>NC_092721.1:107605458-107913637 GCF_047496885.1 Scyliorhinus torazame
TAGTCGTGTACACTGCCTGGGTGACGGGCGCAGACGTGCAGGATCATCATGCGGTGGTCGCAGACCACCTGTACGTTCATTGAATAGGTCCCCTTCCTATTAGTGAACACGGCCCTGTTCTCTGCAGGTGGCCGCACGGCGACGTGCATCCTATCGATCGCGCCCTGGACCATGGGGAACCCGGCAACGGCAGAGAAGCCCACGGCCCGGCATCTTGGCTGGCCCGGTCCACGGGGAAGCGGATGTAGCGGTGCGCCATGGCATAAAGGGCATCTGTCACTGCCCGGATGCACCGATGCACCGATGTCTGCGATATGCCGGACACGTCCCCACTCGGTGCCTGGAATGACCCCGTTGCATAAAAGTTCAGGGCCACCGTAACCTTGACGGACACGGGGAGAGGGTGTCCCCCGCCAGTGCCACGCGGGTGACAGGTGTGCCAGCAGGTGGCAGATGTGTGCCACGGTTTCCCGGCTCATCCGGAGTCTCCTCCTGCATTCCCGGTCCGTGAGGTCCTGGTATGACTGCCGGGGCCGGTACACACGGGGCGCCCTCGGGTGCCTCCGTTGCCGTGGGGCTGCGACGTCCTCCTCCCCCTCCTCGTCCTTTCGGTCAGGTGTCCCTCCAGCCTGGGCGGCTGCCGCCTGCCCCTCTGCGGCAGCCTGCGCCGCCTCTCTGGCACGCTCCTCCTCCTCCTCCTCCTCCTCTTCCTCATCCAGGGCAACATAGACATGAGCGGCTGCCACCACGGCGGCCAACATCGCTGGATGGTCTGAAAACATGACGGCCTGGTGGGGGGGAGGGGAACAACGACATGTCATCATTGCCCATATCCCCTCCTCACCCCAGCCAGGTGGCATGGACCGCATGGGTCCAACTGTTGGAGGCTGGCACCTGGCCAGGTGGACCAACTCATTTGCCCTCCCATCACCCACCCCAGCACGGACCCCCCCCCAACCCCCAACCTCCACCCCGGCACGGACCCCCTCCCCAACCTCCACCCCGGCACGGACCCCCTCCCCAACCCCCAACCTCCACCCCGGCACGGACCCCCCCCCCCCCCAACCTCCACCTCCACCCCGGCACGGACCCCCTCTCCAACCCCCAACCTCCACCCCGGCACGGACCCCCCCCCCCAACCTCCACCCCGGCATGGACCCCCCCCCCAACCTCCACCCCGGCACGGACCCCCTCCCCAACCTCCACCCCGGCACGGACCCCCCCCCAACCTCCACCCCAGCACGGACCCCCCCCAACCCCCAACCTCCACCCCGGCACGGACCCCCTCCCCAACCTCCACCCCAGCACGGACCCCCCCCCCAACCCCCAACCTCCACCCCGGCACGGACCCCCTCCCCAACCTCCACCCCGGCACGGACCCCCTCCCCAACCTCCACCCCAGCACGGACCCCCCCCCAACCTTCACCCCGGCACGGACCCCCCCCCCCCCAACCTCCACCCCGGCACGGACCCCCTCCCGGCACTCCCCCGGAGCCCAACCTACTCTAACCACCCCCCCCCCCCCCCCCCCGCCGCACACACACACACACACACAAGCCGAGACACACCTCTCCTCACGCAATCAGTCTGCGGCCACGCCATTTCCTGCCCAGAGCCAACCCCCCAGGCCGTCACTCACCTCCTCGCTGGTCGGCGTGAGCCTGGAGCACCGGGTCACGCCGATGAAAAGGAGGTTTGATTGACGTCGACGTGAACGGTCATCACGTCGACGGGACTTCGGCCCATCCGGAAGGGAGAATATCGGCAGGCCGAAAATCGGCTGCCTTGCGCAGACCCGTGACATTCTCCGCGGCAGCGGCGCCATTAACGCCCCGCCGACTTTTCTCCCTTCGGAGACTTCGGCGGGGCCGGGGGCGGGATTCACGGCGGCCAACGGCCATTCTCCGACCCAGCGGGGGGTCGGGGAATGACGCCCCTGGTCTCTAACACAGACTGATTCACCGATTTAGATCTTTGGTAATCATGCAGTTTATTGTATTGATTGTAGTTTCTGATCAGATTGTCACAATATTCATCCTCCTGTTCCTACGCCCTTGATTATCAGTTGCTTTTAGACATGGCATGAGCATATGTTGAAGAACAGGACGTTCTTACAGAGTCAAACCATTCTGAAATGGTGTGGAATGGTAGCTCAACAGGGCTAGGTCGATATCATTCTTTTACAATAAAACGTCTACCATTCTTACTCTTGTTTCAGCCTCTCCATTTGCTAGCATGTATATGTTGTGTGAACAAGTTGTGTGGACAAATCTGTAGACTTCTGTAAATTTCTTGAACCCTTCATTCGTAAACTGTCGACCATTTTTTGAAATGGCAAGACCTGGGGCGTCATTCTCCGACCCCCCGCCGGGTCGGAGAATGGCCGTTGGCCGCCGTGAATCCCGCCCCCGCCCCCCGCCGAAGTCTCCGAAGGGAGAAAAGTCGGCGGGGGCGTTAATGGCGCCGCTGCCGCGGAGAATGTCACGGGTCTGCGCAAGGCAGCCGATTTTCGGCCTGCCGATATTCTCCCTTCCGGATGGGCCGAAGTCCCGTCGACGTGATGACCGTTCACGTCGACGTGAATCAAACCTCCTTTCATCGGCGTGACCCGGTGCTCCAGGCTCACGCCGACCAGCGAGGAGGTGAGTGACGGCCTGGGGGGTTGGCTCTGGGCAGGAAATGGCGTGGCCGCAGACTGATTGCCTGAGGAGAGGTGTGTCTCGGCTTGTGTGTGTGTGCGGCGGGGGGGGGGGTGGTTAGAGTAGGCTGGGCTCCGGGGGAATGCCGGTAGGGGGTCCGTGCCGGAGTGGAGGTTGGGGAGGGGGTCCGTGCCGGTGTGGAGGTTGGGGAGGGGGTCCGTGCCGGGGTGGAGGTTGGGGAGGGGGTCCGTGCCGGGGTGGAGGTTGGGGAGGGGGTCCGTGCTGGGGTGGAGGTTGGGGGTTGGGGAGGGGGTCCGTGCCGGTGTGGAGATTGGGGAGGGGGTCCGTGCCGGGGTGGAGGTTGGGGGTGGGGGCCCGGGCCGTGGGCTTCTCTGCCGTTGCCGGGTTCCCCATGGTCCAGGGCGCGATCGATGGGATGCACGTCGCCGTGCGGCCACCTGCAGATAACAGGGCCGTGTTCACTAATAGGAAGGGGACCTATTCGATGAACGTACAGGTGGTCTGCGACCACCGCATGATGATCCTGCACGTCTGCGCCCGTCACCCAGGCAGTGTACACGACTCATTCATGTTGTCGCGGTCATCCATCCCCGGCATGTACGAGGGACGCCATCCCCGGCTGAGGGGCTGGTTGCTGGGCGACAGGGGCTACCCATTGCGATCGTGGCTGATGACGCCTATACGGAGGCCACGCAATGAGGCGGAGAACCGCTACAATGATGCCCATGTAGCGACAAGGGGAGTGACCGAAAGGTGCTTTGGCGTGCTGAAGATGCGTTTCAGGTGCCTGGACCTCTCTGGGGGCGCCCTCCAGTATCGGTCAGATAGGGTCGGCCGCATCATTGTGGTGTGCTGCGTCCTGCACAACATAGCCCAGCAGAGGGGCGATGTGCCGCAGGCAGAGGAGGGCGGAGTGGAGGAGCAGCAGGAAGAGGCCCAGTCCTCCCCAGATGAGGGGGATGGGGGCAATGGTCAGGGCAGACGGGGTAGACACAGACGGGTGGCTGTCCACCGTTACCGGCTGGCCCAGCGGGCACGGGACAGACTGATAGACGCCCGCTTCACTGACTAGATGGGCGTGGGAATCGGGTAGTATGGCCACAGACCGCACACCATGACAACAGCCGACCACCCACACCCCCCACCCATCCACCCACCCAGCACCCTCACCCCCCTCCCCAACCCCACACACCCCACCCGCATGCACACCACCCCCCCACCCCCAATTGCCGATCCACCGGCGGCACAACGGGCCGGGCTCACCCAGTTGCGGGTGGACGCGTGTCTATCGCAGGCCATGGAGAATGATGACAACCCGCCTCCGATGAGCTCCTGGCTCTACATCGTTGGACTATGTCTGACCCATGGCCACAGTACCACCATCCACCCGGACCATCCCTGCATGCGGCTGTGACACTGCAGCGCACGGTCCCGTCCTCTGCCCGGGGGATGTTGATGGCGGCCCAGGGGGAAGGGGGCAGACTCACCTGGGGCTGAGGTAAGACCACCCCTCACACACACACTTGCGCTCAA
Organism: Scyliorhinus torazame; assembly: GCF_047496885.1. Taxonomy (NCBI): domain Eukaryota; kingdom Metazoa; phylum Chordata; class Chondrichthyes; order Carcharhiniformes; family Scyliorhinidae; genus Scyliorhinus; species Scyliorhinus torazame. The sequence continues at coordinate 107,609,652 of NC_092721.1, forward strand.
CGTACATGACACCCCCGCACACTTTGGACAGAGCACAAAGGCAGCTTCGGTAGGTGTAACATTGACTTTAATAACCAAAGGAGTTCATGCACGTGCCCTAGCGCCTAAAACTCATCTGTGCCCTGCACCCGTGCCAACTTACTCAGTGTCTAATTGTTTGGCCTTACGGCCCTTTGACTACGTCTACGTGGTTCCCCAGACGGTACAGCAGAACTGGAGGTGGACTCCTGTGATTCCTGCCCTCTGACACTGGATCCCTTTGGCGGCCGTTTCCTGGGGCGTCCTGGCCTAGATGGGCCAGGCTGCGGCCCGGGCGACTGGGATGGCGAGCTGCCAGCCTGTCCTGCCCGTTGCCCACCCGATGCACCTGGGACGGAAGGGGGGGAGTCCGAGGTGTCGCGGTGTACCGGGACCTCCCCTACAGAGGGAGCCGGGACGGACCACACCACCTCCTCCTCCCTCGGGGTGCCCGATGGCCCCCAGGCCTCTACATGGGTGGGGGATGCGAACGGACTGGCCATCCGACGCGCCCCCGACATCTGGCGCTGCCAGTCCTGGAGGCCCGTGCTGGTATCGACAGGGGTCTGCAGGTTTGCAGCCATGGAGCCCAGGGGGTTGTCGAACCCTGTCTGCGACAGTGCGACGCCAGCTCGCACATGGCCACTGGCGCCGATGCCCTCAGCGATGGCCTGCTGAGACTGGGCCATGGCCTGCAGAGACTGGGCCATGACCTGCAGAGACTGGGCTATGGCCTGCTGAGACTGGGCCATGGCCTGCTGAGACTGGGCCATGGCCTGCTGAGACTGGGCTATGGCGTTGAGCGCCTCTGCCATCTGGCGCTGGCACTGGCTCATGGCCTCCTGTGAGAGGGCAGCCATTTCCTGGGCCACAGACGCCGCCTGCACGGAAGGCCCCAGGCCTCGCAAACCGTTCCCCATGTCTGACACCGTCGCACCCATTGCCTCCACCGCGGACGCCACCCATGCGGTGTCAGCCTGGGTGGCACGCATGACCGGGGACCACTCCCAGCTCCTGGACGCGGGTGGACTCCTCCACCTGCGACCGCAGCCGCCGCAAGCCACCCGTCACCCTATTCGCTCGTCTCCGTGTCGGTGGTTGCATCGGATCTATGTGTGGGTGTGGTAACTGCAGGAACCCGGGATCCATCTGGGCGGCAGATGTTCGCTTGGCCTGGGCTGCCCTCCGACCGCCCGGTCCCTCTGCTGCTCCTACCTCCACCTGCTGTACCGGGACGGCTGTGTTGTGCGCACCAGTGAGTGTACCAGACGCCTCATCACTAAAGTGCCCAACCGTGGTGAGTGTTTCTGCGATGGTGGAGGGTGTTGGTGACAGCAGTGGCGTTGTGTCGTGCTCTTCGTCCCCACTCTGAGTCCATGGCACTTTGGGGGTGGGGGTTCGTCTCCACCCATCCACTCTGAGTCACTGTCCGGTATTTCGTCTTCCCGGGTAGGGGTGTCCTGGTAGTGCTGTCCCGGGTCGTGCTGTCCCGGGTAGTGCTGTCCCGGGTAGTGCTGTCCCGGGTAGTGGTGTCCCGGGGTAGGGGTGTCCTGGGTAGTGGTGTCCCGGGTAGGGGTGTCCTGGATAGTGGTGTCCTGGGTAGTGGTGTCCTGGCTCGGATGTGACGGGGGCCTGTGGCTGCCCCCCTCATCGCTGGGTGGTCGCTCCCGCACGTGACGGGGGTGTCGTCTCCCTGTTGCTCCAGGTCTCTCCGTCTCCCGTGGTGTGCGAGAGGCATCCTGCGGGCGTCGCATGCTGGAGGGTCCGGGTCTCTCCGTCTCCCGTGGTCTCCGAGGGGCATCCTGCGGGCGTCGCATGCTGGAGGGTCCGGGTCTCTCCGTCTCCCGTGGTCTCCGAGGGGCATCCTGCGGGCGTCGCATGCTGGAGGGTTCGGGTCTCTCCGTCTCCCGTGGTCTCCGAGGGGCATCCTGCGGGCGTCGCATGCTGGAGGGTGCGGGTCTCTCCGTCTCCCGTGGTCTCCGAGGGGCATCATGCGGGCGTCGCATGCTGGAGGGTGCGGGTCTCTCCGTCTCCCGTGGTCTCCGAGGGGCATCCTGCGGGCGGTCTGCATCTGCGGGGATGGGTGCCTGGACGTTTGGTCCTGCGATACACAATGAAGCATGCATGGTTAGACATCAGGCAGTGATCAGGTGATACGGGAGAGGGGGATATAGGGGAGGGGGGATATGGGGACGGGCTGTTGGTGGCTCACTTGCTCGTGGGGCCCCGGCCTCTGCATCAGCAACCTCCCGGTCCTCAGGTCCGCCAGCCAGTTCCAGGGCCCTTTCCTCGTGTACGGTCAGTGGCCTCTCATCAGCGGGCCCTCCTCCAGTCCTCACATGCTCCCTGGTGTTGTGTGCGCGCTTCTCCTGTGGGGGGGGGGGGGGTGGTGGCAGGGGTAAAAGGCAACAGTGTTAGGCAGGTATATGAATGCACGCCATCGGTTGCGCGTGCATTGCAGAGGTTAAGGTTAGGGCTGGATTCACTTGGGGATATGGGGGAGGGGGGATATGGGGGAGGGGGGGATATGGGGGATATGGGGGAGGGGGGATATGGGGGATATGGGGGAGGGGGGAATATGGGGGATATGGTGGAGGGGGGATATGGGGGAGGGGGGAATATGGGGGATATGGGGGAGGGGGGATATGGGGATATGGGGAGGGGGGATATGGGGGAGGGGGGAATATGGGGGATATGGGGGAGGGGGGATATGGGGGATATGGGGGAGGGGGGGTATGGGGGATATGGGGGAGGGGGGATATGGGGGAGGGGGGATATGGGGAGGGGGGATATGGGGGAGGGGGGATATGGGGGAGGGGGGAATATGGGGGATATGGGGGAGGGGGGATATGGGGGATATGGGGGTGGGGGGATATGGGGGAGGGGGGAGTATGGGGGATATGGGGGAGGGGGGATATGGGGGATATGGGGGAGGGGGGATATGGGGGAGGGGGGATATGGGGGATATGGGGGATATGGGGGAGGGGGGGATATGGGGGAGGGGGGATATGGGGGAGGGGGGGATTTGGGGGAGAGGGGATATGGGCGATATGGGGAGGCTCACCATGCCTGCTCTGACGAGGTCGTTCACCTTCTTGTGGCACTGGGTGCCTGTCCGTGGTGTTAGGGCCACAGCGGTGACGGCCTCTGCCACCTCCCTCCACAGACGCCGGCTGTGGCGTGGGGCAACTCTGCGGCCGTGCCCGGGATACAGGGCGTCCCTCCTCTGCTCCACCGCATCCAGGAGCACCTCCACATCGCGTGACTCGAACCTCGGGGCTGAGCGACGGCCAGCCATCAAGTCGGGTGTTGCGGTCGGCTGTTCCGGTCGGGTGGGGGGGAGCTGCGCGGCCTTATGAGCCGTCACGCCGTGCAGCGCGGATCCCGTCACGTCGCTGCTAGCCCATTTCGGGCCGCAGACTATCGGCCCATTTTTATGACGTGACGCAAGTGGGATTTGCGCCGTTTTTTGCGCCGATCGGCGGAGTTTCCGCCGATAACGGAGAATTGAAGTGGCAAGTGCGGCAAAAATGTCTTCGAGTGAGGTTGTTCCATAAAGATGTTTGACCTCGATCCATCTGGAGCAATAATCGATAAATATCAGGAATGTCTTTCCCTCAAGCTTGAAATGGTCCATTCCAAGAGATTCCCACAGTCTAGGTGGAAATATGGTCAATATTAAACGTCCCTTTTGCTCTTGTCAATGGATTGCACAGGTGATACAGCTAAAATAATTTCCTCCAGTGATTTAGAGATTCCTGGTCACCAAACTGATTTTTCCACCTTAGAATGACAATTGGTAATGCCTCTGTGTCCTTGGTTTGTACTCCAAAGGATCTTGAGTCTGAGGACCCTTGGCATGACTAACCTCTCATTATAAATCAATATATCATCCACAACATGGAGAAGACTGCTTTGCTTGAATCATTGTTTCAAGGTGAGATCGTTTGGAACATATTTTGATCATCCAGTTTTGCAGTATTCTCTCATTTTAGGACAGTCTTTGTCTGCTTTTTGTACGTGACAGAACTCATTAATCCACTGTTGTTGGTAAGAATTTTATGATCAATTAAGTATGTGATACTATATCCTCAACAAAATGTATATTCTCCTCTTCATTCTTCTTAACTGCAATACATGACAATGAAGCTGCTGTTATTTGTTGGTTGCTATGGACAGATTTGGTTGTGGGGTCAAACCTCATCGGCCTCAGCCGAAATCTCTGGACCCCGGATGGCATCTTTGCTCATTCCTTGGTATTCAGCAAGGTGACCAATGACTTCTCACAGGCCCTGGTGTCTCCTGAAGCCTCTTTTTTGATTACAATGTGTCGTCATTCTCTTTCAGACAATGAACAAGAAGCATAATATACTGGCATGGATGTTTCATCTTTCTGGATATGAAAGTGCACTGCTCCTATTCCAGTCTCTGATGGATCCACTGCAACCACTGTGGGCAGTTCCAGGTCATAGTGTGCCAATATGTCTGCTTAAATGAGCATCTCTTTTATTTATTGGAAGATGTTTTGTTGCTGTTTTCCCTAACTTCATGCTTGGTCTTGCATGAGAAATTGTTTTAGTGGTTCTTTCGCATGTTCCCCGTTAGTGAGGAACTTCCTGACTTGATTGACCATCCCTGTGAAGTATAGGAGCTGAGTGACATTGCAGGGTAGTGGTATGTAATGGTTGACTGTGAGAACTTTCACTTAATGTTGAGAGTTAGCCCTCTTTCTTCCAAACATTGTAACACTGCTCTCACTCTTGTATTGCCCTCCAAATGTGTTGGATCCATGGATTAGGACACCTTCTAATCCCTTCAGAATGATTGTTACTGTTCTCTGAAAAACCTCTGGAACCGATGTGATTCTAAAGGCGAGGCAATCGACACAATATCACCAGAAGCGTGTTAAACATAACAAATCGCTTGGGTTCCTCATCCAAAGATAATTGCCAGAAGCCATTGTTTGCAGCCAATTTGTAAAAATGGCACTTTTTGCTAACTTTGCCAGACTGTCAATCCATTGCCTTGTTTAACTGTGTGAGGTCAACGCAGATTCATATTGAGACATTCGATTTTGGTACTGCACCATACCTGGTAGACCATATTATCTGCACTCCAATAGTTCCTACCTGATCCCGGAATTTCTCACAAAAATGGCACTTTGTCATCTTTTTCTTCTTCAACTTCTTAGATGGTGCACGGTTTTAGTGGTTTCTCTTTTAATGTTTGTGTTGGAAGGTTTTGTGCTGTAACTTATCCAGTTAAAATGGCCAATCTTCTTGTATGAATGCCATGCTGCACTTTTGCAGGGCATTCTTCATGCCAGTGCTGCCTTTTCCCACCACAGTGAGAACACTGAATAATGGCAGCTTCCATACCCTCTTCACTTTTTCCTTCTTTTGGCTTGGGTGCGCTGTTACTTCTATGTGCTCCAGATTGCACTGTCTTCGCCTCTGTTTTCACCTCAAATCAAAATTAGATTTTTTTTTTTCTAACCTCTACCTACCTTGCTACCTGCACAGTCTTTGATAGGGTTAAATCTTCTCTCGACTGCAGGAAATCTGATAAAACCTCCAAGACTCCCACAAAATGTGCTCTGAATTAATTTGTTTTTCAGATCTCCATATTCGCAATTTGCAGCTCTCCAATATAAATCTTTAATGAAGGAATCTATGCTCTCTCTCAGTCATTGGATCTGCCCATTGAATTTTGCTCTCTCTATAATGGTGTTTGCTTATAGATTAAAATAAGTATCAAAAGCTTTGATTACTTCTTCATATGTTGCTGTGTTTTTGTTTATGTCCTGTCTGACCATTATGTCATCTATGCTACTGTAGCGCACAAAGACTCCGTGAGACGAATAGAGTGAAGTCGATGAGGCTTTATTAAGCGTGTCTGTTCCCCCGCAGCTCAATAGTAGAATGGCCTGCGGGGGAGGACTCTGGCTTCTTATACTCCGCCTTCAGGGCGGAGCTAGAGGTCAACGGCCAACCAGGACCCGGGATCTGTCAGCCAATGACATTAGGGCTTCCAGTCCCACATGACCCCTAATACATACTACCACATTCACCCCTTGTCAAAAATGAACCCGGCGGGGTGATGCTTCGTATGGTGGTAAGGGTTTACAAGGCTGGTCCTGGGAGGAAAACATTCATATGGCAATACAGCATGTACAATTTTGTCCTGTTTCAACTATTTACAGAAGGTATCGGGAGAAAAGCAAAATGTTCTTGTGAAAAGTCCATATATTGATTTAGATCGACGCCACGAGTCGGTCGGGCGGTCTGGTCGTCCGTGTCGATCGCCTCGGCCCCGGTGGTGGTGGTGGTGCTTGTTCCGGTGTTGTCGTCTCCGGGGGCCTTACGGTTTCAGCTCGGGCTTTATTCTTGGTCGGGCCTGAGGGGAGGGGAACCGATCCTCCTGGGAAGGGGGCGGTCGCGGGGTGCGGCGGTGGCAGAAAGGGGGGGGTTTGGGTGAATGGTGTCGGGGGGGTGTGTGTGTTGCCGGCAGGCACCAGATCCCGCAGGGAGACCGTGTCCTGTCGGCCGTCGGGGTACTCCACGTAAGCGTACTGCGGGTTCGCGTGGAGGAGGTGAACCCTTTCGACCAACGGGTCCGCCTTGTGTGCCCGCACATGCTTTCGGAGCAAGATGGGTCCTGGGGCCGCCAGCCAGGTCGGCAGCGACGTTCCAGAGGAGGACTTCCAAGGGAAGACAAGGAGACGCTCGTGAGGCGTTTGATTAGTGCTCGTACACAACAGCGACCGGATGGAGTGGAGAGTGTCCGGGAGGACCTCCTGCCACCGTGAAACTGGGAGGTCCCTGGACCGTAGGGCCAGTAGGACGGTCTTCCAGACCGTGCCGTTCTCCCTCTCTACTTGCCCGTTCCCCCGGGGGTTGTAGCTGGTCGTCCTGCTTGAGGCTATGCCCTTGCTGAGCAGGAACTGGCGCAGCTCGTCACTCATTAAAGAGGACCCCCTGTCGCTGTGGACGTATGCGGGGCAACCGAACAGTGTGAAGATGGTGTTCAGGGCTTTAATGACTGTGGCCGTGGTCATGTCTGAGCGGGGGATGGCGAATGGGAAGCGGGAGTACTCGTCCACCACGTTAAGGAAGTATGTGTTGTGGTCGGTGGAGGGGAGGGGCCCTTTGAAATCCAGACTAAGGCGTTCAAAGGGGCGGGAAGCCTTAATCAGGTGCGCACCATCCGGCCTGAAAAAATGCAGTTTGCATTCTGCGCAGATGTGGCAGTCCCTTGTGACTGTACGGACCTCCTCTAAAGAGTATGGGACGTTGCGGGACTTGATAAAGTGGAAAAACCGAGTGACCCCCGGGTGGCAGAGGTCCTCGTGGAGGGTTTGGAGGCGGTTAATTTGTGCGTTGGCACATGTGCCGCGGGATAGGGCATCGGACGGCTCGTTCAGCTTTCCGGGACGATACAAGATCTCGTAGTTGAAGGTGGAGAGCTCGATCCTCCACCTTAAGATCTTGTCGTTTTTGATTTTGCCCCGCAGTGCATTATCGAACATGAAGGCTACCGACCGTTGGTCGGTGAGGAGAGTGAATCTCCTGCCGGCCAGGTAATGCCTCCAATGTCGCACAGCTTCCACTATGGCTTGGGCTTCCTTTTCCACTGAGGAGTGGTGGATTTCTGAAGCGTGGAGGGTTCGGGAGAAAAAGGCCACGGGTCTGCCCGCTTGGTTAAGGGTGGCCGCTAGAGCTACGTCGGAGGCGTCGCTCTCAACCTGGAAGGGGAGGGACTCGTCGATGGCGCGCATCGTGGCCTTTGCGATATCCGCTTTGATGCGGCTGAAGGCCTGGCAAGCCTCTGTCGACAGAGGGAAGGTCGTGGTCTGTATTAGGGGGCGGGCCTTGTCTGCGTACTGGGGGACCCACTGGGCGTAGTATGAAAAAAACCCCAGGCAGCGTTTCAGGGCTTTTGAGCAGTGCGGGAGGGGAAATTCCATGAGGGCGCGCATACGTTCGGGGTCGGGGCCTAATATTCCATTGCGCACTACGTAGCCCAGAATGGCTAGCCGGTTGGTGCTAAAAACGCACTTGTCCTCGTTGTACGTGAGGTTCAAGGCTTTGGCGGTCTGGAGGAATTTTTGGAGGTTGGCGTCGTGGTCCTGCTGGTCGTGGCCGCAGATGGTTACATTGTCGAGATACGGGAACGTGGCCCGCAACCCATGTTGATCAACCATTCGGTCCATCTCCCGTTGGAAGACCGAGACCCCGTTTGTGACGCCAAATGGGACCCTTAGGAAATGGTATAATCGCCCGTCTGCCTCGAAGGCTGTGTACTTGCGGTCACTTGGGCGGATGGGGAGCTGATGGTAGGCGGACTTGAGGTCCACGGTGGAGAAGACTTTATATTGGGCAATCCGATTGACCATGTCGGATATGCGGGGGAGAGGGTACGCGTCTAGTTGTGTGTACCTGTTGATGGTCTGGCTATAGTCTATGACCATCCTTTGTTTCTCCCCTGTCTTCACTACTACCACCTGTGCTCTCCAGGGACTATTGCTGGCCTGGATTATGCCTTCCTTTAGTAGCCACTGGACTTCGGACCGAATGAAGGTCCGGTCCTGGGCGCTGTACCGTCTGCTCCTAGTGGCGACGGGTTTGCAATCCGTGGTGAGGTTCGCAAACAAGGACGGGGGTTGCACCTTGAGGGTTGCGAGGCCGCAGATAGTGAGTGGGGGTATTGGGCCGCCGAATTTGAACGTAAGGCTCTGAAGATTGCACTGGAAATCTAATCCCAGTAATGTGGGTGCGCAGAGTTGGGGAAGGACGTGTAGTTTGTAGTTTTTGAACTCCCTCCCCTGCACCGTTAGGGTAACTATGCAGAAACCTTTGATCTGTACGGAGTGGGATCCTGCAGCTAGGGAAATCTTTTGTGCGCTGGGATAGGTGGTCAAGGAACAGCGACTTACCGTGTCGGGGTGGATAAAGCTCTCCGTGCTCCCGGAGTCGACTAGGCATGGTGTCTCGTGCCCGTTTATTAGCACCGTTGTCGTCGTCGTCTGGAGAGTCCGGGGCCGAGCTTGATCGAGCGTTATTGAAGCGAGACGTGGTTGTAGTACTGGAGCGTCTTCCTCGAACCCCATGGAGCCGTCGACACTGAGGTCCGTTGTTGCCGTCCAAGATGGCATCGGGGAATGAACAAAATGGCTGCCCCCATACATCGCACATGGCTGGGGGGGTCACAAGATGGCGGCGGGGGTGGACAAAATGGCCGCCCCCATGCGTCGTACAGGTCTGGGGTGGTCCAAGATGGCGGCGCCCTTCCTCCCCTCGTGGTGGCCGGGACCCAAAATGGCGGCGTCTGCGGGTCGCACATGGGGCGCTGGGGGGGTTGGGGAGCGTTAGGACCGCGCGGGGCTCCCTCATCTCTGGGGACAGCGGTGGTCGGGACCCAAATTGGTAGCGCCGGCGGGTCATACGTGGGGACGGGGGGGGGGGGGTTGGGGAGCGTAAGCGGCGTGCAGGGCTCCCTGTTCTCCCGGGAACGCGGTGGTCGGGACCCAGAGTGGCTGCGCCTGCGGGTCGTACATGGGGCGCTGGGGGGGTTGGGGAGCGTAAGCGGCGTGCAGGGCTCCCTGTTCTCCCGGGACAGTGGCGACCTCGCGGGACCGGCACACAACCGCGAAATGGCCCTTTTTCCCGCAGCTCTTGCAGATTGTGCGGGCCGGGCAGTGCTGCCGGGGTGTTTCGCCTGGCCGCAGAAATAGCAGCGGGCGCCCCCGGTGCGACTTGGCGTTTGGACCGCGCAAGCCTGTGGGGTGTCCGGGGGGGGGGTGGGTTTGTCGCGACGGGTACGTACGGAGCCCAATGGGCTGCCGCGCGGTCGGGGCCGTAGGCGCGGGTATTATGCGCGGCCACGTCTCGGGAGGCTGCTAGGGCCCGTGCCTCTGAGAGTCCTAGCGACTCTTTTTCTAGAAGTCTATGGCGGATTTGGGAGGAATTCATACCTGCCACAAAAGCATCGCGCATTAACATGTCCGTGTGTTCATTTGCGTTCACCGAAGGGCAGCTGCAGGCTCGTCCCAAAATCAGCAGCGCGGCGTAGAATTCGTCAATCGATTCTCCAGGACTTTGCAGTCTCGTCGCGAGCTGGTAGCGAGCGTAGATTTGGTTAACTGGGCGGACATAGAGACTTTTCAGTGCTGCGAACGCCGTCTGGAAATCCTCCGCGTCTTCGATGAGGGAGAAAATCTTCGTGCTTAACCTCGAGTGCAGGACCTGTAGTTTTTGGTCTTCTGTGACCCGGCCGGTGGCCGTTCTGAGGTAGGCCTCTAAACAAGTCTGCCAGTGCTTGAAGGCTGCTGCCCCGTTCACTGCGTGGGGGCTGATCCTCAGGCATTCAGGGATGATCCTGAGCTCCATAGTCCTTTTTAGGCACGCTTAATAAATTGTAGCGCACAAAGACTCCGTGAGACGAATAGAGTGAAGTCGATGAGGCTTTATTAAGCGTGTCTGTTCCCCCGCAGCTCGATAGTAGAATGGCCTGCGGGGGAGGACTCTGGCTTCTTATACTCCGCCTTCAGGGCGGTGCTAGAGGTCAACGGCCAACCAGGACCCGGGATCGGTCAGCCAATGACATTAGGGCTTCCAGTCCCACATGACCCCTAATACATACTACCACAGCTACTACGTATGGTGCAGAGTAAAGTACTGACCTGTTCCTTGCTAGTCTTCTCTGCAAGTTCTCAAGCTGTTCTGTAAGCAGAAAACTTGCATTCCCAGTTCTTTCACTTCTTGGATTATCCAGGACTTTCACATGGTCGAAACACTTTGCAAAAAGTAAAACTTTCTCAATGGCATCATACCTTTGACCTATGATGATCGACATGATGATTTCCGGCGAGATGCCACTGGCTGCTTTCAGTGCAGCCCATGACTCAAGTAGTCCAAGTGTCTCCACTTTGCAACCAAAGTCACTGAATGCACAGACAATGCCTTTGATATTAATTCCTGAACAATAAGTATGAGTATGCAGAACGGGTCCTGTTCTGGGGCTAATTAAATAAACACCTAACAAGTTGTAGCTGAGATACTTTTGACTTAATTGTGCTCAGGCATGGTTAATGGAATTGTTGGTGAGATGACAAAGACATTTGGAAGATTCTGCTGATCATTGAAAGGCAAAAAATAACATTACCTCCCACAGGTAGAGGGATATTACATACAGTGCCACTTACTTTATAACATGAAAAGGATAGGCAGAGGTGGAGGGGGAGAGGGGAACTCCAGTGAGGAGGAAGGTGAAGGAGACTTCTCCCTAGAAAGCCCTATTTATTCACAGAAGGTCTTCTTGGGGCATCACCTTTCTGTAGCAATGGACCAGGGGCAGTGCCTCAGGAGGCTTTGCTTTACTAAGAAGTTGGTGTTGAGGTAATAATAATATTAATCTTTATTGTCACAAGTAGGCTTACATTAACACTGCAATGAAGTTACTGTGAAAAGCCCCTAGTCGCCACTATCTGGCGCCTGTATGGCTACATGGAGCGAGAATTCAGAATGTCCAATTCACCTAACAAGCACATCTTTCGGGACTTGTGGGAGGAAACCGGAGCACCCGGAGGAAACCCATGCAGAATCGTATAACCACCCTATAAAGTTGACTTGCATTTCTGATATCAGAGAGTGAATCCTCTGCCGGAAGCCGGAGAAAGGTTGTGCCACCTTTCTCATGGTGACATTTTGAAAGGCAGGCAGGCTTGAGGTGCTATATGGTCTCCTCCTGCTCCTACTTATTATGTTCTTCAATAGATCAGGAACATCAAACTTTACACAGTATTTCAGGTGTGGTCTTGCCAAAGCCCAATGTAAACACAAGAAGGCTTCCTTACACTTACATTCCAAAACCATTGCAATAAAGGCTGGTATACTATTTGTGTTCAAAACTGATTGCTGTACCTGCATGTTCACTCTCCGTAATTCCTCGAGAATGACACCACAATCCCCAATCCAAAATGCCAAATGGATTGAGAAGATGCAGGAATCAGATATTCCCTGTCCACATTGAGTCTCATATCGAGGACAGTGGGAAAGAAAACCATCCTTCCATTTAGCTTTCCAATAATAAGAACAACATGTGTCGATATTGCATCATCAGTGCAGCAAAACGTCCTGAGATACTTCATAGGAGTGCCATCAAGAAAAATCTGACACCGAGTGACAAAAGGATGGTCAAAAGCCCAGTCAAAAAAGCAGGCTCTAATAAGGGTCATGATAAAGGTGACATGTGGGTAATTAAAATATCTTCAACGAATTGCACCCCTTTGGCATCACATACTTATGGGTCATGCTATTTAACAGGCATGTTTTGGGCAAGACGGTCTCCAATGAGTTGCAAACGTTGGGATCTGATGATGTAATTTAATTTCAATATAATAGTCACATTGAGTTGCATGTTTGCTGCCCAGTGCCTGCCTTACTGGGAACACTAGATGCTGAGGAGTATCAGGCCCAGCAAAAGGCTGAAGCGATGAGTTAATTATGATTTTTAAAGTGTTCCTTGTGGCCTCAGAGGAGCCCCAGTGAGAGGATTTTGGACTCAAACACTGAGATTTCCCCCCCCATCTTTCCAATTTGTGATGTGTCTAGCCCCCTCCTGATCCTCCCACCTGATACTAGGACCATTTTCAAAGGTTCCTGGTGATCCGTTCCTGTCTGCTGGCCGCACACCATTCCAAAAGGTTTCTGGCTGGAGTTATGCTGAAAAGTGCTAACGAGATTCATGACTTAAACAGCTCTCAGCTCTACTTTGAAGGCCATGACTTTTCCATATTGCCAACCACATTCTAAACTCTCACCCTGAGTTCAAATCAGGACTCGTAGGGCAGAATTTGAGGTTGTCCTTGAGAACAAGCTGGGAGGCTGGAGAGAGTGGTCGAATCAGGAGAAAAGGTGGGGATGGACTGTCTTTCACCTCCCCATTCCAATTAAATCAAGGTCGGGGAAGTGCCCTCCTGATTGGGTACCATGTGGCCCATATTTATAAATGGACACACTCCTGAAAGACTCTCCTGCCCTCTGCAATAACCCTCCCACCACTTACTTGGGCCTGTCTGACTGGCCAGGTGAGCACCACAAATGCACCTTAATTCTGGAGCCTCCTCTGCTTTTTCTGGTCCAGGCTTGCTGCAGTCCCAGCAGTGGCCAGCACCTGCAGTGGCACTTGTGGAACTGAAGTGACAGCTCTCTTATTGAACAGCAGACCTTGGAGTTGGGATCTTTGCCCTGAAAGGAGCAGAAGACCCGACACCAGGCAGTTAACAGCCTGATTGAGTTCTGTTTGGTCTTCCAAAGGTGGCAAGGTTTGGCTTCCCAGCCAGTGGATGGGTTCACCGCCACAGCCATTAAATTGAGCCCATGTTTTGTGGGGTATACTAGTTTTTTGGGGTGGAATTTTCCATTCTGGATAATATGTATGGTGGCAGACAGGGAAGTTGGTGGGATATTGGCTGGGCTTTTCAGCTCAGTAATTATCTATCCGCAAGGAGCACAGTGAATCTTGTCATGGATGTGGCAGGCAGTAAATCGCTCTGCCGTTAGCTCATGGGGTCGAAGGTCCTGGCGCCATGTTTGAAGGGCAGCCAGGCAGACTTTCACCCAATGCAGACCAGGAGATCCGCACTATTTGGGTGTCCTGTGGCCACAATCTGTACTGGAGAAGCTGGCAGATGTGAGCAACCGCATTCTAGGCCGTTCAAGGGTACCTCTGGCATTGCCTTTCGCTCACCTCTCGATAAGACCGCTGCCGGTAATACTCCCATGGTCAAGCCAATGCATACTGGGCAGCACGGTAGCATTGTGGATAGCACAATTGCTTCACAGCTTCCAGGGCCCCAGGTTCGATTTCCAGCTTGGGTCACTGTCTGTGGGGAGTTTGCATGTTCTCCCCGTGTCTGCGTGGGTTTCCTTCGGGTGCTCCGGTTTCCTCCCATAGTCCAAAGATGTGCGGGCTAGGTGGATTGGCCGTGCTACATTGCGCTTAGTGTCCAAAAAGGTTAAGTGGGGTTACAGGGATAGGGTGGAAGCGTGGGCTTGAGTGGGGTTCTCTTTCCAGGGGCCGGTGCAGAATCGATGGTGTCATGTGAGAGTACCTTTAAGAAATGGATGTTTAAGCAATGTACCTTTAGGAAATTGAGCTGATCATATTACTGAAGTGATGCCAGAGGGTGGGGGGAGCTAAGCTCACTTCTGCTTTTTGAGTTTCAGTTTGAGAAGGCAGCTGGGAGTGTCTGTGTGTTTTGCTATGAGCTGCATGAAGAAACACAGACCTGGTCTGTTGATTTCTGCAATCCAAAGACTATAAATATATTGAATGTAACCTAATGTGCTCCTATTTTTGAAGGTTTGAAGTATTTTGAACAAACAAAGAACAAAGAAATGTACAGCACAGGAACAGGCCCTTCGGCCCTCCAAGCCCGTGCCGACCATGCTGCCCGACTAAACTACAATCTTCTACACTTCATGGGTCCGTATCCCTCTATTCCCATCCTATTCATGTATTTGTCAAGATGCCCCTTAAATGTCACTATCGTCCCTGCTTCCACCACCTCCTCCGGTAGCGAGTTTCAGGCACCCACTACCCTCTGCGTAAAAAACTTTCCTCGTACATCTACTCTAAACCTTGCCCCTCTCACCTTAAACCTATGCCCCCTAGTAATTGACCCCTCTACCCTGGGGAAAAGCCTCTGACTATCCACTCTGTCTATGCCCCTCATAATGTTGTATACCTCTATCAGGTCTCCCCTCAACCTCCTTCGTTCCAGTGAGAACAAACCGAGTTTATTCAATCGCTCCTCATAGCTAATGCCCTCCATACCATTTTGGATGTTTAAAGGAACAGTTTGAAGGATTATTTAGTGTTGTAGTCTTTTGGGGTTATCTTTGAAGTAATGGGTGTTAAGATATTCAATGTTTGTTTTTAAAAGGTTAACTTGAGTTCATAGAATAAACATTGTTTTGTTTTAAAAACCACTTGTCCATTTCTGCTGTATCACACCTGGAGAGTACGCCGTGTGCTTCTCACACCACAATCTATTAAAAATTGTGGGTTGGTTGAACTCCATGAAACACTTTGGGGTTCTGTAAACCCAGACCCATAACAATGGGCAGAATGGCCTCCTTCTACACTGTAAATTCTATGATTTTAAGATGCTGCTGCAGTGGTCCATGTTCACCAGACTCTTGACCTTGTTGAGGTCCCACTGCCTTCTGCTGATTTGTCTCTTTCTCCCCCTGTCCCTATGCCACCATGCAATGGGACCTCTTTCTCCTCATCTGGATGAGAAGAGTTACAAGACAGGGTTAACAACAACTTGCAGCATTGACATCACTGTGGATGTGTAAATGAATTGAAGTGTTACATTTGGTGAGCATGTCCTTTACAGGTTTTCCTCCATCTAAAAGCCATCAGGCAAGTGCTGAGACCTTTATTTGGCCTCCATCTAGTCATGGCATCCCCTCCCAACCTGTTCAGACATGAGTACATATTGAGACATTGATCTTTGGCAAGGGTGATGAGAGCCGCGTGCAACAATCCTCATTTGGACACCTCTCCACTTGTCTCTACTACCCTTGAAACTCTATAGTGCGCCCATTACCTTGGCAGCATGGAAAGGTTAACTGCATGATCCGTTGTGAGCCATGATCATTCACTCTGGAGGATGGAGGTTTGGAGTCATGAGTTTGTTGCTCTCCACCAGCCGTGTCCCTTGGAGGCAGACCAGCTTCCTCCCTCCCTTATCCCTGCCTCTGACTACAGCTGAAGGCAAATTGCACAGAATGAACGGCAGCTCCCGACCTAACAGGGATCTCAATGTTTAAAAAAACAGTAAGTTGGGAACAAATCTGCTATGACTTCATCATAGAGAGGAAAACAGAACTGCGCATCTTTGACAACCAGTTGCCTCATTATTCTTTGGGTGTCCATGTGCTGACCTTGAAATCCACCCACCAACAATACCCTCCTCCCATCTTGAGGGATCTCACTAACTGCATTTGACCAGTTAGGAAAAAGACCAGTTTGGAAAAATGGCACATGTCACCTTTCAAACTCGCTCCACCAAGTTCTACTCTCCCCTCTCAGCCAACAACCGCCCCCATCACCAGATACCCACCTAATATCACCATTCCAGTCTCCTCTGTTACCCTTGAACCTCCCTTTTACTCTAGTCCTGATCATGATCTACCTCCACATGCATTCCCTTCCCTTAGGTGATATCTGTTACCATCGCCATGCTCACTCTAACCTTGCTCCCTCCAGTAATCCAAGCCACTTTAACTTGTCCCCATTCATCCCCATCCGATCAAACTCTCACCCTGGATTTCCCACCCGACTGCATCCCATTACTCTCTCTGACTGTGACTGTTACCTCCTATCACCAGTACCCTGAGTTCTCTCCCCAGGACCTCACCGTCCACATGACACATGTCACCTTTCAAACTCACTCCACCAAGTTCTACTCTCCCCCTCTCAGCCAACAACCGCCCCAATCACCAGATTCCCACCCAATATCACCATTCCACTCTCCTCTGTTACCCTTGAACCTCCCCTGTTACTCTGTTACATG
This sequence comes from Scyliorhinus torazame, assembly GCF_047496885.1. NCBI lineage: Eukaryota > Metazoa > Chordata > Chondrichthyes > Carcharhiniformes > Scyliorhinidae > Scyliorhinus > Scyliorhinus torazame. The sequence continues at coordinate 107,626,258 of NC_092721.1, forward strand.
ACCCATCCTGCCCTCTCAGACACTTGCACCTTCCCTTTCCCGTAAGCCTACCTCTCCTGTCCAGCCTTTGTACTACCCTTCTACCCAACCCACCCCCATTCCAGATTTCACCTGCCTTCCTAGTCCAGCCTTGGTGCAGTGTTTGCTAACAGTACTCAGTACGAGTGAAGTTATTCAAGATCTCCAAGAAAAGGAAAGCAACATCTACAGATCTCAAAGTAGGGGAAGAGGGACTTCCTGGTGCAGCTATGCTGAACTAAGTCACACGTTCGGCAGCTCCCGCCAGAAATGGACTTTTGGGCTCTTTTGATGGACCCCAACGGCAATTGTTGGACAGTTCCCAGTGTGGGAAGGTGACAGTGTGGCTCCCCCGGCACTGTATGGATTGGACCAGGAGTGGAGCGGTCAAGAAAGTGATTTTAGTGCAGCGAAAAGTGTGAGGGAGGAGAAGCAAGATGGCGGTGGGTGGAGACCAAGCAGCGTGGGCGCTATGGTCGCAGGAGCAGCAGGAGTTCCTCAAACGTTGCTTTGCGGAGCTGAAGGCAGAACTGGTAGAGCCAATGAAGGCGTCGATCGACAAGCTGGTGGAGACCCAAGGGGCGGCGATCTGGGAGGTGCGGCAAAAAGCCTCAGAGAATGAGGATGAGATCTTGGGCCTGGCGGTGAAGGTGGAGGCGCACGAGGCGCTGCACAAGAAGTGGCAAGAAAATTTGAGGACATGGATAATCGGTCGAGGAGGAAGAATCTCCGGATTCTGGGTCTCCTGGAGGGAGTGGAGGGGGTCTGATGCCAGGACGTATGTGGTCACGATGCTCGATGCGCTGATGGGCGCGGGAGCTTTCCTGAGGCCCCTGGAGCTGGATGGGGCTCATCGAGTCCTGGCGAGGAGGCCAAAGGCCAAGGAGCCGCCAAGGGCGGTAATGGTGCGGTTCCACCACTTTGTGGACAGAGAATGTGTTCTGAGATGGGCCAAAAAAGAACGGAGCAGCAGGTGGGAGAACACAGAGATCTGAATTTACCAGGACTGGAGCGCGGAGGTGGCCAAGAAGAGGGCCAGCTTCAACCGGGCTAAGGCGGTTCTACATCGGAAGGGGGTGAAGTTCGGGATGCTGCCGCCAACGCGATTGTGGGTCACATTTCAGGATCGGCACCACTACTTCGAGACGCCAGAGGAGGCTTGGACATTTATCCAAACTGAAAAGTTGGACTCGAAATGAGGGTTTGGTGGGAGGGGGTGCCTAGGGGGTTTACTGTGTTTGGGGGATGCTCTGTTCTGTTTTCTTTGGTGCTGGGTGGGGTTTGGCAAAATGGTTCGATGTGGGGGCTGTGTGATGTGGCCATCAGTGTTGGAATGGCAGGGCCCCGGGGGGGGGTTGTTGGAGGCCCGGGGATGGGGAGTTGAGGCAAGGCCGCAAAAAGGGAGCTGCGCCAGAGGGGGAGGGGCCGGCTTGGATGGAAAGCGCGGGCTTTTTCCCGTGCTGGGGAAGGAAGGGGGCGTGGCCAGGGGGGAAGGGCAGTGCTGGAGAGGAGTACACGCTGATTGCCAGGGGAGGTGGAGGGATTCTCACACGGAGGGGTCGGTGGAGTGGCGGGAGAGGCCGGGGTCAGCATGATTCAGCTGACTTACGGGAGTGCCATGGGGGGAGCTAAACGGCTGGAGGAGGATCTAGCTGGGGGGAGGGAGTGGAGGGGGGGGGAGGGAGGGGGTGGGGGGACTGGGTTGCTGCTGCATTGGCCAAAGGGAAGCTGGAGCTAGGAGAGGGAGTCGGGGTGGGGGTCCGCCGCCTGGGGGAATGGAGGGTGCGGGAGGCATGGGCACGTGGCTGGCCTAAAAAGGGAGATGGCTAGTCGGCAGGGGGGGCGGTGGGGAGCCCCCTGACCCGGTTGATAACTTGGAATGTGAGGGGCCTGAACGGGCCGGTCAAGAGGGCCCGGGTGTTCGCACACCTAAAGGGACTGAAGGCAGATGTGGTTATGCTCCAGGAGACGCATTTGAGGGTGGCAGATCAGGTTAGGCTGAGAAAGGGATGGGTGGGGCAGGTTTTCTACTCGGGGTTGGACGCAAAGAATCGAGGGGTGGCGATTCTGGTGGAGAAGCGGGTGTCGTTTGAGGCGCTGAACATTGTGGCAGATAATGGAGGTCGGTACATGATGGTGAGTGGTAGGTTGCAGGGGGTGAGGGTGGCATTGGTGAATGTATATGCCCCCAATTGGGATGATGCCAGATTTATGAAGCGCATGCTGGGTCGGGTTCTGGATTTGGAGGCGGGGAGCCTGATAATGGGGGGGGGGGGGGGGGACTTCAACACGGTGCTGGACCCAGCACTGAACCGTTCTAGGTCCAGGACGGGTAGGAGGCTGGCTGCGGCCAAGGTGCTTAGGGGGTTTATGGACCAGATGGGGGGAGTGGATCCATGGAGGTTTGCCAGGCAGGTGGCCAGGGAATTTTCCTTTTTTTCCCATGTCCATAAAGCCTACTCCCGGATAGATTTTTTCATCGTGAGTAGGGCGCTAATCCCAAGAGTGGAGGGCACGGAATATTCGGCCATAGCCATTTCAAATCATGCCCCGCATTGGGTGGAGCTCGAGCTGGGGGAGGAGAGGGACCAGCGCCCGCTGTGGCACCTCGATGTGGGACTGTTGGCAGATGAGGAGGTGTGCGGGCGGATTCGGGGGTGCATCGAAAGATAGTTAGAGGCCAATGACAATGGGGAGGTGCAGGTGGGGGTAGTCTGGGAGGCGTTGAAGGCGGTGGTCAGGGGAGAGTTAATCTCCATTAGGTCCCATAGGGAGAAGAGAGAGAGGAGAGAGGGAGAGACTGGTGGGGGAGATATTAAGGGTGGACAGGAGATATGCAGAGGCCCCCTGAGGAGGGGCTACTTAGGGAGCGACGGAACCTCCAGACGGAATTCGACTTGCTGACTACTGGGAAAGCAGAGGCGCAGTGGAGGAAAGCGCAGGGGGCGGCGTATGAGTATGGGGAGAAGGCGAGTCGGATGCTGACACATCAGCTTCGGGAGAGGGAGGCAGCGAGGGAGATAGGTGGAGTTAGGGATAAAGGGGGGAACACGGTGCGGAGTGCGGTGGGAATAAACAAGGCATTCAGGGACTTCTATGAGGAGCTGTACAGGTCGGAGCCCCCGACGAGGAGGGGGGGGGATGCGCCAGTTTCTAGATCGGCTGAGGTTCCCGAGGGTGGAGGAGGAGCAGGTGGTTGGGGGCACCGATTGGGGAGGAGCTGGCTAAGGGACTAGGGAGCATGCAGGCAGGGAGGGCCCTGGGGCCGGATGGGTTCCCGGTAGAATTTTATAGGAAGTACGTGGACTTGCTGGGCCCGCTGCTAGTGAGGACTTTCAATGAGGCGAGGTGGGGGGGGGGGGACCTTGCCCCCGACAATGTCCAGGGTGCTGATCTCTTTGATCTTGAAGTAGGACAAGGGCCCATTACAGTGTGGATCGTACAGGCCGATCTCGCTCCTCAATGTTGACGCTAAGTTGCTGGCGAAGGTTCTGGCCATGAGAATTGAGGACTGTGTCCCGAGGGTGATTCATTAGAAACAGATGGGATTTGTGAAGGGTAGGCAGCTGAACACCAATGTCCGGAGGCTCCTCAATGTGATTATGATGCCTTCGGTGGAGGGGGAAGCGGAGGTAGTGGCGGCTATGGACGCGGAGAAGGCCTTCGATAGGGTGGAGTGGGAGTATCTTTGGGAGGTGCTGTGGAGGTTTGGGTTCGGGGAGGGGTTCATCAGTTGGGTTAGGCTACTATATAAAGCCCCGGTGGCGAGTGTGGCTACGAACCGGCGGAGGTCGGAGTTCTTTCGGCTGTACCGGGGGACGAGGCAGGGGTCTCCCCTGTCCCCCTTGTTGTTTGCACTGGCAATTGAGCCGCTGGCTATGGCATTTAGGGAGTCCAGGAACTGGAGGGGATTGGTTCGGGGCGGAGAGGAACACTGGGTGTCGCTGTATGCCGATGACTTGTTATTGTATGTTGCGGACCCAGTGGAGGGGATGGCGGAGGTCATGCGGATCCTTAGGGAGTTTGGGGACTTTTCGGGGTATAAGCTTAACATGGGGAAGAGTGAGCTCTTTGTGGTGCACCCAGGAGACCAGAAAAGGGGGATAGACGAGCTTCTGCTGAAGAGGGCGGAAAGGAGCTTTCGGTACCTGGGGATCCAGGTAGCTAGGAGTTGGGGGGCCCTGCACAAGCTCAATTTGACACGGCTGGTGGAGCAGATGGAGGAGGATTTTAAAAGACAGGATATGTTGCCACTCTCAGTGGCGGGTAGGGTGCAGTCGGTTAAAATGACGGTCCTTACGAGGTTTTTCTTTGTATTTCAGTGCCTTCCCATTCTGATCCCTAAGGCCTTTTTTAAACAGGTAAGCAGGAGCATCATGGGATTTGTGTGGGCGAATAAGACCCCAAGGGTAAAAAGGTTTTCCCGGAGCATAGCAGGGACAGAGGAGGGCTGGCGTTGCCAAATCTATGTGGCTACTACTGGGCAGCCAATGTGGTGATGATCGTAAGTGGGTAATGGAAGGGGAGGGGGCTGTGTGGAAGAGACTAGAGATGGCGTCCTGTGTGGGCACGAGTCTGAGGGCGCTGGTGTCGGCACCGTTGCCGCTCCCGCCGACAAGGTACACCATGAGTCTGGTGGTGGCGGCGACTCTGAAGATTTGGGGGCAGTGGAGGCATCATAGGGCCTTGGTTTGGTCCCCGTTTCAAAAGAACCATCGGTTCATCCCGGGAAGCATGGATGGCGGGTTTCTGAGCTGGCATCGGGCATGGATTAAAAGAATGGGGGACCTGTTAGTTGATGGGACGTTTGCGAGCCTAGGGGCACTGGAGGAGAAGTTTGGGCTACCCCCGGGAAACGCTTTCAGGTACATGCAAGTGAGGGCGTTCCTGAGGTGGCAGGTGAGGGAATTCCTGCTGCTTCCAGCACGCAGGATTCAGGACAGGGTGATCTCGGGGGTATGGGTTGGAGAAGGCAAGGTCTCGGCGATTTACCAGGAGCTGCAAGAAGAGGAGGAGGCCTCGGTGGAGGAGCTAAAGGGCAAATGGGAGGAGGAGCTCGGGGAGGAGATAGATGAGGGTCTGTGGGGTGATGCCCTGAGCGGGGTTAATTCTTCCTCCTCTTGCGCCAGACTCAGCCTGATACAGTTTAAAGTTGTTCACAGAGCGCATATGACAGGGGCGAGGTTGAGTAGGTTCTTTGGGGTGGAGGACAGATGTGTGAGGTGCTGGGGGAGCCCAGCAAATCACGCCCATATATTCTGGACGTGCCCGGCACTGGATGGGTTTTGGAGGGGCTATGCGAGGACTATGTCCAGGGTGGTGAATGCCCGGGTCAAGCCGAGCTGGGGGTTGGCATTATTTGGGGTATCGGACGAGCCGGGAGTGCAGGTGGCGAAAGAGGCCGGTATTGTGGCCTTTGCGTCCCTGGTAGCCCGGCGGAGGATTTTGTTACTGTGGAAGGATGCGAAGCTCCCTTAGCGTGGAAGCCTGGATTAATGACATGGCAGGGTTCATCAAGCTGGAGAGGATCAAGTTTGCCTTGCGAGGGTCTGTGCAAGGGTTCTTCAGGCGGTGGCAACCATTCCTAGACTTTCTCGCGGAGCGTTAGGAGGAGGTCAGCAGCCCTGGGGGGGGGTGGGGGTGGGTGTGGGGGGGGGGGGGTCTTTTGGGGTGGCGTTTGGGTTAGGGTGGGGTGTTTCCCTATTTGTGTTTTTATTGTTATATGAGGGGTTATTGTAGTTTGGGAAAATTCTATGTATAATTCTTGCAGGTTGTGTTCTATGTTCTTTTTTCTGTAGGGATTTTTTGTTGAAAATCTGTTGAAAATTTGAAAAAAGATTTTTTTTTAAAAAGTAGGGGGAAGAGGTGATACTTGCCTGGTACATGCCACTTACATACTGTTGTGAAACTGAACGTTCTAAATCCTCACTGGTGGGGAAATTAATTTGGAGCGGCAGCTTCATTACGGTGAGGTGTCCTTTTAATGAACATGCGTGAGATGCTAATTCATGCAAATTATGTTCACAACATTGTCCATTGGGAAGCTTGCTCCACTTTCAATCCATCTTGAAAGTCGAGAGAACAGAATTCAATAGTTCATCCTGCCATCAGGAATCAGGGGCGGGATTCTCCAATAATGGGGCTTGTCCCTACACCCATGAAAAAACGGGCGCAAATCACTCTGGACTTACCTGGAGTAAGTCCAATGTGACTCTCCGATTTGCAGGGGGCCAGCAGGTCCTCAGAGTGCTCCTCGCAGCTCCGGCTGCTGATACGGGGCCCTGCACTTCTGTTCGGCCGCCCTGCGCGACAAGGCCGACACAGACGGCACCAAAAACATAGGGCCCCCCCCCAGATTGCACGCTCCTGCAGATTGGTGGCTCCAGGTCGGTTGCCTGGCCATTCTGGAGGCTCCCCCGGTGAATGACCCCCCTGCCCCCCACCAGGGCGGCCGTGGACCGAGTCCGCAGCCGCCACGCTGAGTGCACGCTGGGTTGAACCATGAGAGAACCATGCTGGCGGGAACTCAGCCAGCTGCACTTGGTGAATCACCGCAGCGGCCTCTTTCAATGGCCCCCGACCCGTGCTGCATCGACCGGAGAATCGCGGAAGTGGCGTCGGATCCGATCTCGGGTTTGACACCCATTCTCCGCCACCGCGCCAAGCGTGATTTAGTAGCGGAGGCTCGGAGAATCCCGCCTCTCTCTTTGCCCCCCGGCTGCCACAATTCACATTGCTGCCGGCAAAATAAAATTCCGTCTAAGCAAATTATTGTCACACCTGTGTGATACAAACAAAATTGTTTGTTCTTCATATGACCTCGTGGAATTTTTGCTCTGTGGGATCCCAGGATCGTAATATGCTTTTTCATTCGAGAAACACATCTTGGGCTGGATTCTTCCACCCCGCCTGCCGCAAGAACGCCACGGGAGAGACGCCAACAATGGAAAAATCCATTGACCTCGGTCGGGATTTTCCAGTCGCTAGATGAATGCGGCCAGAGAATCCCATCCACAAGACTGTTCTCATTTATGTTAATGACCTGTGAGGGGAGTCGGGCTAATGTCTATGGTTTCAGCTTTCTCTGAGAAGCAGTTCTGGATGTGATACATGTCCTACCAGACTTTCTTTTGTAATTATTTATTGCTGTGGTGTGCTGGGAATAGACTCCTTTACTTTCACCGTCTTCTTGACAACCTTCTAGTTATTGTTCCTTTAGTTGGATAAGCAATGTTCACTCGCACAGCAATTTTACTCCCCAAACCAGTTCAACCAAAATTTATGGGATGGTGTCTCTCCTTTTTTTCATGCCCTGAAACTTGTGCATCAGGCACCTGGCCACCAAAATGGGACTTCCAATGCCGCCATTTCTACAGTGAGATGACTTGGTAAACAGCTATAATATGCTGAAATGGATTATTATATTTTCAAGCTTAATACTTTAAATAAGTGCTGGTCATGATTATTGCAGCTGGCGTTTCAGTGGTCCCCCTCTTGTGTGATTGCTGTATTGCACATCATTTCAAACTAAACACGGAATTTTCCTTTTATGCAGAATGTGGCAACGGGCGGGAGACCAATGGCCCAACAGCGGCTTTCTCCGCTGTATTGCTTGGAATTTCGTTTTTAAAAACTTGACAAGGTGGGTTCCCCAATGTCACAGCAGCAGCAGAACCCGCCCCGCCAGCAACTTCATTATCTAAAGATCAGGGCGGTGTTTGTAAAGGCCACCCTGGTACACAAAAGTTAGAATGGGACACCACTCATCCCTGGCACACCCCTCCATGCAACAAATCCCAAGGCACCCTGGCACTGCCTCGGCAGTCATGACCCTCTCCCACCTGAGTGATGTCCTCACCTGAGCCCCTCTGGCGGTGGGTCTGTCTGCCAGGACGATGCCATGGGAGACCAGCTGTAATTCACGCTGACATGCCCTCACGCTGACGTGAATAGATTATCTAAGGTGGGAGGTAGGATGAGCAGGCGTAGACGCCAGTTAATGAGATAGAAATGTATTCTAATGGCTTTCCCGATGTTGAACGCGGGTTTCCCATTACATCACTGGAGGGGACAATCGTGACGAGACTTTCCACTGACGTAAACGCAATTTATGCCTCTCGTGTGATTTTCCACTCCCATCACCAAACCCGTCCAAGAAGTACACAAGTTGAAAATCCTGGCCCAAACTGTGCATTCAAGCAAGCTGCTTTAAGAAACTGAATTTGCATTATCTGTGCATGTGTATTCTCTGATTTCCACAAAAGAGTCATTTTGAGTTGCACATTGCATAAATTACAAGTCCCAAGTCACATAAATGAAAACTCCACAGCATGCGGCAATCTGAAAGGCTGCAACCACTGCCCACACAAACTTCACCCCCCCCCCCCCCCCCCCCCCCCCCACCTCCTTCCCCCTTCACCCCAGCTCTGCTATACCCCAGTAATTATTCTGACTGTTCGTGCTTCAAATACAAATTCTGGGAATGAAAGTTTTTAATAGGAATAAGCATCTTCTTGCAGAGAATCTTGCAGAGAATCGTGAATACAGAATCGTATATATAGCTCGATATAGCTCAGCCCCAGCCCTAATCTATCACACCATATGAAAAACATAGTGAACGTAAAATTTGTGAAACCTGTAACGAATAGTGTTGGACCATCAATGCAGTCTCAAATGTTTAGCACAGTGGGATAAATTGTTGGCTTGTAATACAGAACACAGCCAGCAGCACAGGTTCAATTCCTGTACCAGTCTCCCCGAACAGGTGCCGGAATGTGGCGACTAGGGGCTTTTCACAGTAACTTCATTGAAGCCTACTTGTGACAATAAGTGATTATTATTTGGGGCTGGTTTAGCACAGGGCTAAATCGCTGGCTTTTAAAGCAGACCAAGGCAGGCCAGTAGTACGGTTTAATTCCCGTACCAGCCTCCCCGAACAGGCATCGGAATGTGGTGACTAGGGGCTTTTCACAGTAACTTCATTTGAAGTCTACTTGTGACAATAAGTGATTTTCATTTCATTTCATTTTCAAATGCTCAAACCTACTCAGTGGAGCCCATTTTGCGAGGCAGTGACTTAACCCTTCCCTTTGTGCTGCTGCATTCTCACAGCATGTCACTTTAATCTACTGTCTTTATTAAGCTTCAGGAACACCTTGTGGAAGACAATGGGACCTGACAATTGTTCACCTGGAGACGGAGTCCACCTCGGCCAACCTGGAGATAAGCGGAGCTGTGGCCAGAATGGATCCTGCTGGAAGCCAAGTTATTTTGTTATGGGACAGGAGGACTAGGGCCAAAAAGAAACCTTGCCTACTCCAAATATTACCCACCACTGGCCCCCTTCCGGCCTCACACACCACCCCAATTCAACTCCCTACCCTATGAATTTTACTGACTGCTGGAGACCATTATCCTGCTATCCAAAATCTTGCTCCTGATCTCCGGCCAGCCAGGATTCCCACCCGCCTTGGATGGGAGACCGATGGCCAACGTTCAGGAATTAAGAACTCTGAGGCCATAGGCTGTCGGGGCCTAAATAGTTTGCCTCTCATCCACACAACTCCTGCCAGGCTTAAATGTGTGGGACCCCCCAAGTACCCTCATGGAGATTGTAATATATGGGAAAAAAAATTAGGTTTAATTTCAATAAATATTCATCTGGTTCTGGAAACAGGAGGGGAAAGCTTGGTTGTGATTTTACTGAAGTAAGTATAGCCTACGTACAGTACAGCAAGTTCATAAACCTGTGATAAATTGGCCGCATCCTGTTTGAAGGCAAAATGGAATTACGATGAAGAGTTATGAGTTAGACTCCTGTTGTGATGGGTCATGGAAAAATAAAACATGTTTGTCAGTTCAGTAAGTTATAGCAATGAAATAAAGTTGGTGTATATATTATATATATATATTTCAGGAAATAGATGCCTGCCTGAAATGCTTAATATGTCAATAAATTGGGCCGCATGAAATTTTTAACTGATGCTGACCAGAACATAGAACGTAGAAAAATACAGCACAGAACAGGCCCTTCGGCCCACGATGTTGTGCCGAACCTTTGTCCTAGATTAATCATAGATTATCATTGAATTTACAGTGCAGAAGGAGGCCATTCAGCCCATTGAGTCTGCACCGGCTCTTGGAAAGAGCACCCTACCCAAAGTCAACACCTCCACCCAACACTAAGGGCAATTTTGGACACTAAGGGCAATTTATCATGGCCAATCCACCTAACCTGCACATCTTTGGACTGTGGGAGGAAACCGGAGCACCCGGAGGAAACCCACGCAGACACGGGGAGGATGTGCAGACTCCGCACAGACAGTGACTCAAGCCGGAATCGAACCTGGAACCCTGGAGCTGTGAAGCAATTGTGCTATCCACAATGCTATCGTGCTGCCCTTAAGAATAAATAAATCTACACTATATCATTTTACCGTAATCCATGTACCTATCCAATAGCTGCTTGAAGGTCCCTAATGTTTCCGACTCAACTACTTCCACAGGCGGTGCATTCCATGCCCCCACTACTCTCTGGGTAAAGAACCTACCTCTGACATCCGCCCTATATCTTCCACCATTCACCTTAAATTTATGCCCCCTTGTAATGGTTTGTTCCACCCGGGGAAATAGTCTCTGACTGTCTACTCTATCTATTCCCCTGATCATCTTATAAACCTCTATCAAGTCGCCCCTCATCCTTCTCCGTTCTAATGAGAAAAGGCTAGCACCCTCAACCTTTCCTCGTAAGACTTACACTCCATTCCAGGCAACATCCTGGTAAATCTCCTTTGCACCTTTTCCAAAGCTTCCACATCCTTCCTAAAATGAGGCGACCAGAACTGTACACAGCACTCCAAATGTGGCCTTACCAAAGTTTTGTACAGCTGCATCATCACCTCACGGCTCTTAAATTCAATCCCTCTGTTAATGAACGCTAGCACATCATAGGCCTTCTTCACAGCTCTATCCACTTGAGTGGCAATTTTCAAAGATGTATGAACATAGACCCCAAGATCTCTCTGCTCCTCCACATTGCCAAAAACTCTACCGTTAACCCTGTATTCCGCATTCATATTTGTCCTTCCAAAATGGACAACCTCACACTTTTCAGGGTTAAACTCCATCTGCCACTTCTCAGCCCAGCTCTGCATCCTATCTATGTCTCTTTGCAGCCGACAACAGCCCTCCTCACTATCCACAACTCCACCAATCTTCGTATCATCTGCAAATTTACTGACCTACCCTTCAACTCCCTCATCCAAGTCATTAATGAAAATCACAAACAGCAGAGGACCCAGAGCTGATCCCTGCAGTACGCCACTGGTAACTGGGATCCAGGCTGAATATTTGCCATCCACCACCACTCTCTGACTTCTATCGGAGAACCAGTTCGTTATCCAACTGTCCAAATTTCCCACTATCCCATGCCTCCTTACTTTCTGCAGAAGCCTACCATGGAGAACCTTATCAAATGCCTTACTAAAATCCATGTACACTACATCCACTGCTTTACCTTCATTCACATGCTTGGTCACCTCCTCAAAGAATTCAATAAGACTTGTAAGGCAAGACCTACCTCTCACAAATCCGTGCTGACTATCCCTAATCAAGCAGTGTCTTTCCAGATGCTCAGAAATCCTATCCTTCAGTACCCTTTCCATGACTTTGCCTACCACCGAAGTAAGACTAACTGGCCTGTAATTCCCAGGGTTATCCCTATTCCCTTTTTTGAACAGGGGCATGACATTCGCCACTCTCTAATCCCCTGGTACCACCCCTGTTGTCAGTGAGGACGAAAAGATCTTTGCCAATGGCTCTGCAATTTCATCTCTTGCTTCCCATAGAATCCTTGGATATATCCCATCAGGCCCGGGGGACTTGTCTATCCTCAAGATTTTCAAAACGCCCAACACATCTTCCTTCCTAACAAGTATTTCCTCGAGCTTACCAGTCTGTTTCACACTGTCCTCTCCAACAATAACGCCCCTCTCATTTGTAAATACAGAAGAAAAGCACTCGTTCAAGACCTCTCCTATCTCTTCAGACTCAATACACAATCTCCCGCTACTGTCCTTGATCGGACCTATCCTCGCTCTAGTCATTTTCATATTTCTCACATATATTTAATATCTTCAGACTGATTATCCAATTTCAACGCAGTGCCAGGAAGACGGAAAGACATCAAATGCATTGGGCAAGATTATCCATCAACCGATGCCGAATCGCGGCGGGCGCCGATTTCACTCCAAATCGCAATTCTCCGTCGCCTCGACAGTGGCATCAATGCGTTCCAGAATGCACGTCCAGTAAACACCATTGGCAAATCATTAGCTGGCCCGACCTGGTATTCTCCGAGGTCTCTGCAATTCTCCGGCTCCCACGGGCCGAATACCCGACAGCAACGTTCAATTGTGCTTTTAAAAATTGTGAACACGACGTACTGGCTGATGAGGGAGATGGAGAGGAGGTAGAACGTGGAGAGGCATGACTTGGGCTATCGGGTTGGGCACAGGCTGGGCTGGCCGGGGTGGGGTGTGAGGCCTGCCAGTGCCGGGGAGTGAGGAGGTGACGGTGGGGAAGGGCTGTGGGGCCAGGGTGGCCCTCCACGGGACTGGGGCGGTGTCCAGTCATGGACCTCCATTGCCGCAGCCTGAAAGGCAGCTATCTTGCTGCACACCCCACTGACCACCCACCTTGGCCCCTGGTTCTACAGAGGGCGCACCCTACCTTCCGGCATACCTCCCCCCCACTTAGCCATCACCCGCCTATGGGACATCAGGTAGCCCACGCATGGACAACACCCATTGAAGTCCCTATGGGGGTGCTGGGCAGGGGCCGTGGAGTGTACCGCTGGCAAGGGCAGCGCCAGCTGATAGTACCCCTTGCAGCAGGGACGGACATCAGGGCCAGAGGCCTCCATGGTGCCGGGCACCGATGGGGCCTGGGGTATGGACAAAAGTGGTGGTGGGGGGGGGGGGTGGAGACAGGGTCCACAGTGCCAGCTGGGACAACCATGTAGCCCGGTGGACTGGTTGGGCACGGGGGTACGCACCATGTTAACACATTGGCCTTTGACCCCCTGCAGACAATGGATATTGGAATACAAACAGCAATGGTGGCCTTCCTGCCAGTCGTCGCAGACCTGGTGGGTGCCCTGTAACTGTATGAGCTGGAGTTGCTCAAGGAGGAGATAGCTGGAGCAGCGGAGCGTGCAGCAATGGAGCGTGCAGCAGCGGAACAGGAGGCAGCCCTCAGGATGGAGAGCCGGATGCCCAGCAGGCCGAGGAGGAGGATGGGCAATGGAGGTGCCGCATGAGGGCGGTGCATATACTGGCAGCGCCTGACATTCGAGAACCTGCCGGACCGGGCGTGCTGCCGAAGACTCCTTGCTGAACAGGAAGACAATGCAACATATCTGCCAGATCATGGCATTCCTGGCACCGCGGGGTATGGAGAAAGATACCCACTCCAGCTGGCTGTCAAGGTGACAGTCACCTTGAATGTTTACTTCACAGGTTTCTTCCAGGCGCAGAGTGGGGACCTGTCAGATGGGTGTGAGGGGTTTGACTCCTGAGGCAGGTGTTTATTGCGCACAAATATATAAATATATGTGTCCTAGTCCCTATAACTATGCCTGTGAGAGGGCAGCCCTATCCTGGGCTTCAGCCAGCGCCTGTATAGAATGCCCAGGCCTTGTTCCCCGAGAACCCTTCACGTCGTTCCTGGCTCTGTGGCTGCATCTCCACAATAAAATGGTTTGTCCGCTCCAGAAGCCCAAAACCTGTCTGGATGGCAGCTAGTCCCTGGGGTCAGCCTGCCCTCCGACCGCCTGCCCCCTCGGGAGCATCTAACTCCACCTGATGTACCGGAGCAGCTGTGTGGTGCGCACCAGAGGGTATCCCAAGAGCCTCTTCACTGAAGTGCCCAACTGAGGTGAGTGTCTCTGGGATGGTGGAGGGTGTTGAAGACAGCTGTGATGGGAAGTCTGTGTCAATCCCGGACTCGGGTTCCGGGGTGTCCTGGGTTTCGGGACGATGACTCCCGTCCGTGTCGCTGGTCGGCAGGATGTCTCAGGTTGTGGCACTGGCTGGGAGACACCAGGAGGGCCCGCCCCATCACCAGCAGGTCCTGCAAGACACAAGACAAGCCGCATGGGCTGGGGTGAGTGGGGGTGATGAGGGTGAGGGTAGTGTGTGGCTGGGGGTGAGGGTGGTGTGGAGGTGAGGATGGGGGGTGAGGCTGGTGTGGGCGTGGTGTTGGGGGAGGGTGTGACAGATGTCTCACGGGGAAACACAACTCAGCAGGGTCTCGCTTCCACGCCGGTGGCTGGTCTCCACTCTGGTGACTTTTCCTTCTTCTGGCCTGTCGACCACGTCCAGGGCCCACGATGAGGGGCTGCGGGTCTGACGGTTCCCCTCCAGTTTTCACTCACTCCTGGCGGTTATGGTCGGCCTTCTCCTGGGGAGTGGGGAAACTGAGTATGCCACTTTGGAGGGGGCAGAGTATCGCGAAAGCCCGATTTCGTTGGAAATGGGGATTCTCGGGCTGATCACCAAACCCGATTTTGCCGTTGGAGACCGGAGAATCCCGTCCCATGTTTGCAAAAGGCAGAAGAGTCCATAGAGAATTTCATCACTGATTTAAAGTTAAAAGCTAAAATCTGTAATGTGTCTGTGGTGGAATCGTCCATGATTCGGGACCAAATTGTGTTTGGTGTGAATGAAAATAAGCTGAGGGAATGGTTGTGGAGGGAATCGGATCTATCCTTGGAACAAACAGTTAAGATTTATCAGGCTCACGAGCTAGTAGCACAGCATTCTAAACTGTTACTCAGTAATGGCGGTGTCTTCTTGGAGGAAAGCACTCCGGTTGCCGTGCTTTTTCCAAAAAGGCGGGAAACTTTTTTAAAAAGGCAGGAAAGTTCCTACAGCTCCTTGGACACTGAGGTTAAAGATCAGGACAAAGTATTTCTCTGTAAAAGATGTGGTCAAAGCCACAAATTAATGCAGTGTCCAGTGTTTGGGAAGTTCTGTTCCAGGTGCAAAGGAAAAAATCACTTTGCTCAGAATTGTCACTCTAAGCTCAACCCCAGATCAGTCAGCACAGCGGAAGATACAGTCTCCAGTGATGAAACATCATTGTTTGTTGCAGTAATAACAGTTGCAGTGTCAGATAGTTCAGCAGTTCCTGAGCATGAGAATGTCATGGAGAACTTTAAATCTACAAGTTCTGAGCAGCAAGGTCAAACTTTGAGAAGATCAACCAGAGTCAGAAGAAAACCTGATCGAATCAATTTGTAGATTTGGACCATTTGTACACACTGTGCTTGCTGTTCTTGTATGTAAATATATATTTGTGAAACCATTTTTTTTTAATTTTAAAGAAAAAAATTAATGCTGTTAGACTCACAGACTAATGATATCACATGCAAATATACTGATAATAATGTATTAATTTATTCCTTCAAAGGAAAGGGGATGTAGTGATATCATGGTTGCATTGTATTTCACTGACTTGCTACTAGGAGTCTCATTATATGTCAGTGAATGTTAGAGTCAGGTGACCTGAGACTGACTGGGGAGCTAGGAGAGAGGTTGATTATGCATGATCATAATATTATTCATCTGTTGTTTGTATATATTTGACCCACAGTTAATAAATCATTTATAGATTTAGCTACAAGTGTTCTTGTAATATAAATCAGGCTATCCGACAAGAACATTACAGGGGGCAGTAGAAGAAATAGAGCAGTTTTAAAGGGTCCAATATTTACTATCTTTCCCATATAATGGGAAAGAATTGTCAGGCAAAAGGCAAGGAAAAGCAAACTCAATATTGAAGAATGAAATGGAGTCTGTGAGCAAGTGGAGAAGCAGCGTTGTACCTAACTAGGAAAATTGATGTAATGTTATCTGAGGTGTGTACGAGGAAGTTGGCCCTGCTGGACACTCAAGACACCTTTCTCAGAATGCAGCAATCTGGCCTGGCAGAAGGTTGTAGCCAAGCTCAATACTGATGTGGGAGAAGGCAGCGCACTAAAAAAGCTGAACAAAGTAAGACTGGCTCAATAAGCTGTTTCATCATATCTCATACATTGTGAAGGGGCACATTTTCAAGCTACAGCGGAAGAAAATCTTGACACACCGACACCTGCCAAGGACGTCACATTATCAAGTGATTGTCAGACTATCTAATTGCTTAATGCTATATTTCTTTGCATGCTTGTCAAAGTGATATATAATATAAAAGAAAAGCCAAAACTGGAGGACAATTCAAAAATCATAAGCTCTTGATTTGCTTGGAAGAGGTCACCCTGATCATCATTGCACATAGAAGCTTGAAAAGTGGAGAAAAATGACAAAAAGACAACCATTAACTAAGGACTGCCATCTGACTGACCAGGTGTGGGTTAATATACGAGTTTTGATTTGGCAACATCCAAGGACAGGCCAAGTTCCCTGTATGCAGATTTGAAGAGATCAGGAGTGACTTGCAAATCTACTGCAGAGTGGGCAACAACACCGTAGTCATCCGCAAATGATAGACCATACATGTCTATGGTGGTCAGTTTAGATTTTGCATGGAGGTGACTGAAGTTATCAAGAGCTTTCCATCAAGGTGATATTTAATATTGACACCAGAGGGCAGTTGATCTTTGATGGGGTGAATAAGCCACTGTTAGACAATGCGCTTTAGTCATCTATTGCTTGCTCCTGCTATTATTGTGTCCATGTTGTAAGCAAAGCTTGATCTCTTTAGTTGATACTTATATTAACCCTGAAGTAGCATTTAATACTAATTTGCTTAATCGTGCCTTTTCCTTATATTTTCATATGGTAGAACAAAATCATTATGGTTGACAACTAGTGTAGAGATAAAGCGGATTGAAATAGAAGGCACTCCACACATAGGGAGCTCAATTTTCACTGTGGAAATTGGGACAAATCCTGCGGGCTCCAGTGGTGCGATCCAGAGGGCACCCTTTAGGCACTTTGTGAATTGTCTTTTTCCTCACATGAAAAACACCACGCCTGAGGCATGAAGCATTTGATTCATCTGCCCCGGGTATCATCTGAGCATTTCAATCAAACGGGCCTGCATTTTAATGGCGCCACAGCGCTCGCTGCCAGTCAAGCCAGGAGCATGGCAGCAAGAAAACCAGCTCCCAAATTCTCTGAGAGGACCTTGACCTGATTACTGAATACTGTGGAGGAGAGGCGGGTCTCAATCTAACCACGTGTTGGCAGGAGGCACCCCCCAGCAAGGTCGGAAATCCTGTCTGGGAGATGCTGGCAGCACTGGTCAGTGTCAGCAGCCTAACGAAGAGGACAGAGTTGAATGTAGGTAAAAAATGAATGACCTACTGCGACCTGCAAGGGCAAGTGCCCCGGCCTGTCTTTGGCATTCAACCATAGGGGCTGGTTTAGCACAGTGGGCTAAACAGCTGGCTTGCAATGCAGAACAAGGCAGCAGCGCGTGTTCAATTCCCGTACCGGCCTCCCCGAACAGGCAGCGGAATGTGGAGACTCGGGGCTTTTGACAGTAACTTCATTGAAGCCATCCTTGACAATAAGCGATTACTTATTTATTCTATCCCTCCCAAAATGTCACTGTGCACCCACATGCCACCACCTCACAGGTTCCCAGCACCTGGCCTCCCAGCGTCATCCTCAGCCACACCCCCCATGACTCCTCATCACTGCTTAAGTGCAGCGCCCACACATGACAGTGGTCCTCGACGTCCAACACCTGGCTCACAATATCGCCTTTTGTGCCTCTGTCGGAGAAGATAGTCCATAACCACAGAGAGAGTGAAAAAACAGGCGGAGGGATGCCTGAATAAAGGATGTTGACTCCTTTACAGGAAAGAGCCACGGAGCTCGCAGGGGAGGACCAGGATCAGGGCTGCACAGTGACTGAGGTTGGCCTGTGACAGAGAAGTGAGGAGCCGCTGCACCTTCATCCAGATGATCAGTCTCATTTATTGTTGAGACCCTAAAACAGGCCATGTATTAAAACCATCCTTGACTTGCAGGAACATCAACTGAAGAGCCTGGCCCATCTACCAGCTACCACTCTCGAAAGCACCTCTCGAAAGCATCCAATAAGATTTGTTATGGCGGTGAGTCTGGTATTAATGGCAGAGTCTGCCATTAATTTAAATGGCAGAGGCGTAACAGCAATGAGATCTTGGGATGACACATCCTGATTATAAACGGCGCCTATTAGTGTTGTCAATCTCAGCTACAGAGAGTAATTGTGCCCTGAAACATGCTGAGACTCAGCAAACTAATTGGCCATCATGAGTTCAGCCATAACAATGTTAGCTGCCCGAATTCTCAAAGTCAGGGAAAGGGATGCAAACACATTTTTCAAGGCTTATAGTGTGGATGCAGGGGATCGAGAGAGGATGTCTGCGCATAATAGCCGGAACCCAGCACCTGAGCTATAGCC
Organism: Scyliorhinus torazame; assembly: GCF_047496885.1. NCBI lineage: Eukaryota > Metazoa > Chordata > Chondrichthyes > Carcharhiniformes > Scyliorhinidae > Scyliorhinus > Scyliorhinus torazame. The sequence continues at coordinate 107,644,732 of NC_092721.1, forward strand.
CTCAAAGACATCCAGTTGACCCAGCCCATGAGGGAGGCAACCATTAAAAGAGTTTTTATGGTTGCCTCCATAAAAACCTCACCGCCATAACAAATCTTATTGGACCACTAAAGAATATTGTTGGCCAGATTCAAACTGATTCTCAGAGAAGCTGAATGACTATTTCAAATCGATCCATACCTTTAAATGTTGTTTATGCTCCAAATGAAGGCTGCTTTATGTTGAACAGCATCATTCATTGTAAAATAGATAGAAATGTTATTTTTGATAGATTAATAAAGTTCAGACTTGATAAGTCTCCAGAACTGGATAATATCCATCCAGGTTGATACAAGAATTGGGCTAGGTTCTCATTTAATCAATAGTTCATTAGAATCAGGAATAGTTCCCTTGGACTGGAAACTAGTTCATAAATTCCTGTTTAAAAAAAGCACAAGTCAGACCCTGGGAACAATACATCTCGCAACCTGCCATCCATTACTGGGAGGATGTTAGAAGGAGTCAATGAGATGCCTTTAAGAACACTGGAAGAGGCTGTTAGAAGGGTAACTTCACAAAATGGCAATTGGAAGAACAGATCGTGCCTCACAAATTTTATAGAGGGTAGTAGATGAGGGGAATCCAGTCGACATTGTTCACCTGAACTTTCAGTAAACCTTTAATAAAGTATTCCATTTTAAGTTACTTCACAAGATGAAATCATGTGTTATCAATAGAAATTTGAAATGCTGGATTAGGAATTGGCTTCAAACGTTATGGTTGATGCATATGGTTCAGTTTGGAAACATGTTGCTAGTGGTGTCTACTAGGGGATTGGTCCTAGGCTCACTGCTCTTTATCAATCACGTGGACAGCAGTATTGGGAGTAAGGTAAGCAAGTTTGCCAGTGACACGCAATTCTGTGCAAGTGTTGAGGCAGTAGAGGAGTGCAATCAAATGCATAACTTTGGATGTACGAGGAAAGTGGGCCATACATTGGCAAATGACATCTAATTTAGATAAATGTAATCTCATACATTTTGTTTGGGTCAACACACAAAACACAAATCATCCAAAGGAAATCATTGAGTGACTTTACTAGGCAGCCAAATGCATTTCTCTGGCAGCAATGCCTAAGCTTGACAGCAAATCAGGGAAGAACATCTGCTCTCTCGAGGAAGCTCTTCAGAACAAAGAGGCAGCCTCTTTCAAAAAACTTAGAAAGAACACCTGCTCAAATGAGGAACTCTCCAGAGTTAATGGACGGTGAAGAGTTATAAAAACAAGCTAAGCTAACAACGCCTTTGAAATAACCTGGATCAGTCAATCAAAAAGCTTGTAAAAGGTAATCAACCGTGAGATTGAATGTAAATAATGCAGTTCAAAGATTTTAGGCATCTCAGCATGCCTGAGGCTTGAAAAGGTTAAAGGGGAATGAAATTGACAGTTAAAAAAACCACTTCAAAGATTTCCAACACACCAAAGGAAAGACTTTCACCTTCACCTGTCAGATCTTTAACTTGACATGCTGGAAGAGTTTTCAAAGGGTTTCAAAGCTATAGCAGGATGATTTTTTAGCTACAACTTAACATTCTGAAAGACAGTTTAATGATTTCCAAAGCAACATAGAACATATAAATGTACAGCACAAAACAAGACCTTCGGCCCACGGTGTTGCGCCGACCACTTATCCTAATCTAAGATCAACCTAACCTACACCCCTTCAATTTACTGCTGTCCATGTGCCTGTCCAAGAGTCGCTTAATTGTCCCTAATGACTCAGACTCCACCACCTCTGCTGGCAGTGCATTCCACACACCCACCACTCTCTGTGTAAAGAACCTACCTCTGACATGTCCCCTATACCTTCCTCCAATCACCTTAAAATTATGTCCCCTCGTGACAGCCATTTCCACCCTGGGGAAAAGTCTCTGGCTATCCATTCTATCCATACCTCTCATCACCTTGTACACCTCTATCAAGTCACCTCTCTTTCTTCTTCGCTCTAGTGAGAAAAGCCCTAGCTCTCTCAACCTTTCTTCATAAGACAGGAACTCCAGTCCAGGCAGCATGCTGGTAAATCTCCTCTGCACCGTCTCTAAAGCATCCACATCCTTCCTATAATGAGGTGACCAGAACTGGATAGGATATTCCAAGTGTGGTATAACCAGGGTTTTATAAAGCTGCAGAAAAACCTCACAGCTCTTAAACTCAATCCTCCTGTTAATGAAAGCCAACACACGATACACCTTCTTAACAACCCCATCAACCTGTGTGGAAACTTTGAGGGATCTATGCACGTGGACCTCAATATCCCTCTGCTCTTCCACACTTTCAAGAATCCTGCCTTTTACCCTGTATTCAGCATTCAAATTCGACCTTCCAAAATGAATCACTTCACATTTATCGAGGGTGAACTCCATCTGCCACTTCTCAACCCAGCTCTGCATCTTGTCCTGTTGTAACCTGCAACAGCCCTCAACACTATCTAAAACTCCACAAACCTTTGTGTCATCGGCAAACTTACTAACCCACCCTTCCACTTGCTCATCCAAGTCATTTGTAAAAACCACAAAGGGCAGAGGTCCCAGAACAGATCCATGCAGGACAGAGGGAGGGCCTGCCACATGACCCCCATCCGGGGAAAGACCCCTACACCTGAGTTCCTCCAGCCTCGCCAGGACCCCCACCTGACTCCCACCTCCAATGTAGGACCCTCCTCGGTAACCTGGAGGTAGGTTTAGGTAGGGTACTTACCCCCTAGCCTCACCTCAGAGGCCATAGTGACAGGTTGGCACTTTGAAGGGGGCAGAGCCTGAAGAGAAGGCCCCGAAGGGGTCATTAGGTAAGCCGATAATGGGGTGTTTCTCACTTGGTGGGCCTTGCTAGCAATTAGGGCGGCTTGCCAGCGATTTGGGTGGGGGAGCCAAAAAGTCAGACTCCTAATCAGGTTTTATGTGGGAGCCCCACTGGCTGTTAATAGGATTACCCACTGCTTTTCTTTCCCCCCAATTTCATTGGCCTTAAAAGAACAGTGGAGGCATTTGACATATAGCGCCATTGCTTTGTGTCAGGGTTGAATGGTTCTAGTTTGCTAAAAAGGGTAATTTTGACATCACAGATGCTAGAGGTGTTTTCTTCAAAGGAAAGGCCTTCATACCAGATCTGCTCTCCCTATTTTTGTAGCTGAAGGAAGACACTCTGGTTTATCCTCGTTGCCAATGTAGTATCCTGATAGATGGGCGACCGCTAAGTTGATTAATAAATTATTGATGTAGTAACGCTATACAGAGAATGAGATAAAAAGGCTGCCATGTTCCAAGACTCCAAACTCCTAACTAACTGAGAAACCCACACTCAGCCCCCAGGGTTCCAGTCCGATTGGTCGATCGGGTCACATAACTCTCCGGGAACTCGCCACACACGGTACCACACTTTTGAAACAATTTATTTTTATCTCCTCAAACTAAACCCATCATAATTTTACACACTTCTATCAAATCTCCTTTTCGGCTTCTTCGCTCTAAAAAGGAAAAGCCCAACTTTTCCAAGTTATGCACTTTAATGTCATCTCCAGAACCATTCTAATAAACTACAAAAAAAACCTGAAGCATCTTGAAAAGCTGGGCAAGTGAAAGAAAAGAAAATAGACCAATATTCAGGCAAATGACTGGTTCAGCCTGTTATAATAATTCCACGTAACTTCGGAATGAAACAGAGCACTTGTGGTTTTGAGATTTATTGACAGTGGACAAAGGTAACATTGGTCTGGGATACCGCAGAAACCATGGTGCTGCATTTTCTAATCAGTAATAATCTAACTAGAATTATGTCAGCCATGTTTGTTACATTGTATTTAATTCCTAGATCATTTAATTGGACCATTTAATAAGAGAACTTAGCAATGTACATCAGACTAGACTTGGTAATGATATAATGTGCACACAGCAATGAGATTGAGGTTGTTCAAATGAAACCAATCCATGAGCTTATACCTTCCATGTGTCTTACCTTTCCAGCAGATGGCATTGGTAATCTATGGACTGATTTTAGCTTTCTGTGGTTCTTTTCTGACTGCCTCTGAAATAAATCATTTACAAAATAAAATTACAGTAACTTAACATTTGTGTTTTGCTGCAGGCACTGTTCGTAGTAAGGCAACAAGATTTTTCATATCAGTGAGTGACAGAAGAGGCGATGGCAGAAAAGCTTTGGTGTGGCATTGTTTCACAGTTACCATGACAAAATAAGCAACCGTTATAATTGTTTCTTGTTAGAAATGTCATTGGGAGCTTCAAAAAACCTAAACTCTTCACTTCTAGCAATTTGGTTGATATTGTGGCTTTCTAATCTGAGATCAGAGTGCATATTGAACGTGCTGATGCCAGCCCCAGCCCTGTAAAAATTTGTTAGTCTTAGTTGAATTAATTTTCATACAAAGGCTTTTAAAAAAAAATTAATCATGGTCGTGCCTGATTCATCTTGCACCATTAGACTGACTTTCATAGGAAAACTCAGCAGAACCTTCTCATGGTCAATTTTCATTAAAAATGGAACTGAGGTTGTAAAGGAGGCCCAGTGTGAAAACAAGGTAGCAAGTCTGGACAGTCAACTATCATCAGCCATCAGCTTGGGAGAAGGTAAATAACAGGAAGAGAATTGTTGGAAGAAATAATTGAAGAAAAGGGCTGTAAAATATAATGTGTGAGTACGAATAGATAGGTATTTGATGGCCAGCACAGACATGATTGGCTGAAGGGCTTTTTTCTGTGCTGTAAATCTCCATGACTCACACTACTCCTATTAGCAGGACAATTCGATAAGGCCATTAAAAAGCGTGTCCTAGAAGAATCATAGAGTCACTACAGTGCAGATGGAGGCTATCGGCCCATCGAGACTGCACCAACCGTCCAAAAGAGCACTCTCGCCAGGCGCATTTCCCTACCCCGTAATATCAAGGAACATTTGGACACATTAAGGGGTAAATTAGCGTGGCAAATCCACTTACCCTGCACATGTTTGGACTGTGGGAGGAAACCGGAGCACCCGGAGGAAACCCACACAGACACAGGGAGAACATGTAAATTCCACACGGTCACTCAAGGCTGGAATTGAACCCGAGTCCCTGATGCTGTGAGGCTGTAGTGCTAACCACTGTGCCGCCGTATCACCCTTTATAAATAAAGCCAGGGAGTGCTCAAGAAAGGAAGTTATACTGACCTTTCCAAATCACTGGTTAGGCCTCAAATGGAATACTGGGTGGGATTCTGTGTCCTTCCAGCCACCTGCTTCTCGGCAGTGGGAAGAGGCACGTCGTTCGCTGGTGGCAGGATTCTCTGCTCCCACTGATGTCAATGACAAATCCCAGTGAAGTCACCGCACGCTGCCGGGAAACCCATGCGGGGGTGGGGGGGGGGGGGATGTGCTGCTGGCAGGACCAGTGAATCCTGTCGCCAGCAAATGGCCAAGAATATGTCCAATTCTTGACACTACACCTTTTTTTGAAAGATATTTTCATTCAAGGTATTTTCAGATAAAATACAAAACACACAATATTAAAAACTTTGTCCAAGAATTTCTCAACAAAACCCCTCTGTCTTAAACTCTACCTGTGCCACTTTGTAAGTATACTTTGAAGAATAGATTTTTAAAAAACCAAAAGGTGTCCCCCCCAAACCCCTACCCCCTCCGCCTCCACCTCGAGTGGAAACCCTCCTCTGATCCTCTCAAGAAAAACTTTATCTTTTCCAAATTGAGGAATTCTGCCACATCACTCATCCATCCCACTGCCTTCGGCAGCTCAGGGGCTCACCATCCAAACAAGATCCTCCTCCGGACGATCAGGGAGGCAAAGGCTCACAGGTCGGCCTCTCTCCTCGTCTGCAATCTCGGATCGTCCGAAACCCCAAAAATCGCCACCCATGGGCTTGGTGCTACTTTCAGCCCTAAAATCTTTGATATAATCCTCGCAAAGGATTCCTAAAACACCAACAGTTCCGGGAAGGACCAACAAATATGGATATGGAAAAAATCGATTCATATGCGACTTTGTCATGTGCACTTTATACACCACCTTTAATTGGATTAAACTTAACCTCACACAAAAGGAAGTTGAATTTATCCTCCTCAGTGCCTCACTCCAAATTCCTTCTTCAAAGGTTTCACCTCTTCTTCCGCCCATTTCTTCCTAATCGTTTCCAGCGAGGCTTTCTCCCTTTCCATCAGCTGTCCATAAATGCCAGAAACCTTGCCCACTACTATCATCCTCGGGCACAATCTTTTCAATCAGTGAGGAAAATGGTAACCGTGGTAACGTGGCCAGATTTTTGATCTGTAGGTACTGGAACCCGTTCCCACCTGGCAGATTAAAGTTCTCCACAAGCTCCACTAATTCTGAAAATCTCCCTTCCACAAAAAGGTCTCTAAACCACTCTTTCCCCTTTCATCTCCACCCCTTGTATGTAACCCCTTGCTGGAGTAAATCTATGATTATTACAGATCGGAGCCCACAACGACATGCCCTCTATCAACACGCTGCCTGAGCTGGTTCCAGATCCTCAAAGTGGTGACCACCACTGGCCTTGTGGAGTACCTCACCAGCGAGAACGGAAGTGACACCAGTAGCAGTGCTGTCAGATGTGTCCCCTTACGTGAGGTCTCCTCCATCTGTCTCCACCTCAAACCTACCTCTAAAGCCCACTTCCAGACCTTCTCCATGTTCACTGCCCAATAATAATTTAGCAAATACAGTAATGCCAAACCACCCGATCTTCTGTCCTGCTCGAAAAATACCCTCCGGTCTTTGCTATCTTCCCTGCACATATAAAAGTCACAATCATCCTGCTCATTCTCATAAAAAAAGATTTAGGCAAAATGATTGGGATGTTCTGAAAGACAAACAGAAACTTCAGGAGGACCGTCACCTTCATGGTCTGGATCCATCCCACCAAAAACAGCGGGTGGACATCCCACCCCTTGAAGTCTTCCCTCGTCCTATCTACCAGACTAGTCAGGTTTAATTTATGTATTTGTGCCCCGTTTTTTGCTACTCAGATTCCCAGATACCAAAAGCTTGTTCTAACCAGCCAAAATTGTAGCATATCTAAAACCCTCCCCTGTATCTGTGCATTGACCAGGAATACCTTGCTCTTTCCCACATTAAGCTCATATGAAGAAGACAAATTTTGTCAGTGTCTCCAAAACCCGATCTATGCTGGAAACCGGGTCTGTAATGTATAACAGCAGGTTGTCTGCAAATAGGGAGACTTGGTGCTTCACCCCTTCCCTCTCAATTCCTCTCCACTCTGTCGATACCATAAGCAGTGCAGAAGAGCATCAGGGACAGTGGACATCTCTCCCTTGTTCCTCGGTGTAAGCTAAAATAACCCAAACTGATAGTGGTTATATGCGCACAAGGTGTGGGGGTTCTTTACAACAATCTAATCCAGCCAACAAACCATGGGTCAAGACCAGATCGTCCTAATATTTCAAAAAGGTAATCTCACTCAACTCGATCAAAAGCCTTTTCAGCGTCCATGTATATTATTACCTCTGTTTTCCGCCCTATCAGGGACGTCATAACCACATCTAACAATCTCCTGATATTTGACGATAACTGCCGCCCCTTTACAAACCCTCTCTGGTCCTGCACTATCACCCCTGCTATCTGATCTTTCAGGCGTATTACTAAGACCTTGGCCAACAACTTTGCATCCACATTTAGAAGCAAAGTTGGTTGACAGGATCCACTGTCATCCGGGTCTTTATCTTTCTTAAGAATAAGTGAAATTGAGGCCTGTGCTCCTGTGGGTGAAAGTTCCTCCTTATTCATCAAGTTGTTGAACATTTCAACCAAGGGTGGCCCTTATATCGTGGCAAACGTTTTATAGAATTCCACTGGGAGTCCATCCGGTCCCGCAGCCTTCCCAGATTACATCAGCTTAATGCCTCCCGCCAACTCTTGCAGCCCAAGTGAGGCTCCCAACCCTTGCATTTTCCCCTCCTCCGCCACCGGGAAGTTTAAGCCATCTGTATACAGCTTCATACCCGAGCGTCTTCTCGGAAGTTCTGATCTGTATAACCCCTGAGAGAAGGCCTTGAACACTCTGTTCACATTCCTTGGGTCAGTGAAGGGGCGAAAATAGCTGGACTATGAGAAAACGACACGGTAATGAGACTAATTGTATAGTTCTTACAAAGAGTTGTATAGGTACGGCTGACTGAATGTGCCTTTTATGTTGGAAGATTTTGTTTGATTCTATGAATGTCTTTTGGGTTTCACATGACACGCTGTTCCTTGCTTTCATAAAAATCAAATGACAGAATTTATCAATTAACTAATTTTGTAGAATTTATCAATTAACTCATTCTGTAATGGCGACTGGCAAACTGAAGTATCCTTTCCTAGGCTATTGCTACCTTACACCCACCATTAGTACCAACCATTCCAAGTATCTTAACTGCTGGATTTGGAGATTGCAGTGGCCAATTAAATTTATGTATTCCTTCTACAGAAGAAGGCAGCACATAGCCAAGGAGTTTCAGGCCACTGAGGAAGACCTGTCAATTTGTGACATTTAAAAGGCTAAGAAAAGGAAGCAATGGTAATAATTGGTTCAGGTCTTGTCTGACATTTTGGGATAGAGATGTGGGAGTCTCTAATAATTCAATGAATTTGTGAGAGTCTGTTGTTTTCTCTGTAAGGACAATGAGAATGGCAAACTAGTCCTTGTGGAATTGTGTAGCAGTCCAGTGAAAGCGTAATTTGGGAAAAAGATAAACAATTATCAAAAACAATTTTCTTGAGAGATTTGGCTGGATTCGCCATCAGCAGGATCCTACGTTTCGCCAGCAGCGCACATACGCCCACAGATTTCCCGACGGTGTGGGGGTGCCTACAATGGGAAACTCCATTGGCGGGCTGCCGGGACGGAGAATCCCACTGCTGTTGGGGCACATCGCAACAGAAAACGGGTGCCCTTGATTTTCCAATATATTGAGCAGAATCTTCCCCTCCTGCCTTAGGTTCTGTGACAGGATAAGAAAGTGGGAGTAATTCCCACCATGGAGGAGGGTGGGCTTTTACATGCAACTGTCTGCTCACCACCTCATTAGCAATGCATGTGCGTCTTCCATGTTGTGTCTAATGGTGGGGTGGGATGGGGGAGGCAGGAAATTTGGTGCCCAATGTCATGTCCCATTGCCATATTTAAAAGGCACACAGACAGGCCTTCACTATCTGGAAGAAGGAAAGGATGAGTAGTGATGCGTTAGGCAGGTCGGTTCGGTGTGGACTGCACTTGATGCAGCGATGCGAGAAACTGACCTCTAACACTGTAGAAGATCCAACACGGTTTTATTGAACGATAGAACTAACATACATATTTAACTGTGGGTCGACACTATACTGAACTGACTGGAGACCTTGTACTAGCCTGACCAGACTTACTAGCTACCGCATGGTGTTTGCACTGTGCTAGCTCGTGGACTCTGACTGTCTCAGTGGCTGGGTCCCGAGAGAGCGGTAAACCTAGTGCCCTCTGGCTTTATAGTGTTAGTGTCCTGTCTGGTGATTGGCTGTATTGTGCTGTGTGCTTACTGGTCATCCTGTGTGTCAATCACTGCCTGTCTGCACTTCATTATATACATGTGGGGATATTATGACATCTCCCCCTTTTTAAAAAAAAAACGAAATACTAATGTATGGATGCTTATAAATATATATATATATGTGCCTGACTATATACAGAAAGATGTCTAAACGAACGTATATACATAGGAAGGCTGTGATAGTGCAGACACATGGCAAACAAAACAATATTTACAGAGGTCCAATTGGTGAAGTCACAAAAATGTACAAAAGCTCAGTCTACAGATTTAGTCTTTGTGGTGGGCGAAGAATTCTTGTTGATCGCCGCAGAGGCGGATTGGGAGCCGCCTGCGCTTGGAGAGGCGGGATCGCTGGCATCGCGGTGAGCGCGAGGACCGACAGGATTGCTGGTAGATCGGTGGCCTCGTGGTAGGGTACGTCCGGAGGCATCGTAGGTGGAGGGGCACGCCAGTCAGGTAGCGGGTGTGGAACTCTTCACAATGCCCATCTGTTGCGCTGTAGCAGGGAGTCATCAGCCATGCGGACAAGGAATGATCTTGGGGCCACTTGTTTGAGCACAACAGCTGTGGCTGACCAGCCGCCCTCCGGCAACTGACACGAACATGATCAGTTGGGGCCAGCTCGGGCAAATCCGTGGCACGGGCATCGTACGTGGCTTTCTGTTGGGCCCGCGACTGCAGCATTTTCTGTAGGACCGCGAGTTGGTCAAGGTCGGGAACGTGATTGGCTGGAACTGTGGTCCTTAGAGTGCGATTCATGAGTATCTGGGCTGGAGACAATCCAGTGGGCAGTGGGGTCGCCCTGTATGCCAGCATCGCCAGGTTAAAATCGGAGCCTGAATCTGCAGCTTTGCACAGCAGCCACTTTACAATGTGGACCCCTTTTTCGGCCTTCCCATTTGACTGCGGATAATGGGGACTGGAGGTAACGTGACGGAAGTTGTAGGACCGTGCGAAGTCAGACCATTCCTGGCTGTAAAAGCAAGGATCGTTGTCGCTCATTACCGTGAGCGGTATCCCATGCCTGGCGAACGTTTCTTTGCAGGCTTTGATTACCGCCTTCAACGTGAGGTCGGACAGTTTCACCACTTCTGGGTAACTGGAGAAATAGTCGACCAGGAGTACGTAGTCACGCCCCTTGGCGCGGAAAAGGTCTACACCGACTTTGGACCATGGGGATGTCACAATCTCGTGCTGTTGCAACGTTTTTTTGGGTTGAGCTGGCTGAAACTTCTGACAGGTATGGCAGTTGAGGGCTGTGTCGGCAATGTCCTGGCTGTTGCCCGGCCAATTACCGCCTCCCGAGCTCTGCGTCGGCATTTCTCGACCCCAAGTGACCCTCATGGAGTTGGCCCAGCACCATAGCACGCATACTCTGAGGAATTACGATTCTGTTGAGTTTCAGAAGGATTCCCTCCACCACCGTCAGGTCGTCCTTTACGTTATAGAACTGAGGACATTGTCCCTTCTGCCAGCCATTGCTGAGGTGCTGCATCACGCGCTGCAGCAGAGGATCCTTGGCTGTCTCCTCACGAATTTGGCCCACCCGTTCGTCGGAGGCCGGAAGGTTCGAGGCACACAACTGCACTTGGGCTTCGATGTGGCAGATTAAGTCACTTTGTTCACACGGTGTGGTAATGGACCTGGACAGGGCATCTGCAATGATCAGCTCTTTACCTGGCGTGTAGACCAGTTTGAAGTCGTAGCAGCGTAGCTTTAGAAGAATACGCTGTAACCGAGGTGTCATGTCGTTTAAATCCTTCTGGATTATATGGACTAGAGGCCTGTGGTCCGTTTCTACCGTGAATTCCGGCAGGCCATAAACATAGTCGTGGACCTTGACTATCCCTGTTAGGAGGCCCAGACACTCCTTCTCAATCTGAGCGTACCGTTGCTCAGTGGGCATCATGGCCCTGGAGGCATATGCCACTGGAGCCCAGGACAAGGAGTCATCTCGCTGAAGGAGCACCGCCCCAATGCCGTCCTGGCTTGCATCAGTCAATATCTTGGTTTCCTTGGTTGGGTCGAAGAACACTAGGACTGGGGCTGTCGTGAGTTTTGCTTTCAGCTCGCGCCATTCCTCTTCATGCGTGGGCAGCCACTGGAATTCAGTCGACTTTTTGACGAGATGGCGGAGGGCCGTGGTGGGGATGCCATATTGGGAATGAATTTCCCGAGGAAGTTGACCATTCCAAGAAAGCAGAGGACCGCCTTTTTGTCCTCCGGGGTCTTCATGGCGTTGATCGCCGAGACCTTGTCGGCGTCTGGCCGTACGCCCTGCTGCGAGATGTGGTCACCTCGGAATTTGATCTGCGATAGACCAAATGAGCACTTGGCCCTGTTGAGCTGAAGACCATGTTCATGGATTCTTTGGAATACCTGCTTGATGTGAGCAATGTGTTCCTGGGGCGTTGTGGACCAGATAATGACAGCGTCAACGTACACTCGCACCCACTCGATACCCTCCATCAGCTGTTCCATGATGCGATGAAATACTTCAGAGGCAGATATGATGCCAAAAGGCATCCAGTTGGAGCAGTAACGACCAAACGGGGTTTTGAACGTGCACAACTTGCGACTGGACGCGTCCAGTTGTATTTGCCAAAAACCCTTGGGGGCGCCGAGCTTAGTAAAGAATTTGGCATGAGCCATCTCACTGGTCAACTCTTCTCGTTTTGGTATCGGGTAATGCTCCCTCATGATATTGCGATTTAGATCCTTAGGGTCAATGCAAATGCGAAGCTCCCCTGACGCTTCTTGATGCAGGCCATGGAGCTGACCCAGTCTGTGGGCTCTGTAACCTTTGCTATGATGCCCTGGTCTTGGAGGTCCTGTAATTGCTTCTTCAGACGATCCTTGAGGGGTGCCGGCACCCGGAGAGGTGCATGAATTACAGGGGTGGCGTTCGGCTTGAGCAGGATTTTGTATAGGTATGGGAGCGAGCCCATTCTGTCGAACACGCTGTGGTATTGTGTGATGATGTCATCTATGTCGGCTGGCAAGTTTCCATCGGGCGAGGCCGTCGCCGGTGATGATGACATGGTGTGGACGCGTTGAACAAGGTTCAGGAGTTTGCAGGCACGAGCACCGAGCAGAGATGCTCTGTCAGGCCCGACGATTTCAAACCGCAGCGTCGCCTTGATCGCCTTATTGGATACCCCCAGTTGACATGAGCAACTGGCAGCTATGGCGTTGCCATTGTAGTCAAGGAGCTGGCAGGCCGGTGGAAGAATGCTTGGTTTGGCGCGGATGGTGTCGAGGTCGGATTTCGAGATGAGGTTCGCCGATGCGCTGGTGTCCAGTTTGAACCGGATGCGAGCCTTGTTCACTGTGAGGACAGCAGACCACTCGTCGTCGGGATCCACACTGAGGATCGAGAGGCGTTGCGTAGGTGTGGTGGAAGGCAGCGCATGAGTAGTTATGATGCCCAGCCGGTATGGGGACTTGAGGCACTCAGCATCAGCGTTGGGCTGTCGGGATCGGAATCTGGCATGCCTTGTTGTATTGAACGGCCACTTCTGCGCCGCAGCTGGGATCACTGGCTGCTGAGTGGTGGAGCAGATCTGCAAAGGGCTGCTTAGTAGCCAAGCTTGCCACACTGTAGACACTGGCGTCCTTTTGCCGGACATTGCCGCTTTAAATGGGCAGAGCCACAATTCGGACACGTCATGACGCCGACGTCATCGCGCATGCGCAGTGTGGTCGGTCGACGTACGCACCTGCGCAGTCGGGTTGTCGGGCTCATCGTCCACTCAGTCGTGGCGCGCATGCGCAGGGACCCGGGAAAAGCACGGGAAACGGCCACTCTCCTTGATGCTCAGGCCCTGCATTTGTGCAATGGCCTGCACCCGCTCCGCCTCATGGGAGGCCAGCTTCGCAGTTTCTGCCGCCCTGATGTGGGAGTAACGATTCTGAGCATGCTCATGGACAACGCACATCTCGATAGCGACAGAGAGGGTCAACTGTTTGACTTTCAGGAGCTGCTGCCAAACGGAGTCGGAGTGGACCCCGAAAACGATCTGATCCCGGATCATGGAATCAGCCGTCGAGTCATAGTTACATGACTGCGCTAGGATGCGGAGATGGGTGACGAAGGACTGAAAAGGTTCATCCTTACCCTGAAGCCTCTGCTGGGAAACATACCGTTCAAAGCTCCCATTCACCTCAATGTCGCAGTGGCTGCCAAACTTCAGCAGGACTGCGGCATCTGCTGCCCTTATCCTTCTAGCTGGTAGGCCTCATGGGGTTGGAGGGGGTTGTTTCAGGTTGGGGGCGCGGTTAAGCATCTCAATGTTTTGTTGCTGTCCATTGGTCCATATCCTTGAATATTGAAAGTGAAATTGTAAATCTGAGAATTGAATTATGAGCAGTTCACCAATTAGACAATGGGGATCTTAAGCTTATTGCCACCAGCAAACAACAGCAATGTAAACTGAGTGACGCCTGCCTTTCTAATTCATCGAATAATCTTTGTGTGTGGCAGTGCTACTTAGACAGTGATTCTACGGGTGTCAGTTCACCCCACTCTGTTGTTATGGTACCTCTAAGTGGTATCATACTTCTGACTGATTCATTCGAGCAGTTCAAATGTTACTGTTTATATATTTATATCTTGAAGCTGAGTGTGACAATTTCAACAAGGATGCATAATTCAAACTGTAAATTTATCATTAACTGAATAAATCAGTGGGGAAAAAGCACTGGAGGACCAAATGTTACAGAATAGAATAATTGTGAAGTCTGCTAAAGTCTTAAGGAAAAAATAATGAAGAAATAAACAAAGCCATGATAAACTGATAGAAAAATAATACAAGAGAGAGGATGAAAGAAGAGAAAAGAAAAGAGTTAGGCATCCAATGAATTATGTTAAGGTTACCTTATTTTAATGATGGATAGTTTACATCACTTAAAAAGAGGAAGCAGTGCCCACAGTGTACAGATTAGTATATAGTATGCTTTATTTTGTTTCCGTTTGAATGTGTTGAATGATTCAACTGCAGAACAGCAGAAGATAAAGGGGTAGAGCTTTCACAGCCATTCCCCAGATCTCCTATTTGAACTTCAGTGGAAATCGGTGGAAGTCCAGAGAACTTCTGTAAAATTTCTAATCTGTAACACCATGTGTTGTGTGGCACAACACCAAATGGGGTAGACTTTGGACAGATCTAGCCACTCAAAACTGTATATCCATGAGGTGCTGGAGCCATCAGCAGCAACAGAATTACACGCAATCACAATCTGTAACCTCATGGCCCGGCACACCCTCCATTCTACCATAGCCATTAAGCTGGGGGATAAATCCTGGTTCAATGAAGGGTGCAGGAGAGCATGCCAAGAGCTGCACTAGACCTACCTAAAAAATGAGGTGTCAGCTGGGTGAATCTGTGTCACAGAAGTACTTACATGCCAAACAGCGGTAGCAGCATGCAATAGACAGAGCTAAGGGGTCCCACAGTCAACGGATCAGATCTAAGCTCTGCAGTCCTGCCACATCCAGTCATGAATGGTGCTGGACAGTTAAACAATTAATAGGAGAAGAAGGCTGCACAAATATCTCTATCCCCAATGATGGAGGAGCCCAGCACAGGAGTGCATAAGACAAAGCTAAAGCATATGCAATGATCTTTAGCCAGAAGTTCTGAGTGGATGATTCACCTTAGCCTTCTCCCTAAGTCCTCAGCATCACAGGTGCTAGTCTTCAGCCAATTTGATTCACTCCACATGATACCAAGAAACGGCTGAAGGCACTGGATGCTGCAAACACTATGAACATTAACAATATTCCGGCAATAGTAGTGAAGACTTATGCTCCAGAACTAGCTGTGCTCCCAGCCAAGTTATTCAAGCACAGCTGCAACACTGGCATCTATCCAGGAATGTGGAAAATTGCCCAGGTATGTCCTCCCCACAAAAAGCAGCTCTAATCCAATCCAGTCAATTATAGATTATACTCTCAATCATCTGAAAAGTGATGGAAGGGGTCGTCGACAGTGCTATCACTTACTCAGAAATAACCTGCTCATTGATGCTCACTCTGGGCTCTGCCAGGGCCACTCAGCTCCTGGCTCCTAACCTCATTACAGCCTTGATCCAAACATGGGCAAAAAAGCTGAACTCAATAGGTAAGGTGAGAGTGACTGTCCTTGACGTCAAGGCAGCATTTGATCAATTATGGCACCAAGGGACCGAACAAAACTGGAGTCAATGCGAATAAAGAGAAAAACTCTCTACTGGTGAGAATCATACCTGGCACAAAGGAAGATGGTTGTGGTTGTTGGAGGTCAATCATCTCACTCCCAGGGCATTGCTGCAGGAGTTCCTCAGGGGAGTGTCCTGGGTGTCATGATATTCAAACACACACATCATGATGGACACACCAACAGGCAAATCAGAGCACACAACACCACAACCAATCACACACAAGAACACCAACCACATAAAAAGCACGAGCACGACACCTGGTGGTCAGTAGGTCTGGGGACAAAGACACGGAGAAGAGCTGTTACAAAATCACAAACAGGGAATCCCCACGTGCAGAGTGTCAAGACAAAACTGTACATAGTAAGTTTAAATAAAATAGAGTTGTACCATATACAACCGTGTTGGCTCATCTGTGTGTCAGAACACCCAACACCACATGGTACAGGAGTGGATCGATACCTGCCAACTAACCTGCCATTCTGGACATGGACCGCACCGACAAACCGCAGCCGTTGCAAGTCGCGGGGAACCTAGGTACCAATTGGAAGCTCTTCAGGCAGCGATTTGACCTGTACATCCGAGCCACCGAAAAACAGAGTGCCTCGGATGAAACGAAGATTGCAATGCTCCTCTTCTACGCAGGTCAGCACGCCCTCGACGTCTTCAACTCACTGGTGTTCGAAGAAGGCGAAAACCAATCCAAATATGACACGGTCATCCTCAAACTGGACCAGCACTTTAAAGTTGAAGTAAATGAAAGTTTTGAAAGATACCTCTTTCAGCAACGCCTGCAAGGTAAGGAGGAGCTTTTTCAACCCTTTTTGACGCACCTCCGGATTCCAGCGCAGTCCTGCGGTTACGGCACCACCACAGAGTCCATGATCAGGGACCAGATTGTTTTTGGCGTTGCCTCTAGTGGCCTACGCCAGCAGCTTCTCAAAATAAAAAGCCTCACCTTAGCATCTGCTGTGGAAGCCTGTGTCCTCCACGAAAATGCTACCTGCCGTTTTGCCCGATTTCAGGCGTCCGAGTTGGCACGGAGGGGGTCCCCAGCCGTCGAATCGGCAAGCCAGGCCGCCCACGACGTCGAACGCATCCAGGCCGTCGATTACTTCCCGACCCACGGCCCGGACGACAGCGGCCGCTTCCCGCGCTTTTCGCGGTCTCCCGCGCTGGTGCGCGCCAAAAATAACGGCCACATCGAGGGACGCACTGCGCAGGCGCGCCCACCGCAAGATCGCACTGCGCATGCGCAGTGGCGCAACGAACGCCGTGACGTCATGACGTGCGGCAATTGTGGAGCTCTACATTTAAAAGGGCAATGTCCTGCAAAAAACCGACAGTGCCTCAGATGTGGCAAGATGGGCCACTACGCTGCCCACTGTCGTTCGGCTCAACCCATGGATCCGGCACATCCCCGACAATCTTGCAGACAAGTCAGGACCGTCCAGCCCACGCATCAAGACTTCCAGTTAAGTGATGCAGATGACCAGGATGCCTTCCGCGTTTCCGTCATCGATGTCAACAAGGTCAATGCCATCAATCCAGCCGATGAGTGGTGTGCCACCCTGACGGTCAACCCGAACTCGTCACAAGCCCATTAGACTGGACTTATAATACCGTTCATATGTCTAACAAGTTGCACAATTTTACATGATAACCTGTTGTTGTTTATCGTTCCAGATATCGTCTGACTGGACAACTGTTCAAGTTTTTTTTTTCTCTCGTTCGCATTCATGTTATGTTATGGTACAACTTGGTTCATGTGACGCACCCGACATCGCCCCATGTAAATAGTTCCGTCATATGCACATGCTGTACACGACACACACACACTCTTAGATGCACTCACGACACGATCATATTTATTACCACATAGGCACATATCTTTGTAAAAAGGGGGGATGTCATGATATTCAAACACACACATCATGATGGACACACCAACAGGCAAATCAGAGCACACAACACCACAACCAATCACACCCAAGAACACCAACCACATAAAAAGCACGAGCACGACACCTGGTGGTCAGTAGGTCTGGGGACAAAGACACGGAGAAGAGCTGTTACAAAATCACAAACAGGGAATCCCCACGTGCAGAGTGTCAAGACAAAACTGTACATAGTAAGTTTAAATAAAATAGCGTTGTACCATATACAACCGTGTTGGCTCATCTGTGTGTCAGGACACCCAACACCACACTGGGCCCAACCATCTTCACCTACTTCATCAATGACCATTCACAATAAATTCAGAAGTGGGGATGCTCGTTGATGATTTCTCAATGTTCAGCATCATTTGCAACTCCTCAGATACAGAATCAGCCAATATTAAATTTCAGAAAGACCTGGACAATATTCAGGCTTAGGCTGATAAATGGCAAGTTACACTTGTGCCATGCAAGTGCTGGGAAATTACCATCTCCAGCAAGAGAGCATCTAACTATCTCTCCTTAACATTCAATGACATTACCATCACTGACTCCCCATTATCAACATCATGATCATCAGAACATGGAATGTAGTCAGTTAAATCGCAAGATGTCTTGGTTTTCATTGAAATTGCTGAAGCACTAAACCAACACTTGCTGAAAAATTAATCAATATAAACCGTGGAAGCGATTCTCTGGCCTCGTTGTGCTGTCTCTCGAGTGAACCGAGGCCGGTGAATAGTGGGAGATGCCGAAAACGAGAACTGCGCCAGGTGTCAAACAGTTTGCGATGCAACCGGCCTGCTCCCGTAGGCGAAATTGGGATCTCGCCGGAGCCTGGTGAGAAACCCATTGTCACCACTTAAGCTCCATTTCCATACAGTTAACGGAAGTGACCCCTTTTCCAACAGCCTCCCGTCATTCATCGGCCTCCCCAGCAAGTGGCCACGCTGGTGCCGATTAGCACTCCTCTTTAAAAACGTGAAGGGTTTCTGTGGCGAGCGAGAAGGTGAGTAGCCATCTTTGCTCACATCCTGGGGGTTAGCATTGACCGGAAATGGAACTGGAACAGCCATATAAATATTGCGGCTAACAGAGCAGGTCAGTGGCTGGGAATTCTTGTTAAGTAACCCGCCTCCTGACTCTCTAAAGCCTGTCCACCACCTTCCAGACACAAGTCAGGAGTGTAAAGGAATACTCTACACTTGCCTGGATGAGTGCAGTTCCAACCATTCTTGAAAAGCTCAAGAAGCATCCAGGACAAAAGCAGCCTACTTACCTGGCACTCTATCTGCCATCTTTGACATCCACTCCCTCCACCACCTATGCACACAGGCAGCAGGTGCAGGTATCTGGGACCATGATGGTAGACCTCAACATCCTGTCCCCGTCCCCCCACACCACATTTTCTGTCACTAACTCCCTCAGCATGGTGGAAAATAAGAGGAACACACAACCCTTTGTTTATTTAGCATTTTCAGAAACTCAAACAATCAAATGTATTGGCGCTCTAAGTTAACAATCAAATGTACTCAATTAAAAATATGTTTAATTTTCTCTTTTTAGTCTCCATCAAAACACCTTATTGTTCTACATTAATACAATTATTAATTATTTAAGCAGGATTTTAATATAAATTTATATCTCTTCAGAACATGGAATGTAGTCAGTTAAAATGCAAGATGTCTTGGTTTTCATTGAAATTGCTGAAGCAATAAACCAACACTTGCTGAAAAATTCATCAATATAAACCGTGGAAGCGATTCTCTGGCCTCGTTGTGCTGTCTCTCGAGTGAACCGAGGCCGGTGAATAGTGGGAGATGCCGAAAACGAGAACTGCGCCAGGTGTCAAACAGTTTGCGATGCAACCGGCCTGCTCCCGTAGGCGAAATTGGGATCTCGCCGGAGCCTGGTGAGAAACCCATTGTCACCACTTAAGCTCCATTTCCATACAGTTAACGGAAGTGACCCCTTTTCCAACAGCCTCCCGTCATTCATCGGCCTCCCCAGCAAGTGGCCACGCTGGTGCCGATTAGCACTCCTCTTTAAAAACGTGAAGGGTTTCTGTGGTGAGCCGAGGAGGTGAGTAGCCATCTTTGCTCACAGGCAACCAGCCAGGGGGCACTGGGCTTGCCACCACAGTGGTCAGCGGGATTGGGGGACCCTCGGCTGGGGGTGGGTGACCCTCCGCCAAGGGTGGGGGGGGAGGCATTGGGCGGGGCAACTGGGGGGCCACCAGGCACGGCACCTGGATCGTGTGTATTCATTCTGGGAACCCTTGTCCCTGCCTGTCTGCCCCACCAACCACCCTCAACCCCACAACTGCCGAGGCCTCTGGCCATGCGGCTGAAGGCTTGCTAATAGTGAATTGGCAATTGTGGTTAAGTGAGCACTTCATACAACCCAAGTGGATTCCTGTGGGTGGGCAGGCCATGTAGCATGAGTAAGGCATTGCCTAGAACAGAGAACAAAGAAGAGTAAAGCAGGAACAGGCCCTTGAGCCCTCAAAACCTGTGTCGATCATGATGCCCTAACTACCTGGGCGGGAGGTATTCAATGGGGAATGGAGGGTCCCGGGCTGGGAGCCACCGCTGTTTGTCAGTCTAACACCCTCTCTCAATGCCTTACAGATATTGAATGCTCTGGCACGGATAATGGATGCAGAATTTGCCCGAGTAGTGCTGCTGTGCTCGAGATGGCGGTCCATGTGCCAGACCCCGCCCCACACCCTGAGGACCCGCTGCCCATCAGGCCAGGGAGGGACCCAGAGGGGGAGTCCCGTGATGGCCCAGGGTGTACTGGCTATTTGAACAAATGAGGAAAGCGCCTGCCGCAGGAGGCTCTGCCTCAACAAGGAGACAGAGCGGCGCCTGCGCAATGTCCTCGGGGTCTTGGCAGCACATGGGGGAGGAGGATACCCTCTCCTGGTGGCCGTTAAGGTTACTGCAGATCTGAATTTTTATGCCTTGGGATCCTTCCAGGGCTTGAGCAGGGACCTGTATGGCATCTCACAGACCATAGCCAACAGGTGCATCTGACAAGTCATTGAGCTCTGTTTGCCCGGGCAGAAAACTACATTAACTTTGACATGGACCAAGCCCAGAAAAATGCCTGGACAGTAGGTTTCTCCGCCATGGCCAGGATGCCTCAGTTAAGGCGGTAATAGATGCCAAGCATGTTGCCCTGCGTTCACCGCGCCATCTGGGAGCGCCCTACATTAACAGGAAGGGGTTCCACTCCCTGAACATACAGCTCGTGTGTCACCATGACATGAAAATCATGCACATGTGTGCACGCTTCCCGGGGAGTGTGCATGACAGCTATATCCCAGGCAGTCGGTCATCCCCGGCCTCTTCGAGGGCATCCCCAGGGGGATAAGGAGTACCCCCTGAGGACCTGGGTAATGACACCAGTACAGAGGCCAGAGACCGAAGCAGAGACCCGGTACAACGAGGCCACCTGGCCTGTCATTGAGCGGTGCATCGGACTCCTCAAGAAGCGGTTCCGATGCCCTGACCGCTGCGATGGTGCACTCCAGTACAACGCCTGGAAGGTTGCCCGCTTTGTGGTGGTCTGTTGTGTCCTCCACAATGTGGCACAGCAATGGGGCGGCGAGATAGAGGTTGGTGATGAGGAACACGTGGCCACCTCCGAGGAGGAGAAGGAGGAGGACGAGGATGATGAGGCAGCGCCAGACTAGCAGGGGCTGGAGGATGTGCCCATGGAGGAACTGGAGGACCAGCCAGAGGCTGCAGGACAGTTGGCAAGGGCGAAGATCTGGCAGCCCAGAGGTCCAGAGAAGCCCTCATACTCACCCGATTCACTTAGGTCATGGCCCGGTCCATCATCGCTACCTTATCCAAACCCCGTCCCTATCTCCCACCATCCCAGGGTATGTGTTACTTCACTCCAGGGTGCTGGGACTATATCGGCACTATCGGTGGGTCACTGTTGAGGGCAGGGGTGTGATGGTAACCCGCAGAGAGCTGAGTGCCGGTGCTCCTCAATCTATGCCATAGTCTGACCCCTGACTGTCTCATGAGTGCTCGCTTACATCCATCACCTGCACACGGCGTGCCCGGGGAGGGGTGGATGCCTGGAGCGATGGGCCAAGGGTTCGGAGGTCGGCCCACATTGCGGAAGAAAGTGACAGAAGAATCATACCGGTTCGCACAAGAGTGTTTGTTGTGTTCTACAATTCTCAGCCCCGCCTCCTACCTATCGCCTCCCCCCCTCCCCCAGTGCCCTCAGTGATCCACAATATGTCCCCAGGATGCACATCTGAGGTGGAGGCAACCAGCTGCTTACCTTGTCCAGTGGTCTTTGATGTCCTGGCAGGCGTCCTCTGGCAGCTCTGGGGCCGGAGGACCCCGGTGCACATGTCGGCGGCACATGTACATCCATGCCACCCTGTTCCGGGTTCTGACTGTGAGATGCGGCCTCATCAGAGGGGTGGAACTGGGGGAGTTGGTGGCCACCGTCACCACTCCATGGGACGAGTCCGGGTTGCGACACAGCGCCCCCTCCTCCCGGTTGGAGCCCATTGGGCCCCGGGATTCACCTTGGGTTGGAGGGGCAGCTGGTCCAAGTTCCTCTGGCTCTGCCAGCCCTGGCGGCTCCCCATAGTCTGCACCATCATGGCAATACCCTCGACGATGCTCCTCGGTGACTGGGCATGCTCTCTAGTGCCTCGGAAAAGTCCACCTGCGGCTGGGGCAAGATCCGTAACGCCTCGGCCATTCCCATCTGAGAGCGAGACATGTCCCGCAGAACCTCATCAAGGTCAGCCTGGTATTGGATAACATCCCCCCAACGAGGCAGACATTCTACTGAGGCCCTCAGCCATTGTCGTCACCGACTGCGCCATGCCTTGGACACCTTCACTAATGGTGCCGACGTCGTGCACCAGGCTCTCCACTGTGGTTGCCACCCTAGCAGTGTTGACCTGGGTGCCACGCAGTGCCAGCAACATCTCCTGCGCCCGTAGCCTCTGGTACTCCACCATCAATTTGCTGGAGTGTCTTCTTCTGAATGTCCTGACCGCCCCTTATCGTCTCCATCAGTTCCGGGAATATCTCTTCCATAGGCTTAGAATCAGGCTGGGACCCAGCTGGGTCCGGGGATCCAGCAGACCTCCGACTGCTGTCTTGCCTGGAGGTTCCCACCTCCACCTGATGTGCAACAGCAGCTGTGGGGTGCTCACCAGATTGTGCCCCAGAAGCCTGACCACTAACAAGTCCCACCGAGGTGTGTGTATCTGCGCTGGTGGAAGGTGGGGATGACAGCTGTGACGCCTCAATCATGTCTTCCTCAGAGCTCCCTTCTGAGGTGGTCCCGTGGGAGGCTAGAGAGGGGGCCATCCGGGACAGTTGGAGGACCTGCGGGAGAATGGACATGTGGGGTGGGATTCTCCCATACCTGGCGGGGCGGGGGGCCACGGCGGGGGGCCACGGCGTGAACCACCCCAGCGTCGGGCCGCCCCAAAGGTGCGGAATCCTCCGCACCTTCAGGGGCTAGGCCCGCCCCGGAGTGGTTGGCGCCCTGCCGGCTGGCGGGATAGGGGCCTGGCGCCGCGCCAACTGGCGCGATGGGCCTCCATCGGCTGGCGCAAGTCGGCGCATGTGCGGGAGCGCCAGCGCGTCCTGGCGTCATCCCCACGCATGCACACAGGGATTCACTTCCGCATCGGCCATCGCGTAGGGCCACAACGGCCGATGCAGAAGGAATAGAGTGCCCCCACGGCACAGGCCCGCCCGCGGATCAGTGGGCCCCGACCGCGGGCCAGGCCACCGTGGGGGCACCTGCTGGGGCAAGATCCCCCCCCGCGCCCCCTGAGCCCGCCCGCGCCGCCAGGTACCACTGGTAAGGGACCTACTCTGATTTACGCCGGCGGGACAGGCTACAGGCGGGCGGGACTTCAGCCTACCGCGGGCCGGAGAGTTCGGGCGGCCCCGGCGCCCATTGAGTCGCGCCGAACCCCACCAATTCTCCAAGGCGGGCGGTGCGACTCACGCCGGACCGATTTTTTGGGGAGGTAGAATTGGGAGGACAGCGGGGACGGGATTCACGCCGATCCCCGGCGATTCTCCCACCCGGCGGGGGATCGGAGAATCCCGCCCGTGATCAGTGGGAGGAATGGGTCAGTCAGCAAAGCAATAACAACTCGCGTTTGACAGATCCCCGGGATGGAGCCTGGTGGCAGATCCCCCGGGATGGAGCCTGGTGGTTCCTCACCTCTGTGGCATCTGCCAACCTCCGCGTGGGTGACTGCTCTGTCCTCGGCCACGCCAGTCACCTCCAGGGCCCGGTCCTCGAAGGAGGTGAAGATTCTTAATTCGGCACCCCACCTCCATTGTGGGCCCTCTCCCAGCGAATGTGGGAGAGCTTTGCAATGTCAGAAGAATTGTGGGACAGCCCCAGGATTGCGCAGGGCGGAAATCAGTTTCCCATTCTTCTGGATCTGGGGCTCGATCATGACCCTTGATTCTGTGGACCTATTCCTAATTCTATCTTGTAGTGGCACTCAGCACATGGTGGATGTCTGAGTGGCTTGCTATGAGCCGTCTCCTGCTCGAGTGCCCAGGAAGTGTCGTGTTCCCTGTTTTGTACTGTGTATGCTCTTGCCTGTGATTGGCTGTCGTGTTGTGTGTGTGTTGATTGGTCCGTTGATCTGTCCATCAGTTCTGAGGCTGTGGAAGCTTAGTAATCGAGTATGTTTAAAGGAGAGATTGATAGATTCTTAACTGCCAAGGACATTAAGGAACATGGGGATAGTACAGGAAAAGGGCATCGAACTGTATAAACATGCGAAATAGGGGCAGATGTAGGCCATTTTTCCTCTCATGGCTGATCTGTTTGTGTGGAGTTCCACATTCCCATCTACCCTCGATAACCTTTGACTCCCTTGTTTAAGCTCTGCCTTCACACAAAATGGATGATCAGCCATGATTGTACTGAAAGATGGAACAGGCTTTATGGGCGGAATGGCTTACTCCCGCTTCTATGTTCCTAAATGCAGCAAGAGATCTATTCAAAAACATCAGGGGCGGGATTTTCTGGTCCGCTGGCCGTGTTTTCTGGCACCGCAGCTGGATTCTCCGTTCCCGCAGCCGGCCAATAGGGTTCCCCATTGTAGCCACCCCACACCATCGGGAATCCCGCGGGCGTGGGTGCGCTGCCAGTGGACCGGAGTATCCCGCCAACGCAGAATACCGCTGCAGATCCTGACCTTCTAGAACTTTCCTATCTCACCCAATTTTCTGAACTTGTATATTTTGCCTGTACATAAAATTAATTTTCCGAATTACATAATTACAAGTAAGTATTAAATTGCTACGAGCAAATAGCATATTGCAGTACAAATGTGGAAGGCTCAAGAGCATTTCTGCTGTTGGTCTCTGGAACCCTTTTTTGCTTGTAATGTTCTCTCAGAGTTAATGCCAATATATAGGATTACAACTTTGAACTCGTTTTCTAATCATTTCTGTCCCCTTCTTCCTACATGCTTCATCCAATTTTTCCTATAATTTGCTCCTCACTTTAAACCACGGTTGAATCTCTTTGGCATAAAGATCAAACAGATAAAATATAGCCAAGTGTTACCAGAATCAAGTAGAGAGCAGTTTATATTCCATTTCCCCCTAATGGGTACTGACTGAAAGATCCCTTGGGAATGAGTTTGATAAAAACTGATGAAAAATATAGAAGGTACCGGATGGATGGCAGTGCATCTGAAGCAGTAATTGAATTGAGAGGTTCAGATTATTTCATGAATCACAAGAACGAAGCTCAAGTGGTTTGTTCAGCAGCTGAATCGAAAGATCATTTTACATCCATTCCTTCTATACCAGCTATACATTTGTACCAGGAATTCTCGGGGGTGGCAGGGGCTCTCCCGATTAGCAGAAGGTCAGTAGAAACTTTGAGCGGAATTTAGTTTGTGTGACTGGTGTTTCCACCCACCAGTCGGAGGACCAGTTGAAGCCCAATGTCACTTCTTTCTGGGAGGCCAGAGGTTATCCAAATGCAATTAGGCATATGACTGGACAGTGTCAGGACTCCCACTCAATCAGCCAGAGCTCTTCTGACTCCCTCCCCTTCCTCCTGCAAAGCAAGGGATCCCCAAACAAGCTGACAATGTCCAGGCACTTCCTTCTCTTATGGTGGTGGTGTGTTGCAGCTCATGCAGGGAGTCATAGAATCATAGAATTTACAGTGCAAAAGGCCTATCAAGTCTGCATCAGCCCTTGGAAAGAGCACTCTATTTAAGTCCACAACTCCACCCTATCCCCATAACCCCAGCTAACCTTTTTGCACACTAAGGGCAATTTAAGCATGGCCAATCCACCTAACCTGCACATCTGTGGACTGTGGGAGGAAATGGAGCCCCCGGAGGAAAACCACGCAGGCACAGGGAGTACGTGCAGACTCCGCACGGACAGTGACCCAAGCCGGGAATCTAACCTGAGACCCTGGAGCTGTGAAGCAACAGTGCTAATCACTGAGCTACCATGTCGCCCATTGTGCTACCATGCCGCACAGTCTGAGTTGCCATGGCAGCATGAACCTTTACATGCATGTTGTAGTCTGCCGTTATGGTCAGTGATAGTGGAAGCTCCAAATGTTCTATCCATCACATGGTTGACCAGGAATCTCTCTCATTCCTATTGCCTGCTATTGGTGCATGCTGGAAGGATATGGTCAATCCTGCTTGGTCATATTATGTATACACCTTCCTTGGCCACCAAGTCCTGTGGTGGAACATCAACCTGGATGGGTCCCTGCAACATCCAGTATAACAACAGGGTATGCTTCACCCAAAAACTGGAGCTCTCAGGATGGTTGGGAGTCCATAGCTCAGCAGGAAGTCTACAGAGGTTGGATTTGTTGAATTCATGAAAATTAAGGTTATTAAAAATGTCATTTTCTGAAGACATACCAAAGATAGCTGGTATTCAAAGCTTTTAGTTGAATAAACAGTTGTACTCAAATCTCAAGAAAGTTAGGACTAAACATTTTGTGATGCAACATTAACTATGGAATATAATCCACTTGGACTAATTTAGAGAGGAATTCACCCTATGATAGCATCCCGGCCTGAAGGAATTTGTGTAGTTATTCCTTAGCTAGGATGGATTTATCTTACATTCTCCCTCTTATCCAGCAAAACAAATGCACATCTTAAAGGGCAAAAAAGCCAGTATATCCAAATTCTAATCTCTTATGTTCTGCAAATTTACTAAACAGTTTGAACTGTGGTCTCTTAGCTCACAAATGATTGCAATGTAATGGAAGATCTCGCAATGTGTTTTATGTGATCAACAGATAGTGTAATTCATTAGACATAGTAATCATTTTGCGAGCACTGATTTTTTTTTCGCATAAAACCTATGGCTTATGTCATTTGGTTTGTGATAGCTCATGACTCCTTAACTGACCTAAATGTACAATTTCACAAAATGGCTACTTTGCTTTTTAAAATTCAGTTGATTAGTGTTCACACACCATTAACTTTGATCGTTTGTGCTTTATTATGTGAGGGAGTCAGCAATCCTACTGAATGAATCTACTTAATTTATACCTCTGTGTCTTTATTTCTCAATTACAATACTTGTAATAACGCTAATACTGATTCTTTTTTTTTGCAAAATAATTACTTTGACAGAGGATGTCCACCACTTAGTGTTAAGATTTGCATACTCTGAATCTAAACTGTTTCTATTACATTTACAAGAAAAATGTAATTGTGTTTTTTATTATTAGTTTTAATGGTGATTTTTGCAAAGTTGGATACTATTTTGATCCTTCAATTTTTATATAAAATATCTAATTGAAAGGGTGACTGCACCCGACCTTCAAGTTCCACAAATGTGCATTAAATATTACACATGCTGGCTTTTCTCATTGCAGCAATGAGTTAAGGAATAAGTGTGACCCAAGCTAAACTACAAAAAGGTAATTTGCTTTCATTTTGATACATGTTATATGGGAAAAGGTGCATGCTGTAAAAGTAATATCAATGTAATATCATTGTCATAAACAGCTTAAAACTTGGTATCTAGTTATCATCATATACTCTTGTGCCATGACAGGTGCATATCATATACAGATTGGCCGGGATTCTCTGAGCCCGCACCGGGTCGGACAATTGCCGGTGACGTGAGAAATACCCGCCACGCCGCTCCGGCGCCGGGACGTGATTCTCCGGTGACCGGAGAATCGGTGCCAATCGTGCCCACGAGGTCGACGCAGCGCTGGTCGGGGTCCGCTGAAAGAGGCCCCCGCGGCGATTCTCCGCGGTCGACCGGCTGAATTCCCGTTGAGTCCCGCTGGCATGGTTCCAATCTGGTACGACCCGGCAGGGGCTCGGACCCGCGGCCGCGGTGCCCATCCTGGTGGGTATTAGACTCTGGGTGGGGCCTCCAAGGCGTCCAGGCCCGCGATCGGGGGCTACCGATCAGCGGCCACCCGCGATCTGGAGAGGGCCTACCTCCTGCCGCGTGGGCCCGCTGTAGGTCTCTTCCATGTTGCGCGGTGCCGGCGCGAAGACGGCCGTTGCGCGCATGCGCTGATCCGCGCCGGCAGTGCAGGGCCGCGTATCAGCGCTAGAGTTGGCTGGAGCACTCCGCTGCTGTGCTGGCCCCCTGAGGGCCGCTGAATCGCTGGGCCAGAAGGCCGGTTGACGCCACCGTGCACCACTCTGGTGTTTATGCCGGCGTCAACACTTGGCCGGGATTTCGGAAAATCCCAGCCTTCTTGAATTTATACAAATTCTTACTTCATCTCCAAACTGCTTTACAATCAATTGGTTACCTTTCAAATGTTATTATATGGCAGTTAATATGGACATTGCAAAATTCCATGAGCAGCATGTGAATAATTGATGAGGTAATTTGTCTTTTAGTGGTACTATTGAGGATGTTGACCAGGACACAAAAGTTCATGGGTGTTTCCTCAAATTGTACCTTAGAATCTTTTTCATTTACTTAGTAGATGGAGCCTTAGTTTAACATCTCTCCAGGAAGACAGTGTAATCTTGCACTCCTTCAGTGTCACACTGGGTTGGCTATGTGTGTTTTAGGTTCGAGAGTGGGTTTCGAGCTCACAGCATTCTGACTTGGAGGCAAGAGAGCTAGGACTGAGCCAAAGACATCTTTTTACTTATGTCTGACCAGTGAAGCAGGAACAGAAGAAGCGTGGTGGTAAGTGGAACAGAAAGCTCTGGCTCCAATCCATATAGCTGGATCTGCATCACTTAGCATTGAGCATGGTAATCTGCCAAGTGTTTTAGTTAACTCTAATGTAGTCTTGCCAAGAAGAACACTTGTTTCATTAAAATATTTCTCTGCATGAAAATAAAGCCTAACTTCATTTCCCATCTGCTTAAAACGGGATTGAGTTGGTGATGAAATCGCCCATCTGGAGTGTGAGTAAGAGGATCTCTTTGAGCAAAGGAGGTTTCTAAAGGGTACAAGCATCTTTAAGCCTTTAGCTTTATTTTCCGGATGTAAGGTGTGTTCCTATTACTGGTTTATGTTATTAATTGTCTTGGTACCCTTGTGAAAATAAGTTTTTTAAAATTTGATTTTCTACACCTTCTCTGAAGAATTAATGTTAATGCAGAACCAAAAATAACTAAACGTCTGCTGATTCACCAGAACGCTGACTGTAATTAAAGCATTATTAAGTCTTCAGTGAAACAGAAAGTGTTGGATAACAAAGAAGTGACATGAAATTAAGTTGCACCATTTCATTTATAGTGTCTGACCTCATAATTCCTTCTAAAGTACATCACTTTACACTTCTTTGCATTAAATTTTATCTGCCATGTGTCCACCCGTTTCACTCGTCTGCCAATGTGCTCCTGAAGTCTGTTTCTACCTTTGTCAATGTTTACTACATATTGAAGCTGTGGACTGAACTTTAACTTTTGAACCTGTTCACAGCGGGGTGCCTGGGAGTGGGCCATGAACCTGAATGTTCATGGAATGGATCTTTCCATGACACTTTTGGGGCGATTCTTCGGCCACGTTGGGCCCGGCACACATCCCACTACGCCGGGAGAATAGCGGGCGAGCCTCTAAATGGGCTCTGCGTGGGCACCAAACAAAGTGCAATGCCCCTGGCCCGCTGATGTAATCTGGTTCATGTCCTTGCTGAGCGTGAACCAGACTAACACATTTAAATCAGCATTTAAATATGTTGGGCGCAATCCAAAAGCCAGTCCAGTTGCCACACTCATCATCATGGAGATGCTTGTGGTCTGCATAATGTCCACTGGTGAATTCTGGCACTGATGGGATTGGCAAAGCTGTCAGACCATCAGATTATCGGCTCTTGAGGGGGGAATTTCCTGTCCCTGAGGGGTGGAAGTCGAACTCTCACCTAGCCTTTAACACATTATGGCTGCCTGTCAGCTTTGTTTAAAGTTCGCTGTTTCAGGAAATTGGGTGGGATTCTCCGACTCTCCGCAGCGAATTAGCGCTCGGCAGGGGGGGCAGAGGATAACCCAAAATAGGCTCCCAGGCCGGCACACGATTCTCCGGTGACTGGAGAGTGCCCGCCGAGTCCCGCCGGCGTGGCTCACATGTGGTCCCACCCGGCAGGACCTCGGCATTCTGGCTGCGGGTGCCGCCCTGGTGGGGGTGGCGGGGGGGATCTGACTCCGGGTGGGATCCTCCACAGTGGCCAGGCCTGCAATCGATGGCTACTGATCAGCGGGCGCGCTCACTCCGGGGTGGGTCTATGTTCCTCCGCGCCGGGCCCCTGTAGGTCTCCGCCATGTTGTGCGGGAGCTGGCGCGAAGATGGCCAGTGCGCGCATGCGCGGACCCGCGGCCGGCCGCCGTGCTCACGCGCGACCGCATGGCATGCCGGTGCCCTGCTGGTCCCCTTGAAGACGGAGAATCACCCCGGACTTTCTAGGAAAAAGTCCGGAGCGATTCCCGCCCGTTTTCCGGCGGGCGTGGAGTCTTGTACCCAGAAGGTAGAATTCCACCCAATGTTTCTTCTGGGGGCTGAGCAGTGTGCCCACCACCTCAACCCTGGGAAAATTCAGCCCAGTGTATCGTAGCTCTCTCGGTTTCATATCTCATTTGTGAACATTATGGGTCAAAATTGGAACACCGGCTGTGGAATCCAGCACCTGTGGTTTCAACTTCACTACTTAACCTAATTCTTTGTGGGGAGATTCTCTTTCTGATTGTCATAATATACATCAGTACATTATGGTGCAATCACATACACACACTGATGGACATGCAGTAGGACCAACCAGCATACATAACACCGCAGCCAATCACCAGTGAGAGCACAAGCACTATAAAGACAGGGGACAGGAGAGTTCCCGCTCATTCTAGCAGCAGCCAGCTCGGAGCACAGAGCTCACAGCCTGCATCACAGACATTCACCATGTACTGAGTGCCTCACCATAGCTAGTGATAGGAAAGGGTCCACAGTTAAGCTGGTATTGCTTATACCCACATTTACAGTGTGTTAGCATAGTTGAACAGTTAATAAAATAGCGTTACACCACTTCCAGCATGGTTGGCTTGTTTGTGAACCAGAACACCCAACACAACATGGTACAAGGAGTGGCCGCAATCTAGCACTTGTGAGACCTACCTGCAACTTCTCAGCATTCCGGCATCCTACAACATGGAGAACATCAACCTGCCGCCGCCGCTCCGCATCGCTGGCAATCTCGGGGTAAATTGGAAGATATTTAAACAGTGCTTCTAGCTCTTCCTCGAGGCCATGGACAGGGAGAATGCATCGGGCACCAGGAAGAAAGCCCTTCTTCTCTCCACAGCTGGGCAACATGCCATCCACATCTTTAACTCCATGACATTTGTGGACGACGAGGACAAGACCAAGTACAAGACGGTGCTCCTCAAATTCGACACACACTTCAGTGTTGAAGTCAACAAAAGCTTTGAAAGGTATCTGTTCCAGCAGCGCTTGCAGGGTAAGGAGGAGCCTTTCCAATCCTATTCATTCCACCTCCGCATCCTCGCGCAATACTGTGGCTACGGGCCCACCTCCGACTCCATTTTTAAAAAAAATATATATTTTATTGAAGTTTTTCAAACAAAAATTTTCAATTTTTACAACTTAATAAGAATAAAATGTACATTAACCGTTATTTAAATAATATATTAAACTAACAACAAATGAGAAAAAAGTATTACACAAGAAGCAATTATCCACAACTAGCCTAAAGAGAGAAAGAAAAACAAAAAACAAAACACAAAATAACCCCCCCACCCCCCGCCCCCCCTCCCCCCTGGGTTGCTGCTGCTGTCTGTTCTGTTTTTCCATTATTGTTCCGCGAGATAGTCAAGAAACGGTTTCCACCGCCTGGTGAACCCCTGAGCCGATCCTCTTAACGCATATTTTATTCGCTCCAGTCTTATGAACCCTGCCATGTCGTTTATCCAGGCCTCCACGCCCGGGGGCTTCGCTTCTTTCCACATAAGTAGAATCCTTTGCTGGGCTACTAGGGACGCAAAGGCCAAAACGTCGGCCTCTTTCACTTCCTGCACTCCCGGTTCTTCCGCAACCCCAAATATAGCTAACCCCCAGCTTGGTTTGACCCGGACCCCCACCACCTTTGAGACCACTCTTGCCACACCCTCCCAGTACTCATGTAGTGCCGGACACAACCAGAACATGTGGGTGTGGTTCGCCGAGCTTCCCGAGCACCTCCCACACCTATCCTCCACCCCAAAAAACCTGCTCAGTCTTGCTCCCGTCATATGCGCCCTGTGTAGAACCTTAAATTGAATCAGGCTAAGGCTGGCAAATGAGGACGAGGAATTTACCCTGCTTAGGGCATCTGCCCACAGCCCCTCCTCAATCTCTTCCCCCAGCTCCTCTTCCCATTTTCCCTTCAGCTCCTCTACCATCGTCTCCCCCTCGTCTCTCATCTCCCTGTATATTTCGGAGACTTTACCTTCTCCAACCCATGCCCCCGAAATCACTCTATCCTGGATCCCTTGCGTCGGGAGCTGCGGAAATTCCCTCACCTGTTGCCTCGTAAATGCTCTCACTTGCATGTATCGGAAAGCATTCCCTGGTGGCAACTTATATTTTTCTTCCAGTGCTCCCAAACTCGCAAACGTCCCGTCCACAAACAGGTCCTTCAGCTTCCTAATTCTTGCTCGCTGCCAACATTGAAATCCCCCATCTATCCTCCCGGGGACGAACCTGTGGTTATTCCTTATCGGGGCCCACACCGAGGCACCCATCACTCCCCTGTGTCGTCTCCACTACCCCCAGATCTTCAAGGTCGCCACCACCACTGGGTGGTGTGGTGTACCTTTTCAGGGAGAACGGTAGCGGTGCCGTCGCCAGCGCTTTCAGGCTTGTTCCCTTACAGGACGCCATGTCCAGCCTTTTCCACGCCGCACCTTCCTCTTCCCTCATCCACTTACGGACCATCGACACATTGGCGGCCCAATACTAGTCACTCAGACTCGGCAGTGCCAATCCCCCTCTGTCCCTACTGCGCTGCAGGAACCCCCTCTTTACCCTCGGGGTCTTTCCCGCCCATACAAAGCTCGTAATGCTCCCATCTATTTTTTTTAAAAAGGCCTTAGTAATCAGGATGGGGAGGCACTGAAACGCGAAAAGAAACCTCGGGAGGACCACCATCTTGACCGCCTGTACTCTGCCCGCCAATGACAGGGGCACCATATCCCACCTCTTAAAGTCCTCCTCCATCTGCTCTACCCAGTCGCGTCAGGTTAAGTTTGTGTAGGGTTCCCCAGTTCCTGAATCCCCAGGTATCGAAAATTCCCTGTCACTCTCCTCAGCGGCAGAGCATCTATCCCCCTGCCCTGTTCCCCGGGGTGCATCACAAAAAGTTCACTCTTTCACATATTTAATTTATATCCCGAGAACTCTCCAAACTCCCTGAGTATCTGCATTACCTCTGGCATCCCCTCTACTGGGTCCGCCACATATAGCAGTAAATCGTCTGCATATAGTGACACTCAATGTTCCTCCCCCCCTCTAAGCACCCCCCTCCACTTCTTAGAGTCCCTCAGCGCTATGGCCAATGGCTCAATGGCCAACGCGAACAGTAACGGGGACAGGGGGCACCCCTGTCTTGTACCCCTATGTAATCGGAAGTAACCCAATCTTTGCCTATTTGTAACAATGCTTGCCACCGGGGCCCCATACAGGAGTCTAACCCATCTAATGAACCCCTCCCCGAACCCAAATCTCTTCAGCACCTCCCACAAATAGTCCCACTCCACTCTATCGAATGCCTTCTCTGCATCCATCGCCACCACTATCTCTGCCTCCCCCTCCGGTGGGGGCATCACCATCACCCCCAGCAACCTTCGTATATTGGCGTTCAATTGTCTCCCTTTAACAAGCCCTGTCTGGTCGTCATGTACCACCCCTGGGACACACTCCTCTATCCTTGTCGCCATCACTTTGGCCAGCAGCTTGGCATCTACGTTTAGGAGGGAGATGGGCCTGTATGACCCGCACTGCAGCACCAGCGGGTCTTTGTCTCGTTTCAGAATTAACGATATCGTCGCCTCCGACATTGTCGGGGGTAGTGTCCCCCTTTCCTTAGCTTCATTGAAGGTTCTCACCAGAAGCGGAGCCAGCAGGTCCATATACTTCCTATAAAATTCCACCGGGAACCCATCTGGTCCCGGGGCCTTCCCTGCTTGCATATTCCCAATTCCTTTGATCACCTCCTCCACCTCAATCTGCGCCCCAAGACCTGCCACCTCCTGCTCCTCCACCCTCGGGAACTCCAGCTGGTCCAAAAAGTGTATCATTCCCCCTTTCCCCTCCGGGGGTTGGGACTTATACAGCCTCTCATAAAATGTCTTGAACACCTCGTTCACTTTCCCTGCTCTCTGCTCCATCTTTCCCGTTTTGTCCCTAACTCCTCCGATCTCTCTCGCCGCCCCCCTCTTTCGAAGTTGTTGGGCCAGCAGCCGGCTCGCCTTTTCCCCATATTCATGTTGTATTCCCTGTGCCTTCCTCCACTGCGTCTCTGCCTTTCCCGTGGTCAGCAGGTCAAACTCCGTCTGTAGTCTTCGTCTTTCCCTGTATAGCCCTTCCTCCGGGGCCTCCGCATACTGCCCATCCACCCTCAGAATTTCCCCAACCAATCTCTCTCTTTCTTTACCCTCTTGTTTCCCCCTGTGGGCTCTAATGGAAATCAGCTCCCCTCTAACCACCGCCTTCAGCACTTCCCATACTACCCCCACCTGGACCTCCCCACCGTCATTGACCTCCAGGTATCTTTCGATGCATCCCCTCACCCTTCCGCATACCCCCTCCTCCGCCAGTAGTCCCATGTCTAATCTCCAAAGTGGGCGCTGCTCCTTTTCCTCTCCTAGATCCAGATCCACCCAATGTGGGGCGTGATCTGAAACGGCTATAGCCGAGTACTCCGTTCCTGCCACTTTCGGGATCAGCACCCTTCCCAAGACAAAAAAGTCTATCCGGGAGTATACTTTATGGATGTGGGAGAAGAAGGAAAACTTTTCCCCATCGGTCTGGCAAATCTCCACGGATCTACCCCTCCCATCTGCTCCATAAATCCCTTAAGCACCTTGGCCGCTGCCGGCCTTCTCCCGGTCCTGGATCTGGACCGGTCCAGCCCTGGGTCCAGCACTGTGTTAAAATCTCCCCCCCCCCCATTACCAAGCTTCCCGCCTCCAGGTCCGGGATACATCCCAGCATTCGCTTCATGAATCCCGCGTCATCCCAGTTCGGGGCGTATACGTTCACCAGCACCACCGCCTCACCTTGCAATCTGCCACTCACCATCACGTACCTACCCCCACTCTCCACCACTATGGTCTTAGCCTCGAACGATACACGTTTCCCCATCAGTAGTGCCACCCCTCTGTTTTTCGCATCTAGCCCTGAGTGGAATACCTGTCCCACCCATCCTTTCCTCAGTCTAACCTGATCCACCAATTTCAGGTGCGTCTCCTGGAGCATAACCACATCCGCCTTCAGTCTCTTTAAGTGCGCAAACACCCTTGCCCTCTTAATCGGCCCATTTAAACCTCTCACATTCCATGTGATCAGCCGGGTTGGGGGGCCGTTTACCCCCCCCCCCCCGTCGACTAGCCACCCCCTTTTTTAAGCCAGCTCCCCACCCAGGTCCCACGCACCCGTCTGTCCCCCAGACGGCGCCCTCCCGTCCTGACCACCTCGTCTCCTATCAGCTCCCCCTTACCCTCAGCAGCAGCAACCCAGTTAATCCCCCCCCCCCCCCCCCCCCGCTAGATTCCCCTCTAGCTTGATTGCTCCCCCCATATTGCTTCCGGGAGTCAGCTAACTCTGGCTGACCTCGGCTTCCCCCGTTTATCCTCTGACCTCCCTGCGTGTGAGGCCCCCTTCCTTCCTGCGCCCTTTTTCTCATCTCAATTTCCATAGCGCAGGAAAAACCCCGCGCTTCCCTTTCGGCCCCGCCCCTAATGGCGCAGTTCCCTCATTCCCCT
Organism: Scyliorhinus torazame; assembly: GCF_047496885.1. NCBI lineage: Eukaryota > Metazoa > Chordata > Chondrichthyes > Carcharhiniformes > Scyliorhinidae > Scyliorhinus > Scyliorhinus torazame. The sequence continues at coordinate 107,680,942 of NC_092721.1, forward strand.
TCCCTGTCCCCTTTTCCACCGGCGCCCACATTTCTTCGTGTCCCCCCCCTCAGGGGGGGGGGGGGGGGGTGGAGAAAAAATTCCCCGTCCAACATTATTACATATTAGCCCTCCCTCTCCCCACATTACATTTCTGTGCCACCACCTCGCTACCTCTCTCCAGACATCAATTTCTCAAGTCTAGACCAATTTCTCTTCCTGAATGAATGTCCATGCCTCCTCCGCCGTCTCGAAGTAGTGGTGTTTGCCCTGGTGTGTGACCCACAATCTTGCCGGCTGCAGCATCCCAAATTTGACTTTCTTCCTATGTAGCACCGCCTTGGCCCGATTGAAGCTCGCCCTCCTTCTCGCCACCTCCGCACTCCAATCTTGATATACGCGTATCACCGCGTTCTCCCACTTGCTGCTCCGTGTCCTCTTAGCCCAACTCAGGACCATCTCCCTGACCCTGTAGCGATGGAACCTCACCACTATTGCTCGTGGTGTTTCCCCTGCCTTTGGTCTTCTCACGAGGACCCGGTACACTCCCCCCACTTCCAGGGGGCCCGTTGGGGCCTCAGCCCCCATTAGAGTATGGAGCACCGTACTCACATACGCCCCAGCATCAGCTCCCTCTGTCCCTTTCGGGGAGACCTAAAATCCTTAGATTCTTCCTCCTCGAGCTGTTCTCCAGGGCTTCCAGCCTTTCTATGCACCTCTTATGTAGTACCTCGTGCGTCTCCGTTTTTACCACCAGGCCCTGTATCTCGTCTTCGTTCTCGGCTGCCTTTGCCTTCACTCCACGGAGTTCTATCGCCTGGACCTTCTGTGTTTCCTTCAATCCCTCGATTGCCAGTAACATCGGCGCCAGCACCTCTTTCTTGAGCTCCTCCACACATCGTCGGAGGAACTCCTGCTGTTCTGGGCCCCATACCATCTGGGCTCCCTCGGCAGTCATCTTGCTTCTCTCTGCTCTTCCCTGCCGCTGCTCCAGAGGATCCTCCGCAATCTGGACACTGCTGTCACTCCTTTCCATCCACACCCGGGGGGACTTCTTCCTTTCTCACCTCACACTGGGTTTGGCCATAATAAATTTCCGTTGGGGCTCCCGATAAGAGCCCAAAAGTCCGTTGAAATGGGAGGTGCCGAAATGTGCGGCTTAGCTGGTCATCGCCGCAACCGGAAGTCCACCTCCGACTCCATGATACACGACCAGGTTGTTTTTGGGGTCATGTCGGACACCCTGCGTCAGCAGCTCCTTAAAGTTAAGCAACTAACCCTAGCGACTGCCATCGAGACCTGTGTCCTGCATGAGAATGCCACCAGCCAGTGCTCCTACATAGAGGCGGCTGAAACGGCGTGGCAAGGGCCCCATGAGGCGGAACGGGTCCAAACGATCGAACACCTCCCGGGCCGCAGTCTGGTGGCGGGCGGCCATTTCGCGCACTTTCCGAGGCCTCCCACGCATGTACGTGCCAAACGAGGGGACGGTGATGTGGAGGAACGCGATGCGCAGGCCCGCACCACGCAAAACCGTACCGCGCATGCCCGGTGGCGCAACGAACATACTGACTTCACGACGTGCGGCAACTGTGGCTCCGCCCACTTAAAGCGGCAATGCCCTGCAAAATCGCGACAGTGCCTACGCTGTGGCAGGCTTGGCCACTATGCTGCCTGCTGTCGAGCAGCCCAGCCTGCCAACTCGCAACGATTTAACCAGCCTCGCAGGAATGTTCGGGCAATCCAACCCACCTTCACCGAGTCCGATCCTGACTTCATGCAGACCAGTGACACCGAGGACAGGGAGCCTTTTCGAGTCGCTGTCATAACCAAGAACAGGCTGTCCCTGAATCGAAAGCACCAGCCGCTGTTGGTGCACAGCATTGATGCAGCCAACGAGTGGTGTGCCACCCTGACGGTCAACCGATCCCAGATCAGATTCCGTCTGGACACTGGTGCTTCTGCAAATCTCCTCGCATGGTCAGCATTTCAAACCCTGGTGGTCAAACCAACAATTCTTCCATCCAATTGCCAACTGGTCGACTATAATGGTAACGTCATCCCCGCCACCGGGTCATGCTAACTCGAGGTGACGCACAACTCGCGAAAAGTCATCCTACCCTTCGAGATCGTGGGCTCCTCAAAGGACTCCCTGCTAGGCGCACAGGCGTGCAAGCTCCTCAACCTCGTGCAGTGCGTACATTCCCTCTCTCCAGAGGACACGTCTGACTTCCAAGATGCGGACTTCAGGGCGCAACTAGGTGCCATCGTCACTCAACACCGAGATGTCTTCGAAGGCATGGGCACACTTCCCTACACATACAAAATCCTGCTCAAACAGGACGCCACGCCTGTGGTTCATGCACCTCGCAAAGTCCCAGCACCCCTCAAGTACCGCCTCAAGCAGCAGCTGCAGGACCTCCAGGACCAAGGAGTGCTTTCCAGATGTGACGGAACCAACCGACTGGGTCAGTTCCATGGTGTGCGTTAAGAAGTCTTCCGGCGAGCTCCGGATCTGTATCGACCCGAAGGATGTAAATCGTAACGTCATGCGGGAGCATTACCCTATCCCCAAGCGTGAGGAGATCACGTGCGAAATGGCTTGAGCCAACATATTCACCAAGCTGGATGCATCAAAGGGCTCCTGGCAGATTCAATTGGACAAATCCAGCAGAAAGCTGTGTACTTTCAACACCCCATTTGGCAGGTACTGCTACAATAGAATGCCATTTGGAATCATATCAGCATCTGAAGTGTTCCACTGCATCATGGAGCAGAGGATGGAGGGCATTGAGGGTGTGCGCGTCTATGTGGACGACATCATTATCTGGTCTACCACCCCGCAGGAGCATATCAGTCGCCTCCAACGCGTTTTTAAGCGAATACGGGACCAAGGCCTGCACCTCAACAGAGCCAAATGTTTGTTGGGCCAGACCGAACTCAAGTTTTTAGCAGACCACATCTCCCAGTTGGTTGTGCGGCCGGATGCGGACAAGGTGGCAGCCATCACGGCCATGCAGAAGTCGGCAGATAAGAAGGCGGTGCTCCGGTTCTTAGGAATGGTCAACTTCCTCGGAAAGTTCATCCCTAACCTCGCTTCCCACACCACGGCTCTCGGCAACCTAGTTAGGAAGACGACGGACTTCCAGTGGCTTCCCGCCCACCAGCGTGAAAGGGAGCAGCTCAAGGTCAAGCTGACCACCGCCCCAGTATTGGCGTTTTTTCGATTCTGCAAGGGAGCCGAAAATATCAATGGACGCTAGCCAATCTGGCATAGGGGCGGTGCACCTGCAACAAGATGACGCCTCGTCATGGGCCCCTGTTGCCTATGTGTCACAGCCCATGACCCCCACAGAGCAGTGCAATGCGCAAATCGAGAAGGAGTGCCTAGGCCTGTTGACCGGTGTCGACAAGTTCCATGACTACGTGTATGGCCTTCCCCAGTTCACTGTGGAGACCGACCATCGCCCGCTGGTCGGCATCATCCAAAAAGACCTCAATGACATGACCCCTCGCCTACAACGCATTCTGCTCAAGCTCTGGAGATACGATTTCCAGCTCGTGTACACATCGGGAAAGGACGTGATCATAGTCGGCGCTCTGTCCAGGACAGTCACCACTCCGTCCGACCCAGAACATAAGAACTAGGAGCAGGAGTAGGCCATCTGGCCCCTCGAGCCTGCTCCAGCATTCAATGAGATCATGGCTGATCTTTTGTGGACTCAGCTCCACTTTCCGGCCCGAACACCATAACCCTTAATCCTTTTATTCTTCAAAAAACTATCTGTCTTTATCTGAAAAACATTTCACGAAGGAGCCTCTACTGCTTCACTGGGCAAGGAATTCCATAGATTCACAACCCTTTGGGTGAAGAAGTTTCTCCTAAACTCAGTCCTAAATCTACTTCCCCTTATTTTGAGGCTATGCCCCCTAGTTCTGCTTTCACCCGCCAGTGGAAGCAACCTGCCCGCATCTATCCTGTCTATTCCCTTCATAATCTTATATGTTTCTATAAGATACCCCCTCATCCTTCTAAATTCCAACGAGTACAGTCCCAGTTTACTCAACCTCTCCTCGTAATCCAACCACTTCAGCTCTGGGATTAACCTAGTGAATCTCCTCTGCACACCCTCCAGTGCCAGTACGTCCTTTCTCAAGTAAGGAGACCAAAACTGAACACAATACTCCAGGTGTGGCCTCACTAACACCTTATACAATTGCAGCAGAACCTCCCTAGTCTTAAACTCCATCCCTCTAGCAATGAAGGACAAAATTCCATTTGCCTTCTTAATCACCTGTTGCACCTGTAAACCAACTTTTTGCGACTCATGCACTAGTACACCCAGGTCTCTCTGTACAGCAGCATGTTTTAATATTTTATCATTTAAATAATAATCCCTTTTGCTGTTATTCCTACCAAAATGGATAACCTCACATTTGTCAACATTGTATTCCATCTGCCAGACCCTAGCCCATTCACTTAGCTTATCCACATCCCTCTGCAGACTTCCAGTATCCTCTGCACTTTTTGCTTTACCACTTATCTTAGTGTCGTCTGCAAACTTGGACACATTGCCCTTGGTCCCCAACTCCAAATCATCTATGTAAATTGTGAACAGTTGTGGGCCCAACACTGATCCCTGAGGGACACCACTAGCTACTGATTGCCAACCAGAGAAACACCCATTAATCCCCAGTTCTATAATATTCGAGACGATCTGGCAGTCGTTGATGACGTCCTCCTGAAGCTGGACCGCATCGTGATCCCACACAGCATGCATCACCTGGTTTTAGCGCAGCTGCACGAGGGCCATCTCGGCGTAGAGAAGTGCCGACGGAGGGCCCGAGAGACTGTCTACTGGCCTGGCATAAATGAGGACATTGCCAACACTGTGCTCAATTGCCCCACCTGTCAGCGGTTCCAGCCGGCCCAACCACGGGAGACCCTTCAGCCCCATGAGTTAGTCACGTCCCCTTGGTCTAAGGTAGGCGTGGACCTGTTCCATGCGCTCGGCAGGGACTATGTTCTCACAGTTGATTATTTTTCCAGCTATCCCGAGGTTGTACGCCTGCAGGACATCACGTCATCGGCTATTATCCGTGCCTGCAAAGAGACCTTTGCTCATCACGGCACCCACTCACTGTGATGTCGGACAATGCCCCCTGCTTCGCAAGGCAGGAATGGTCTAACTTCGCCAGCAGGTACAACTTTGTACACGTGACGTCCAGTCCCCTGCACCCCCAGTCAAATGGCAAAGCAGAAAAGGGCGTCCACATCAGAAAGAGGCTCCTCTGCAAGGCTGCTGATGCAGGATCCGACTTCTGCCTCGCCTTGCTGGCCTATCGCTCGGCTCCACTGTTCACGGGCCTGTCACCAGCCCAGCTGCTGATGGGTCGCACCCTCAGGACCACTGTACCGTCCATTCACGTCCCAGACCTCGACCATGCTCCAGTCCTTCAGCGGACGCAACAGTCTCGCGCGCAGCACAAGGCGGCGCATGACGCTCGAGCGACTGATCTTCCTGCTCTGGCGCCAGGTGACAACGTCCGAATCCATCTTCCGGAGGGTGGCTGGTCTGCGACTGCTGTGGTTCTTCGGCTGGTGGTTCCCCGCTCATTCCTGGTTCGTCTGCCTGATGGCTCCATTTGCCGCCGCAATCGGCGTGCCCTTCGTCTGGTTCCACGCTCGCTACGCGATCCTCCACCGGTGTCACGCCCTCCTGTTGTCCCTGACCTGGACTTTGTAGAGCTTACGGATACTCTGCATCCTCCTCACTTGGCCGTGGCCCGACCCGATCCTCAGCCGGTGGCTCCTGACCCACCCTTGAGGCGGTCAACCCAAGTTCGTCGCCCACCTCAGAGACTTGATGTATGAGCCTTACAATGTTGGACTCAATGCTTTGTTCTTTCATCCTGTTTCAGCATTTCACTAGTTTGTTTATAGCATTCGTTATTAGTTTTGTTGTTGGTGTAACACCTTGTTTTTCTTTTCTCTGCACCAGGCATCTTCCCGTGTATATAGACTAGCCTCATGTACATAGATATGTAAATACTGCACACACATGATCAGATACACTCATTACACGTTATTTATTCTCACATAGGCACATGGGGCGCAATTCTCCGACCCCCCACCGGGTTGTGGATTGAACCATCTTTGGGACGGCGGGACACGGCGGCGCGGGGGGGCTCCGGGGTCCTGGGGGGGCGCGGGGCGATCTGGCCTCGGGGGGGTGCCCCCACGGTGGCCTGGCCCGCGATCGGGGCCCACCGATCCGCGGGCCAGGCCTGTGCCGTGGGGGCACTCTTTTCCTTCCGCCTTCGCCATGGTCTCCACTATGGCGGAGGCGGAAGAGACCCCCTCCACTGCGCATGCGCGGGGATGCCGTGAGCGGCCGCTGACGCTCCCGCGCATGTGCCGCCTGGCAAAGTCATTTCCGCGCCGGCTGGCGGGGCACCAAAGGCCTTTCCCACCAGCTGGCGGGGCGTAAATCAGTCCGGCGCGGGCCTAGCCCCTCAAGGTAAGGGCTCGGCCCCTCAAGATGTGGAGAATTTGGCACCTTTCGGGCGGCGCGATGCCGGACTGATTCGTGCCGTTTTTGGCGCTGGTCGGCGGACATCGCGCCGATTACAGAGAATCCCGCCCATGGGGCGAAATTCTCCCCCAACGGCGCGATGTCCGCCGACTGGCGCCAAAAACGGCGCCAATCAGACGGGCATCGCGCCGGCCCAAAGGTACAGAATGCTCCGCATCTTTGGGAGCCGAGTCCCAACATTGAGGGGCTAGGACGGCGCCGGAGGGATTTCCGCCCCGCCAGCTGGCGGAAATGGCATTTGTTGCCCCGCCAGCTGGCGCGGAAATGCGGCGCATGCGCGGGAGCGTCAGCGACCGCCGACAGTTTCCCGCGCATGCGCAGTGGGGAGAGTCTCTTCCACCTCCGCCATGGCGGAGGGGGAAGGGAAAGAGTGCCCCCACGGCCCAGGCCTGCCCGCGGATCGGTGGGCCCCGATCGCGGGCCAGGCCACCGTGGGGGCACCCCCCGGGGTCAGATCGCCCCACGCCCCCCCCAGGACCCCGGAGCCCGCCCACGCCGCCTGGTCCCGCCGGTAAATACCATCTTTGATTTACGCCGGCGGGACAGGCAATTTCTGGGCGGGACTTCGGCCCATCCGGGCCGGAGAATTGAGCGGGGGGTCCCGCCAACCGGCGCGGCCCGATTCCCGCCCCCGCCGAATATCCGGTACCGGAGACTTCGGCGGGGGCAGGATTCACGGCGGCCAACGGCCATTCTCCGACCCGGCGGGGGGTCGGAGATTGACGCCCATGTTCTTTGTAAAAAAGGGGGATGTCGTAATATACATCAGTACATTATGGTGCAATCACACACACACTGATGGACATGCAGTAGGACCAACCAGCATACATAACACCGCAGCCAATCACCAGTGAGAGCACAAGCACTATAAAGACAGGGGACAGGAGAGTTCCCGCTCATTCTAGCAGCAGCCAGCTCAGAGCACAGAGCTCACAGCCTGCATCACAGACATTCACCATGTGCTGAGTGCCTCACCATAGCTAGTGATAGGAAAGGGTCCACAGTTAAGCTGGAATTGCTTATACCCACGTTTACAGTATGTTAGCATAGTTGAACAGTTAATAAAATAGCGTTACACCACTTCCAGCATTGTTGGCTTGTTTGTGAACCAGAACACCCAACACGACACTGATAACTGTTGGAAAAGTTCCTTTCAGCCATTTTAACACATTCTGGTATCCTGGCATGACTTATTGACATATCAATGGCTTTTTAAATTTTGCATCCTTCCATTAGGTGCCGTCACAATCTGAGCTTGCTCCATACTTGGTACACCATGCTCAATATCAAAATAACGAGAATAGAATATCAGAACTTTAGAGAATCATGATAGATCCAAAGCAAAATGTTCAGATGTGTGATATAAACACAGAAACTACAACAGATACACCTAAATATTCTGCATCAATTATCTGATCTGATATCATTCAGTACAATCACAATAATTCACAATAAATACATGCGTCATTGTGCAAGTTTCATCTTGAAGTCTTGTAAATTAACGAATTGTTGTAGGTTTGTCAGACAAGGGGCGGGGAGAGGGGGGCGGTTAGAATGAATAACTATTGAAGGTATATTTTGCAAAGTCCTACACTATCAATGGGACCTCAACACATCAAGTACATATCAGAACTTTGCAGGTGTACTCATGAGTACACCCATGATTATCTGACATGAACTGGTTGCATGAGAATTCTTGCAACCAGTTCATGTACCTTATATGTACCGTATACTCAAAAAGCCAGGAAACAGCAATTGCAGTGAAATGTCATTTATTATTTCATTAGTGATTGCAATTTTCATGAAGCATTTTGTAACATTACTTATTTTGTTACATATTTTGTTATTAATTCATGAAACCTAACATTAGAGTATGAACATTTGGTTATATGGTAATGGCTCTCTCTCCAGTTTTTGCAAACTGGTAAATGTCATGCCATTCATTTGTCAAGCTGACTGACTAAAGCAATCTAAGCAAAGATTATAGTCTCCACTGAGCGCATCTCTAATTAATAATGCCCTTGCATGAATATAACTATCAACCCTTGGCAATTTGGCTTCTGGCCAAGACACTCCCAAGTTAAACTGATGTCTTGAATAACTGAAAAAAATATGGTAGTTCTTGACACCGAGACTGAAAGTAATACAATAAAACATGGCAGTCGATTAGGTAATATTTTAGAAGCTGAACATTTTTCTGCTTCCTTAAATGTTAAGATGGATGATTTCCTATTAGCTATTAGACTAAATATAAACTAATATGAGGCTCCCCTGTTGTGGGACCTTCTGTGACACACAGAATCATAGAATTTACAGTGCAGAAGGAAACCATTCAGCCCATTGAGTCTGCACCGACCCTTGGAGAGAGCACCCTGCCCAAACCTTCACCTCCACCCTATCCCCTCAACCCTACCTAACCTTTTTTGGACACTAAGGGGCAATTTAGCACGGCCAAGCCACTGAAACTACACATCTTTGGACTGTGGGAGGAAACTGGAGCACCTGGAGGAAACCCACGCAGACACAGGGAGAACGTGCAGACTCCACAGAGACAGTGACCCAAGCCAGGAATCGAACCTGGTGTACCTAAGATTCCACACATTCTATGGTGGGTTGGTGGACTGCAAAGCCATTCAGCACAGTACAACCATGTGAATAGAGGGGTTCACCATCTAATCTGAGATCTACAGTGTCTGAAATGGCTTTCAATGCTTGTACCTAAGCGTGGTTGATGCTCAATAAGCAACCTCACTTAAAAGTAGGACTGGGAAGATATAATATCCAAGCTTGATAGAAAAGGACTGAACTATCTTTACCCTCTGGTCAGCATCCTCTTTCTCCTCATGTTCCAGTTTCCCCAACTCAATTAGGCAGCTGTGCAAGTAGTTCAAGTTGTGTTGTTACTTACATCTTAAATAATGAATGCTTGAAAAAATAAATTACGATATAGATTAATAAACTATGACACAGAATCAGAAAATGCTGGACCATCTCAGCAATTTTGACAGCATCAGTGGAAAGAGAACAGAGCTAACGATTTTAATCTGGATGGCATTTTGTCAAAGCTTTCATAGAATCATCGAATCCATGCAGTGCAGAAGGAGACCATTCAGCCCTTCGGGCTTTGCACTGACTCTTTGAAAGACGCAAGGCTGGAATTGAACCCGGATTCCTGACGCTGTGAGGTAGCAGTGCATACCACTGTGCTCTTGTGCCGCCGCTGATTTATTTTGTCAAATAAACTACGATTATGTGTGTAATATATATGATGGGTAAAAGTAAAAATAACAAGCATAGTTTAGGATACAGCATGCTGGCACAGTGGTTAGCACTGCTGCCTCACAGCACCAGGGTCCTGGGTTCAATTCCGGCCTCGGGTACCAGCCTGTGCGGAGTCTGCACTTTCTCCCCCTGTCTGCGGGGGTTTCCTCCCACAGTCCAAAGATGTGCAGGTTAAGTGGATTGGCCATGATAAATTTCCCCTTGGTGTCCAAAGATGTGCAGGTTAGCTGAGGTTATGGGGATAGGGCGGGGGAGTGGGCCTAGTTAAGGTGCTCTTTCGGAGGGTTGGTGCAAACACAATGGGCCAAATGGCCTCCTTCTGCATTGTAAAGACCTTGTGATAGAGGGACTTCTACTTTTATGTTATCAGGAGCATGCTGGAGCAAAAAACTGATGAGGTATTTTCTTAATGATAGAATTGTCAGATAGCCTCTCCCTGCCAACTTTATCTTTTTTATTATTAAACTACAATGAAACAAGAAATGCTTCATTGTCAACCTGTAAAAACAGCAAATGGCAGCATGCATTGAGGAATCAATTTTGCTTTGTTTAAATTTACCTTAAAGTTAAGGTTACTTTTCCTTCAACGCAACATTTTATCAGCCCTTCTCCTGCTGTATGTCATCCAGTACTTGCCATCACCCTACTCTAATTTCTTCAGGGTGAATAACTCTGAGCTGATACCTGCAAGGTGAGTGATAGCACATGTTGTGAAGCATTGACAGTGCCAGATGCAATATTGCCTCGCCAGTTTTCAGCCATATCTACAGTAGAAAAAGTGAGAATGAATTGCTGGGCTGTATGGTTTGTCAGTTCCAGTAGAAGAAGTGACAGGTCATGAAGACTGGGCTTGAATAAAAACAAAGTTAACACAAACCTAAAGCTGGTATGACCCCCTATTTTCCCATCTCTGTTGACCTTCATGTAGTGTATGTGTGGTGGGGAGCAGGTGGGGTAGATCTGGAAATTATATGATAGAGTAAACAGGTGGCAGTGTGTCGACAGCCTAATTTACATCTCTCAATTTCCATTTGTGTTGATTTCAGTGGACAATTCATTGTCACCCATTTTACATGATTGCGGAATGTAAAGTTCTCACCCAGTGAATGGTAAGGTAGACCAGAGTTAGGAGCAGATTGTTACCAGATATGAGCTGTAGGGAGGCCAGTTGATTCATTGTTTTCTATTCTCTTTGTGCTCTAAAACGGTGAAGTGAAGAACATGACCTCTTCCCAGCGGTCAAAGGGCAGTGGTATGTGAGCCTTTTTTTTTCACTTGGGAGTTGTTCCTTTGATTTTTCCTTTGTCATCTTGTAAGCAGAAAAGCCACAGGGTGAAGGAGCATTTCCACAGTGACACTGGTGGATCACCAAACTAGTTGTCTGCCAGATACACTCAGGTCTCCATCCTTAGAGTTGAGAATGCAACAACACGGACCACAACAGTGGGAATAAGCAGGATTGGAGACACTAAAGGCTTTGCTCAGACTGAGGGGGAGAGGAGAAGGGGTAGTTGAACATATTGATGATTAAAACTCAACTGTTACCATTACTCTCCCATGGTTGTTATAGTTACCATTATACTAAATTTCTGTGTGACAAGATCTTGTCAGTTTCCATCAATGGACAGTTTGATTTTAACCAATTTGCAGTGCACCATGCCATTAAGTATACAACAGAGTTGATTTTCATACAGATGTGCCCAGGTTTCCTTCTCAGCAATAAAAAAAGGCAAAAAAAAACCTTGCCCTCAAAATTCTTCTCCATTTATGTGCCTCTGAAAAGGCTTAGGTATGTGCCTCTGAACCGTACATTAACATTCGCCAAGAGAAAAGGAGATTTTTCCATGAACGTTCAAATTGGGTATGACAATCAAATGAGAATGATGCATCTGAATACTAGGCGGATGGAATACAATGTGGAAAAGTGTGAGGTTATGCATTTTGGTAGGAAGACTGGAGGCATAGACTATTTTCTAAATGGGAAAAGGCTTCGGTAATCAGAAGCACAAAGGGACTTGGGAGTCCTAGTTCAAGATTCTCTTAAGGTTGACATGCAGGTTCAGTTGGCTGTTAGGAAGGCAAATGCAATGTTAGCATTTGTGGTAGTATGTATTAGGGGTCATGTGGGACTGGAAGCCCTAATGTCATTGGCTGACAGATCCCGGGTCCTGGTTGACCGTTGACCTCTAGCTCCGCCCTGAAGGCGGAGTATAAGAAGCCGGAGTCCTCCCCCGCAGGCCAGTCTACTATCGAGCTGCGGGGGAACAGACACGCTTAATAAAGCCTCATCGACTTCACTCTATTCGTCTCACGGAGTCTTTGTGCGCTACAATTTATTAAGCGTGCCTAAAAAGGACTATGGAGCTCAGCATCATCCCGGAATGCCTGAGGATCAGCCCCCACGCAGTGAACGCGGCAGCAGCCTTCAAGCACTGGCAGACTTGTTTTGAGGCCTACCTCAGAACGGCCACCGGCCGGGTCACAGAAGACCAAAAACTACAGGTCCTGCACTCGAGGGTGAGCACGGAGATTTTCTCCCTCATCGAAGACGCGGAGGATTTCCAGACGGCGTTCGCAGCACTGAAAAGTCTCTATGTCCGCCCAGTTAACCAAATCTACGCTCGCTACCAGCTCGCGACGAGACGGCAAAGTCCCGGAGAATCAATGGACGAATTCTACGCCGCGCTGCTGATTTTGGGACGAGCCTGCAGCTGCCCTTCGTTGAACGCAAATGAACACACGGACATGTTAATGCGCGATGCTTTTGTGGCAGGTATGAATTCCTCCCAAATCCGCCAAAGACTTCTAGAAAAAGAGTCGCTAGGACTCTCAGAGTCACGGGCCCTAGCAGCCTCCCTAGACGTGGCCGCGCGTAATACCCGCACCTACGGCCACGGCCGCGCGGCAGCCCATTGGGCTCCGTACGTACCCGTCGCGACAAACCCACCCCCCCCCCCGGACACCCCACAGGCTTGCGTGGTCCAAACGCCAAGTCGCACCGGGGGCGCCCGCTGCTATTTCTGCGGCCAGGCGAAACACCCCCGGCAGTGCTGCCCGGCCCGCGCAGCAATCTGCAAGAGCTGCAGGAAAAAGGGCCATTTCGCGGTATTGTGCCGGTCCCGCGAGGTCGCCGCTGTCCCGGGAGACCAGGGAGCCCTGCAAGCCGCTTACGCTCCCCAACCCCCCCAGCGCCCCATGTACGACCCGCAGGCGCAGCAGCTCTGGGTCCCGACCACCGCGGTCCCGGGAGAACAGGGAGCCCTGCACGCCGCTTACGCTCCCCAACCCCCCCCCCCCCCCCCCCCCCGTCCCCACGTATGACCCGCCGGCGCTACCAATTTGGGTCCCGACCACCGCTGTCCCCAGAGATGAGGGAGCCCCGCGCGGTCCTAACGCTCCCCAACCCCCCCAGCGCCCCATGTGCGACCCGCAGACGCCGCCATTTTGGGTCCCGGCCACCACGAGGGGAGGAAGGGCGCCGCCATCTTGGACCACCCCAGACCTGTACGACACGTGGGGGTGGTCATTTTGTCCACCCCCGCCGCCATCTTGTGACCCCCCAGCCATGTGCAATGTATGGGGGCAGCCATTTTGTTTATCCCCGACGCCATCTTGGACGGCAACAACGGACCCCAGTGTCGACGGCTCCACGGGGTTCGGGGAAGACGCTCCACTACTACAACCACGTCTCGCTTCAATTACGCTCGATCAAGCTCGGCCCCGGACACTCCAGACGACGACGACAACGGTGCTAATAAACGGGCACGAGACACCATGCCTAGTCGACTCCGGGAGCACGGAGATCTTTATCCACCCCGACACGGTAAGACGCTGTTCCTTGACCACCTATCCCAGCGCACAAAAGATTTCCCTAGCTGCAGGATCCCACTCCGTACAGATCCAAGGTTTCTGCATAGTTACCCTAACGGTGCAGGGGAGGGAGTTCAAAAACTACAAACTACACGTCCTTCCCCAACTCTGCGCCCCCACATTACTGGGATTAGATTTCCAGTGCAATCTACAGAGCCTTACGTTCAAATTCGGCGGCCCAATACCCCCACTCACTATCTGCGGCCTCGCAACCCTCAAGGTGCAACCCCCGTCCTTGTTTGCGAACCTCACCCCGGATTGCAAACCCGTCGCCACTAGGAGCAGACGGTACAGCGCCCAGGACCGGACCTTCATTCGGTCCGAAGTCCAGCGGCTACTAAAGGAAGGCATAATCCAGGCCAGCAATAGTCCCTGGAGAGCACAGGTGGTAGTAGTGAAGACAGGGGAGAAACAAAGGATGGTCATAGATTATAGCCAGACCATCAACAGGTACACACAACTAGACGCGTACCCTCTCCCCCGCATATCCGACATAGTCAATCGGATTGCCCAATATAAAGTCTTCTCCACCGTGGACCTCAAGTCCGCCTACCATCAGCTCCCCATCCGCCCAAGTGACCGCAAGTACACAGCCTTCGAGGCAGACGGGCGACTATACCACTTCCTAAGGGTCCCATTTGGCGTCACAAACGGGGTCTCGGTCTTCCAACGGGAGATGGACCGAATGGTTGATCAACATGGGTTGCGGGCCACGTTCCCGTATCTCGACAATGTAACCATCTGCGGCCACGACCAGCAGGACCACGACGCCAACCTCCAAAAATTCCTCCAGACCGCCAAAGCCTTGAACCTCACGTATAACGAGGACAAGTGCGTTTTTAGCACCAACCGGCTAGCCATTCTGGGCTACGTAGTGCGCAATGGGATAATAGGCCCCTGTGGTAGTATGTATTGGGGGTCATGTGGGACTGGAAGCCCTAATGTCATTGGCTGACAGATCCCGGGTCCTGGTTGGCCGTTGACCTCATACTCCGCCCTGAAGGCGAAGTATAAGAAGCCGGTGCCTTCCCCCGCATGCCAGTTTACTATCGGGCTGCTGGGGAACAGACACGCTTAATAAAGCCTCATCGACTTCACTCTATTCGTCTCACGGAGTCTTTGTGCGCCACAATTTATTAAGCGTGCCTAAAAAGGACTATGGAGCTCAGGATCATTCCAGAATGCCTGAGGATCAGCCCCCACGCAGTGAATGCAGCAGCAGCCTTCAAACACTGGCAGACTTGCTTTGAGGCCTACATCACATCGACCACAGGCCGAGTCTCAGATGAACAAAAACTGCAGGTCCTGCACTCGAGGGTGAGCACGGAGATTTTCACCCTCATTGAAGACACCCGCGATTTCCAGACGGCGTTCGCAGCACTGAGAAGTCTCTACGTTCGCCCAGTTAACCAAATCTACGCTCGCTACCAGCTCGCGACGAGACGGCAAGCTCCCGGAGAATCGATGGACGAGTTCTACGCCGCGCTGCTGATTTTGGGACGAGCCTGCAGCTGCCCGTCTGTGAACGCGAACGAACACACGGACATGTTAATGCGCGATGCTTTTGTTGCAGGTATACAATCCTCCCAAATCCGCCAAAGACTTCTAGAAAAAGAGTCGCTAGGACTCTCAGAGGCACGGGCCCTGGCAGCCTCGCTGGACGTAGCCGCGCGTAATACCCGCGCCTACGGCCCCGACCGCGCGGCAGGCCATTGGGCCCCGTACGTACCCGCCGCGGCAAACCCCCTACCCCCCCCCCCGGACACCCCACAGGCTTGCGCAGTCCAAACGCCGAGTCGCACCGGGGGCGCCCGCTGTTATTTCTGCGGCCAGGCGAAGCACCCCCGACAACGCTGTCCGGCCCGCGCAGCCATCTGCAAAAGCTGCGGGAAAAAGGGCCACTATGCGGTGGTGTGCCGGTCCCGCGTGGTCGCCGCCGTCCCGGGAGAACAGGGAGCCCTACAGGCAGTCTATGCCTCCCAACCCCCCCAGCACGCCATGTGCGACCCCCAGGCGCCGCCATTTTGGGTCCCGACCACCGCGGCCCCGGGAGAACTGGGAGCCCTGCACGCCGCCTACGCTCCCCAACCCCCCTCCCCGCAGCCCACGTATGACCCGCCGCCGGCGCTCCCGATTTGGGTACCAGCCAACACTCTCCACGGAGAGGAAGGGGTTTTCCGTATCCCGAACGCCACCCTCACCCCCGTCCCGCGCCCCACGCCTGACCCGCCGGCGCCACCTACCTTGACCCCGACCACCGCTGTCCCCGGCGAGGGAGCTCCGCACGGTCCCAGCGCTCGCGGCCCCACGCCTGACCCGCCGGAGCCGCCGACCTGGGCCCTCGCCCCCGTCCCGCGCCCCACGCCTGACCCGCCGGAGCCGCCGACCTGGGCCCTCGCCCCCGTCCCGCGCCCCACGCCTGACCCGCCGACCTGGTCCCTCACCCCCGTCCCGCGCCCCACGCCTGACCCGCCGACCTGGTCCCTCACCCCCGTCCCGCGCCCCACGCCTGACCCGCCGGAGCCGCCGACCTGGGCCCTCGCCCCCGTCCCGCGCCCCACGCCTGACCCGCCGGCAATACAACTCACCTGGACCCCGACCTCCGTCCCCGGCGAGGGACCTCCTCACTGTCCCAGCGCTCGCACTGACCTGCCGGTCCCCAGCGAGGGAGCTCCGCGCGGTCCTAGCGCCCGCGGCCCTGGAGCTCGCACCAAAGGAACTCCGCGCGGTCCTAGCGCCCGCGGCCCGGATACTCCGCGCGGTCCTAGCGCCCCCCAGACCCCCCAGCACTCAATGTACGACCCGCAGACGCCGCCATTTTGGGTCCCGACCACCACGAGGGGAGGAGGGGCCCCGCCATCTTGGACCGCCCCCGACCTGTACGACGCATGGGGGCGGCCATTTTGCCCACCCCCGACGCCATCTTGTGACCCCTCATCTGCGGGCGAGGTATGGGGGCGGCCATTCTATCCATCCCCGACGTCCTCTTGGACGGCAACAACGGACCCCACCCCACTACTACAACCACGGCTCGCTTCGGTTACGCTCGATCAGGCTCGGCCCCGGACTCTCCAGACGACGACGACAACGGTCCTAATTAACGGCCACGAGACGCCATGCCTAGTCGACTCCGGGAGCACGGAAAGTTTTATACATCCCGACACGGTAAGACGCTGTTCCTTGACTACCTACCCCAGCGCACAAAAGATTTGCCTAGCCGCAGGATCCCACTCCGTACAGATCCAGGGATTCTGCATAGTTACCCTAACGGTACAGGGGAGGGAATTCAAAAACTACAAACTTAACGTCCTTCCCCAACTCTGTGCCCCCACCTTGCTGGGCTTAGATTTTCAATGTAACCTACAGAGCCTTACGTTTAAATTCGGCGGCCCCATACCCCCACTCACTATCTGCGGCCTCGCCACCCTCAAGGTGCAACCCCCGTCCTTGTTTGCGAACCTCACCCCGGATTGCAAACCCGTCGCCACTAGGAGCAGACGGTACAGCGCCCAGGACCGGACCTTCATTCGCTCCGAAGTCCAGCGGCTACTAAAGGAGGGCATAATCCAGGCCAGCAATAGTCCCTGGAGAGCCCAGGTGGTAGTAGTGAAGACAGGGGAGAAACAAAGGATGGTCATTGACTATAGCCAGACCATCAACAGGTACACACAACTAGACGCGTACCCTCTCCCCCGCATATCCGACATGGTCAATCGGATTGCCCAGTATAAAGTCTTCTCCACCGTGGACCTCAAGTCCGCCTACCATCAGCTCCCCATCCGCCCAAGTGACCGCAAGTACACAGCCTTCGAGGCAGACGGGCGATTATACCACTTCCTAAGGGTCCCTTTTGGCGTCACAAACGGCGTCTCGGTCTTCCAACGGGAAATGGACCGAATGGTTGATCAACATGGGTTACGGGCCACGTTCCCGTACCTCGACAATGTAACCATCTGCGGCCACGATCAGCAGGACCACGACGCCAACCTCCAAAAATTCCTCCAGACTGCCAAAGCCTTGAACCTCACGTACAATGAGGACAAGTGCGTTTTTAGCACCGACCGGCTAGCCATTCTGGGCTACATAGTGCGCAATGGGATAATAGGCCCCGACCCCGAACGTATGCGCGCACTCATGGAATTTCCCCTCCCGCACTGCCCAAAAGCCCTGAAACGCTGCTTGGGGTTCTTTTCATACTACGCCCAGTGGGTCCCCCAGTACGCAGACAAGGCCCGCCCCCTAATACAGACCACGGCTTTCCCGCTGTCGACAGAGGCTTGCCAGGCTTTCAGCCGCATCAAAGCGGACATCGCAAAGGCCACGATGCGCGCCATCGACGAGTCCCTCCCCTTCCAGGTCGAGAGCGACGCCTCTGACGTAGCTCTCGCGGCTACCCTTAACCAAGCGGGCAGACCCGTGGCCTTTTTCTCCCGAACCCTCCACGCCTCAGAAATCCGCCACTCCTCAGTGGAAAAGGAAGCCCAAGCCATAGTGGAGGCTGTGCGACATTGGAGGCATTACCTGGCCGGCAGGAGATTCACTCTCCTCACTGACCAACGGTCGGTTGCCTTCATGTTCGATAATGCACAGCGGGGCAAGATCAAGAACGACAAGATCTTGCGGTGGAGGATCGAACTCTCCACCTTCAACTATGAGATCTTGTACCGGCCCGGAAAGCTGAACGAGCCGTCTGATGCCCTATCCCGCGGGACATGTGCCAACGCACAAATTGACCGCCTCCAAGCCCTCCACGAGGACCTCTGCCACCCGGGGGTCACTCGGTTTTACCACTTCATCAAGTCCCGCAATCTCCCCTACTCCTTAGAGGAGGTCCGTACAGTCACAAGAGACTGCCACATCTGCGCAGAATGCAAACCGCATTTTTTCAGGCCAGATGGAGCGCACCTGATTAAGGCTTCTCGTCCCTTTGAACGCCTCAGTCTCGATTTCAAAGGGCCCCTCCCCTCCACCGACCGCAACGCGTATTTCCTTAATGTAGTGGACGAATACTCCCGCTTCCCTTTTGCCATTCCCTGCTCCGACATGACCGCGGCCACAGTCATTAAAGCCCTGAACAGCATATTCACACTGTTCGGTTACCCCGCATACGTCCACAGCGACAG
Source organism: Scyliorhinus torazame (assembly GCF_047496885.1). Lineage (NCBI taxonomy): Eukaryota > Metazoa > Chordata > Chondrichthyes > Carcharhiniformes > Scyliorhinidae > Scyliorhinus > Scyliorhinus torazame. The sequence continues at coordinate 107,699,792 of NC_092721.1, forward strand.
GGGGTCCTCTTTCATGAGTGACGAGCTGCGCCAGTTCCTGCTCAGCAAGGGTATAGCTTCAAGCAGGACGACCAGCTACAACCCCCGGGGGAACGGGCAAGTAGAAAGGGAGAACGGCACGGTCTGGAAGGCCGTCCTACTGGCTCTACGGTCCAGGGATCTCCCAGTTTCACGGTGGCAGGAGGTCCTCCCGGACGCTCTCCATTCCATCCGGTCGTTATTATGTACGAGCACTAATCAAACGCCTCACGAGCGTCTCCTTGTCTTCCCTAGGAGGTCCTCCTCTGGAACGTCGCTGCCGACCTGGCTGGCGGCCCCAGGACCCATCCTGCTCCGAAAGCACGTGCGGGCACATAAGGCGGACCCGTTGGTCGAAAGGGTTCACCTCCTCCACGCAAACCCCCAGTACGCCTACGTGGAGTACCCCGACGGCCGACAGGACACGGTCTCCCTGCGGGATCTGGCGCCCGCCGGCACCACGCACACCCCCCCGGCACCATCAACCCAACCGCCCCCCTTCCTGCCACCGCCGCACCCCGCGACCGCCCCCTTCCCAGGAGGATCAGCCCCCCTCCCCTTTGCACCGACAGCTAAAACCGTGCGGTTCCCGGAGGCGACAACGCTGGTACAAGCACCACCACCACCGCCGGGGCCGAGGCGATCGACACGGACGACCAGACCGCCCGACCGACTCGTGGCGTCGATGTAAAACAAAGATGGACTGTCCAATGAACATTTTGTTTTTCATATCTCCTCTGTAAATAGTTGTAACAGGACGATACTGTCCAATACGGTCCTACCATGTAACTGTTCTCTCCTCCCAGGACCAGTACTGTAAACCCTTACCACCATACGAAGCATCACCCCGCCGGGTTCATTTTTGACAAGGGGTGAATGTGGTAGTATGTATTGGGGGTCATGTGGGACTGGAAGCCCTAATGTCATTGGCTGACAGATCCCGGGTCCTGGTTGGCCGTTGACCTCATACTCCGCCCTGAAGGCGAAGTATAAGAAGCCGGTGCCTTCCCCCGCATGCCAGTTTACTATCGGGCTGCTGGGGAACAGACACGCTTAATAAAGCCTCATCGACTTCACTCTATTCGTCTCACGGAGTCTTTGTGCGCCACAGCCCCGACCCCGAACGTATGCGCGCCCTCATGGAATTTCCCCTCCCACACTGCTCAAAAGCCCTGAAACGCTGCCTGTGGTTTTTTTCATACTACGCCCAGTGGGTCCCCCAGTACGCAGACAAGGCCCGCCCCCTAATACAGACCACGACCTTCCCTCTGTCGACTGAGGCTTGCCAGGCCTTTAGCCGCATCAAAGCGGATATCGCAAAGGCCACGATGCACGCCATCGACGAGTCCCTCCCCTTCCAGGTCGAGAGCGACGCCTCCGACGTAGCTCTAGCGGCCACCCTTAGCCAAGCGGGCAGACCCGTGGCCTTTTTCTCCCGAACCCTCCACGCTTCAGAAATCCGCCACTCCTCAGTGGAAAAGGAAGCCCAAGCCATAGTGGAAGCTGTGCGACATTGGAGGCATTACCTGACCGGCAGGAGATTCACTCTCCTCACCGGCCAACGGTCGGTAGCTTTCATGTTCGATAATGCACTGCGGGGCAAAATCAAAAACGACAAGATCTTAAGGTGGAGGATCGAACTCTCCACCTTCAACTACGAGATCTTGTATCGTCCCGGAAAGCTGAACGAGCCGTCCGATGCCCTATCCCGCGGCACATGTGCCAACGCACAAATTAACCGCCTCCAAACCCTCCACGAGGACCTCTGCCACCCGGGGGTCACTCGGTTTTTCCACTTTATCAAGTCTCGCAACCTCCCATACTCTTTAGAGGAGGTCCATACAGTCACAAGGGACTGCCACATCTGCGCGGACTACAAACCGCATTTTTTCAGGCCGGAGGGTGCGCGCCTGATTAAGGCTTCCCGCCCCTTTGAACGCCTTAGTCTGGATTTTAAAGGGCCCCTCCCCTCCACCGACCGCAACACATACTTCCTTAATGTGGTGGACGAATACTCCCGCTTTCCATTCGCCATTCCCTGCTCTGACATGACCGCGGCCACAGTCATTAAAGCCCTGAACACCATCTTCACACTGTTCGGTTGCCCCGCATTCCTCCACAGCGACAGGGGGTCCTCCTTCATGAGTGACGAGCTGCGCCAGTTCCTGCTCAGCAAGGGCATAGCCTCAAGCAGGACGACCAGCTACAACCCCCGGGGGAACGGGCAAGTAGAGAGGGAGAACGGCACGGTCTGGAAGACCGTCCTACTGACCCTACGGTCCAGGGACCTCCCAGTTTCACGGTGGCAGGAGGTCCTCCCGGACGCTCTCCACTCCATCCGGTCGCTATTGTGTACGAGCACTAATCAAACGCCTCATGAGCGTCTCCTTGTCTTCCCTAGGAAGTCCTCCTGTGGAACGTCGCTGCCGACCTGGCTGGCGGCCCCAGGACCCATCTTGCTCCGAAAGCATGTGCGGGCGCACAAGGCGGACCCGTTGGTCGAAAGGGTTCACCTCCTTCACGCGAACCCGCAGTACGCTTACGTGGAGTACCCCGACGGCCGACAGGACACGGTCTCCCTGCGAGATCTGGCGCCCGCCGTCAACACACACACTCCCCCGACACCATTCACCCAACCCACCCCTTCCTGCCACCGCCGCACCCCACGACCGCCCCTTCCCAGGAGGATCAGTCCTCCTCCCAGGCCCGACCAGGAATAAAGCCCAAGCTGAAACCGTAAGGCTCCCGGAGACGACAACACCGGAACAAGCACCACCATCACCACCGGGGCCGAGGCGATCGACACGGACGACCAGACCGCCCGACCGACTCGTGGCATCGATCTAAATCAATATATGGACTTTTCACAAGAACATTTTGCTTTTCTCCCGATACCTTCTGTAAATAGTTGAAACGGGACAAAATTGTACATACTGTATTGCCATATGAATGTTTTCCTCCCAGGACCAGCCCTGTAAACCCTTACCACCATGCGAAGCATCACCCCGCCGGGTTCATTTTGACAAGGGGTGAATGTGGTAGTATGTATTAGGGGTCATGTGGGACTGGAAGCCCTAATGTCATTGGCTGACAGATCCCGGGTCCTGGTTGGCCGTTGACCTCTAGCTCCGCCCTGAAGGCGGAGTATAAGAAGCCGGAGTCCTCCCCCGCAGGCCAGTCTCCTATCGAGCTGCGGGGGAACAGACACGCTTAATAAAGCCTCATCGACTTCACTCTATTCGTCTCACAGAGTCTTTGTGCGCTACAGCATTCACGTCGAGAGGGCTAGAATACAAGGCCAGGGATATACTTCTGAGGCTGCATAAGGCTCTGGTCAGACCCCATTTGGAGTATTGTGAGCAGCTTAAGGAAGGATGTGCTGGCCTTGTAAAGGGTCCAGAGGAGGTTCACACGAATGATCCTTGGAATGAACATCTTGTCATATAAGGAGCGGTTGAGGACCCTGGGTTTGTACTCGTTGGAGTTTGGAAGGATGAGGGGGGATCTTATTGAGATTTACAGGATACTGAGAGGCCTCAGTCGAGTGGACTGTGGGGAGGATGTTTCCACTAGTAGGAGAAACTAGAACCCAAGGCCACAGCCTCAGACTGAAGGGGCATCATTTAAAACTGTAATGACATGGCCAGGCCTTTGAGTATGGCCAATTAGAATATGAGTTCCCTGATTAGTGGCCCAATCAAGGAACCCCTTTCTCTGTATATAACAGAGAGTGTCAGCTCCTCTGCCCTCCCAGTGTAGACAGCAAGCTGTATGCACCTGGTTGTTTGGCTGCTGGTTTTGTAAATAGAAGGAATTCTGGTGAAGGGACTTCTGCTTACGTGAACCGATTACAAAAACTGAGATGAGAAGGAATTCCTTCAGCCAGAGGATGGTGAATCTATAGACCTCTTTGCTGCAGAAGGCTGTGGAGGCCAAATCACTGAGTGTCTTTAAGACAGAAACAGATAGGTTGTTGATTGATAAGGGGATATGGGGCTATTGGGAGAAGGTAGGAGAATGGGGATGAGAAACATATCAGCCATGATTGAATTGCGGAGCAGACTTGATGAGCCGTGTGGCCTAATTCTGCTCCTATGTCTTATAGTCTTATGGTATCTAGAAATTGACTGGACACATTCATCCTGAGCCAATCCTGTCTGCATGATCACTTAAGAAAAAATAGTAGTCGAATGGAAGCTCTTGAAAACAAAGAGACAGCCTCTTTTTAAAAAAAGCACTGCGGCTAGAAAAACACATGCTCCTCTGAGTTAATGGATTCCTGCAGAACTATATAAATAAACAATCCTAATCATCCTTCTGAATCTGCTTGGACCTGTCAATCAAAAAGCCAGTCAAAGGCAATAATCCGTGAAACAGAATGTAAACAATGCAATTCAAAGCTTTCAGGGTTTTACGCATACAAACAGGCTAGGAAAATTCAAAGGGCAGTTGAATTGACAGTGGAAAATACACTTCAAAGGTTTACACCACATTAAAGGGACTAATTTTACCTTCATCTCAGAGATCTTTCAATTTGGCATACTGGCAGACTGTTTAAAGTCTTTAGAGGTACTGATGGGAACACTTACACTTTATTATCACAGAACTGTATTTACTGACTGTTTAAAAAGTTTAAAGAGCTGCAGATGGGGAAAAATGCCAGACAACCCTTATCCCAGGAAAGAACCATGATTTGAACCCCTCCAGCCTTGCACAAGCCCCCTAGCCCCCATCTTCCATGAAGGATCCTTCTTGGTACCCTGGACATTTATAGGGAGGGTACTCATCCCCTTGCCACCTCTTGGACTGCAAACGGCCAGGTCCTTGTTTCTCACTACTTGCACCAATTCGCGCCAGTGGGGCTCCCAGCTGGCGAGGCTGGAGCGCCTCAGGGGGCCGGTGAATCAAGCATTCTGCCTGCAAAATGATATTCAAAAGAAGTCTAATTAACTATTTGCATATTCCCGTTAGGTCTGGGTGTAAACCTCATCGGGGACATCGGCAAACTCGCTGAGGCCCGTGGGGTGGGCTAGGAGACTTGCGACGGATTTCACAACTGGTGTGAAACCTGGGGCGAAATTCTAACCCAAACGGCGGGATGCCCGCCGACTGGCGCCAAAGCCGGCGCAAATCAGACGGGCATCGCGCCGGCAAAAAGGTCCGGAAGTCTCCGCATCTTTGGCGGCCTAGCCCCAACATTGAGGGGCTAGGCCGACGCCGGAGGGATTTCCGCCCCGCCAGCTGGCGGAAATGGCGTTTGTTGCCCCGCCAGCTGGCGCGGAAATGCGGCGCATGCGCGGGAGCGTCAGCGGCCGCTGTCAGTTTCCCAGCGCATGCGCGGGAGCGTCAGCGGCCGCTGTCAGTTTCCCGCGCATGCGCAGTGGGGAGAGTCACTTCCGCCTCCGCCATGGTGGAGACCGTGGCGGAGGCGGAAGGGAAAGAGTGCCCCCACGGCACAGGCCTGCCCGCGGATCGGTGGGCCCCGATCGCGGGCCAGGCCACCGTGGGGGCACCTAGGACCCCGGAGCCCGCCCGCGCCGCCTGGTCCCGCCGGTAAATACCAGGTTTGATTTACGCCGGCGGGACAGGCAATTCCTGGGCGGGACTTCGGCCCATCCGGGCCGGAGAATCCAGCGGGGGGTCCCGCCAACCGGCGCGGCCGGATTCCCGCCCCCGCCCAATCTCCGGGAGCGGAGACTTCGGCGGGGGCGGGATTCACGGCGGCCAACGGCCATTCTCCGACCCGGCGGAGGGTCGGAGAATGACGCCCCTGTTTTTGCCTGTTGTCCGATTCAGCGGACCTTCAAGATTTCTGATGCTGGTGGGTGACCCCCGATAATCCCGGCTGGAATTACTGGAGTCTGATTTAAGTTTTCCTCAATCCAACAGCTATGAAATATAAGACATAGTTTGAAGAAATATTCGAGAAAATGGGGATTAAATCCAAAATTTGGGTTTCACAGGGCGCAGTATGAGGGATCTTGATGTTTGTGGTGCATATCAATGATTTAAACTTAAAGGTAGGGGCGCTATACTCAAAATGTTTGCAGCTGATTCAAAAATTGGCCGTATGGTCGATAGTGCGGAGGAGATCTGTAGACTGCACCACAATGGACACGATTTACCCACCTCGGTGGTGAAGAGCGGGGGTCCTGAAAGGGGGGAGTCCGAAAGGACGGCTGGGGAAGCCTCACTCTGATGTGCAGATTCCTGAGGTACCTCAGGATTTGGGATTCAACCCCTTTGCCTCAGAGACCTCGGGCGAGTTCCATTTAGCACTGGTCCACACAATCACCAGATGGAACAGTACTTGTGGGGGTCTCACAGAGGATAGGAGGCTCCCAGCTGCATGCCCTTTGGGCAGAGTGGTGCCTTGGCATTGTTGGTGCCACCTGGGTGTCAGGCTGGTACTGCCAAGCTGGCACTGCCAAGCTGCCCAGGATGCACTTCCAGCTGGAATGGGGGCCAAGCTGGCATTTTTGCGCGCGCATGATCAGGCCGGGGTTGCCCAGTGTGGGTGTTGGGGGATGCAGTGGGGGGGAGGGGGGAATTGTTTTGGGGACCTCAGGGATGGGGACGCCATCAAAATGTGGCGTCCCAATCTATCGCTACAATGGGGAGTTCTGGTGAGTGGAACTCCCCAGTGTACAAAACAGGGTGATGTGCAGCCTCGGCAGCATGTTCCCCGATTAGTCAATGCGAGTCAAGTTGGATAAGGGGCCTGAACGGGGAATGCGCGGTCGCATTGAATAGCTATGTGTTTCTCAGCATGGCGAGCGGCGGGAAATACGCTCGCTCGGGGACTTTGTTCCCTAAGGATTGAGTTCTTTACCAGCAGGAATCTCCTTTGGCCAGCCACTGGAACAGAGGATCCCCATGCCAGCGATGACGCGCCGTTGAGAAACCCACGGCTGGGGAGGTGGAGAATTCACCAAGTGTGGTTGAATAGCGGAGTGGTTCTCACCCAGAAAAACGTCAAGAAACACCTCACCCACCCAAAATGATGCATAATTCTCTGCCTCGCGATGCCACCCCCGGGTGGAGAATCGGGCCAAAATCGAGATAAGCGCCCAAGCCAATTCGGGCGCCATGTTCCTGTCCATCCCTGGTGGCAAGAACAAGTTTTGCGCCGGCAGCAGCATGCAAAACCTGCATTTGCATTCAGTTAAATGCATTTTGTGCGGGCATACATAATTCTCTGCCCCTCTCAAGCAGAAGTCAAGCGGGCGGGATTTACTACAAGTATTTACAAACGTGGACTGGGTACCATGGCTCCTGAGGGTGAGAGAGAAGGTAAGCAAAGTTTGAAAAATTCTTAAATGTTGTTACGCTTGCTGGGGGTTGGCTGCCAGGACCGGGGTGATGGTGGTGGTGGAGGGGGTGGGGGTGGAGGGGGAGTAGCGGGGAGTGATTTGGTGACGGGCTGTGGATTTGGGGTCTTCCCCTTGGGATTGGGATGGCCTGGCTCAGGCTGCCATTGCTGCAGTATCTGTTTAAAACGCACTCATTTGGTACAAGTTACGGGCCCCTGGCTGCTCACTCTGCTGACTGTTCACTGTGTCCTGTAAATGTTCACAGAGCCTCTGGTCATTGGGGAGCCCACCCAGGCTGCCCCTCTGGAAGCCCTGAGACCCCAGTTGACCAATCAATGAGATGGGCATCGTTAAGCTCAATCAGTGGCACACCGGGTGCTGACACGGCAAGAGAAACAAGGAATAGCAGAGCTCACCCAAACAAAGGTCACATGCAGCGTGGGCTTTGGCACCAACAGCTGTCTCCAAGCCCTGTCTGTCCATCGCGCTCCTGCTCCCATCCATCCTGACCCCGGACAGGTTGTCACAACCTGAGTGTCACACCCAGGACCCACATCACACTGCAGCTAAGCTCCCAGCAGACGCACACTTCCCTGCCTACCTCCATCAGGTAAACAAGCCTCTAAGCATGGCGGCGATTGGTGGCACACAGTGACCCTCTTTACCACACAACCAGGTGCCACCCTGCTGGTGAGATAACACACACTCCACCCAATGAGGACACTCAGTGTAGACCCCACTGGAGGAATCAGGAACAGCTGAGCCTATCACTGACACGGGTTGTGGCAGCCACCGGTACCCCAGTTGGTGAGGATAGAGGCTCCCTGGTGAAACTCACTGGTGTGGACAGGGGTACAGTGTGGAAGTCAACATATCGGGAGGAATGGGAATGGTGAGTTTGGGTTGATATGTGGAGGGTGGAGCTGAAGTGCAACTCAGGGTCACCATGTGGACTATTGGATCTAGATGTGAAAGGAAATACTCAGAAATACTCAGCTTGGGTACAATCATATTGCTAATATATCTTCTCTTTCCCTCCGCCGCCCCCCCCCCCCCCCCAACGTATTTCGGAGTACAACAAGAATGCTCACTATGTACCTGGCTGCAGCTGCCGTTGCGGATGCCCGGAGGTTGGATGCACAGGAGCTGTTGGGGGAGGACCCCCACAAATGGAAGCTGCCCCAGAAGAGCAAGGGCCAGCCAGTGAGGCTCGAGTGCCAGCCTTCCAAAAAGCTGAGGAGGTGGTGAGAATAAGCTGCCAGACTGTGTGTGCTGCCAAAGACTTTAGCTAACCAGGGAGACCATACGCCATCTGTGCCATATGATGGTGCACCTTGCACTGTGGGGGTTTGGAGGAGGACACCCGCGCTCTGTGACTGTCAAGGTGATGGTTGCCCTGAGCTTTTTTGCCTCTGGGTCTTTCGAGGGCCTGAACAGGGACCTGTCTTGGATCTCACAGACATCCGCTCCCATGCAGCAGACTATATGAACTTCAGTCTAGACCAGGCACACCAGGATGCCGGGCAACAGGATTTGCCACCATCGCTGGCATGCCACAAGTCTAGGGGTGATCGATGGTACACATGTCCCCCTACGAGCACTGGCTCATTAGGGGGTGCCCTTCATGATTTGGAAGGTTGTGCTGTTGGTATGTGACCACCAGCTGCACATCTTGCCTGTCTGCACCCGATATCCCAGCAGCATGCATGACACATACATCCTGGTGCACTCTGAGGATCCCGGCATCTTTGAGATGTTGAGGTGAGGGGTTGGCTGTTGGGTGACAAGGATTACCTGTCCGGAGCCCCAGACCGACGGGGAGAACCATTATAACAATGCCCTTGCAGCAACCAGGAGCGTAATTGAGCGGTGCTTCGGTGTCCTCAAGATGCGTTTCTGATGCCTGGATCGCTCTGCTGGGGCTCTGTAATATAGCCCACGAGGGTTTCTAACATCGTGCTGGCCTGCTGCATCCTGCACGAAATCGTGCAGCAGAGGGGGGGCATCCTGTAGGAGGAGGTAGGACACCAGGCCTCATCTGACAAGGAGGATGGCCAGGAAAAACTGAACATGGAGCTCGGCCTGGCACAACTGGCTACCCAATATGTGCTCCAGGGCCACCGCACATGGGACAACCTCATCACCTCCAAATTTGCAGACTCGGAGGCCTGGTCGCCATTAGCTCCACTGCCCTGACCCACTTCTCCATACACTCCCCACCCCCACCCCCTTCCAAGCGGTGTCCCCTTCCCCGTAACCGCTCACATCCTTCCCTGTTCCTCCTCCCTTCACGCTATCCCACCACCCCAACTCCCCAGCCCCCTCCGAGGATCCAACCAACATCATTCCAGGGTGTGCATCCTGGGCACGCAGTATCAGTGGGCCTGGTCCACAGGATGGAGAATGATGACGACGCGCTGTGAGATGAGCTCCGGTGCTCCTCGTCGTTTGACAAAATATGACTCCAGCGTGCAGGATCACATTCCACTCTCCATCCAGGTGACCCATGCATGAATGTTATGCTTCCCTGTTGGCTGGTTCGAAGGCAAAGCAGGAGGTTGTAAAATCCAGTGGCCGGTCTTCCTGCTGCCAACCCACCTGCCTCAAATTACCTAAATTTTATATGGGATTGGTGGGGTAGTAAGAGCCACATGATGTGGCTGCCAGCATTTTACCGATGGCAGCATGACGCCCAGGCCATGCAGGAAGCTCAAAATCTTTTGCTGATGATCGGCATTGGTGGCGGGGAGGGGGGAGGTATGTTTGTGGGACTCTGGGGCCCATACCAATGATCACCTCCTCCTTCAAATCTTTTTGTCTCTTCAACCTGACCCCTCAACCCTCTCCCCATGACCGAGACTCCGGACCCCAGACTTACCCAAGCTCCTCAGCATGGTGGAACCATCTATAATCCCAGGAATACTCCATCTGGAGTTGGTGAATTTGGAGGTAGTGGACAATAATTAGATTAGCCGGAAGCTTTCTGAGGCAGGACTTTCTCCCACGTTGGGGCGGGGGCAAGTCTCGCCTTCAAGGACTTAACAGAGCTCCCAGCATTCATTTGGGATCATGGGCGGATTCAACAAACTGAATTTGTAGCTGGCGGTGTGGGGTTGGGACAAAGATGGGAACCATGGAGTCATATAATATCATTAAAATCTGAATTATATTATAGAATACCCAATTATATTTTTCCAGTTAAGGGTCAATTTAGTGTGGCCAATGCACCTGACCTGCACATCTTTTGGGTTGTGGGGTGAAACCCATGCAAACACAGGGAGAATGTCCAAACTCCACACGGACAGTGACCAAGATCGGGATCGAACCTGGGACCTCGGCTCCGTGAGGCAGACATTGCTAACCACTGCGCCACCGTGATACCCGAAATCTGAAGTAACAGAGCTGGTTCCTGTTTCCCGCCCTCTATTACCTCTCTCAATAAATCAACTGAATTGGTTAAGGGCAATTTCCCCTTAATAAATCCATGCTGGATTTCCTTAATCCACATTCGCCCAAGTGAAATGAAATTACATTTCTCAAATGTGTGAGTTTAAGGACTTTTAAGCAAACAAGGAGTTACTATTATTCTCTGTTAAAATGTTGTTTTAATAATAATTATGCGTATCAAAAACCAAAACATTGTTTAATTCTTTGAATAAGTTTAAACTGATGAGGTTTCACAAAGTAGTCCAAAACTTTGATATTAGCAACATTACATATATTTTCAGTCATGAAACTACTGAAGAAACCACAAAACAATTTCAATTTTAATAACTTTGAAAATTGATTGTTTTTAATTACAAACTTCATTAGAGGTATGTACCACATTGTGCTTTCACCTTGTTTGCTTAATTTTTGCTTTTATTGTGAGGATATTGGGCACATAATGAATAGTAATGTATGCATTTGCCAATTAGCTTAGCTATAACACAGCCTCTGGCTAATTTTTAAGAATGCATAACTAGAATGAGAAAGATTTCCTGAATTTAGTTTTCTCATTTGTTTTGCCTGATTGAGAATGAACCTACCTGGAATTGATACTCTATGTCAAGATTTGTTTCATAATATTCCTGTGAAGTGCCTTGGAACATTTTAGTACACTAAATGTCCTATCTAAATGCATGTTGTTGTTATTGCTATTATAATGATCTGACATCAAAGTAAAAATCTGCTCAGATTGGATGTATCAGTTCAGTTTATTTCACATGCTTTTCGGGGTTGGTCTGTTCGTCTGTATGTTGCTTTGAATCTTGTTTAAATAACAGAGCATTTACCATAGCTTCCAATATTAATGTACACAGCAGCCAGTTTAAGAATTAAGAGATGCATAACAGATTACAAATTTCCAGAACTCACTGGTTGATTTATTCTGCCCCTCCATTTGCTTTGTACAGATAGCATCGTGCCCTTTGCCTCTTTATTATTTTTAAGATCTTGCTGGATTTACACGTTAATTACCCATTAAACTCACTACAGAAAATTAAGTCCAGCATTAACAACACAAAGTACATCTTTACAGTATAATAATTGTTAATACAATTCCAATAAACTTCTCTGATCTAGTAATTGAACAATTTAAACCAGGGAGTCTCATTCTTTTAGGTGGTAAATTGTTCTTCGTGATTTTCAAATTGCTACATTTTAATTTGCCACCCCCTTTTTTCTGACTATTCCCTTCTCTCTTTTCCTATTTATTTATCTTTCAGGGCCAGATTTGACTAATTCGCCCACTCAAATTTACTTTCTTTTCAGTCATTCCTATTTCTTTCAAAATCCTTAAATATCATTGGTTGAGAAACACTGTTGGTCCCACTGTTGCTTGAGGTCCCAGATGCCCTGTTGCCCTGTTGTCCTGGCCACAATGTTATCAGCTCACATTTCCAGGAAATTGTTTGGAGCTGAAGAGTGCAGGAAGATGTCTGATTAGCAAGGCATCAGACAAAATGCTCTGCTCCAGCAGAAACTGGCCTAATATGCTAAAATTCTATCATGTAATGTACACCTTCTGTGAGTGTCCCAATTAATACTTGTGACAATTTTTTTGAAAATGTTCTCATTTACAGTGTTGTCTCAGTATTGCACAGAAGTGTCAGTTTAGATAATATGCTCAAGTCTCTGGAGTGGTACTTGAACCCACAACCTTTTGACCCAGGTGTGACAATATCGCACCACAGAACATCTACCACTGCTTTAAGAAACTGGTCAAGTATAGCAGTGAATTGTGTCAGAATACTAGAATCATAGTTTCCACTTGACCTTGCTGTAAGTTTTTCTGCCCGTATTGCATATTTCAAAGATTCACTGAAAATATTATGAGGGTTTTCTCCCAGTTGAAAGGATTCTTCACTTATCAAGGATCACCAAGCAATTTGGTGTGCTCATACATAGTATATCCAACATACTGTACTTCCTTTACAACAGAAATAGATATCTCAGTATCCATATAAATTGCTTTAGTAATCAAAACAGATTGTAAAACCATTGATCATGTATTTCTGCTAATGATATCTTTTGGATATTTTGTCTTGAATCTAGCCAATCCCAGGGGCGTCGCACCAGAGATACAGAAAAGTGCAGGAAAGATTTGGCATTCCAACTGACAAGTAACTACTTATTTCCTTTTTTAAGTTGAGGGACCAAAATAAAGAGCCAAGATCTAGAGTAATGGACATGACCAGCTTGAACACAATTGAATAAAGAGTAAAATAGTGAGTATGTGAAGCCAAACAAATGTTGAAAAGACTGCAGTTTGTAAGAGGAAAGAAATATTGAAGGGCCTAAAAGTTTCACATTTTAAACTCATGAGAATGAATGCTCTTAAGCTCAAACATGTATAAGTGTTGATTTCAACACAAAGCTGTGGGAAATAGAGTAAAAGCACAGGATTGGAAATTTGGAGTTCAGAAAAGACAAGGCAGGAAGTTTGAAAATTAAATGTGACCATTGCAATGCTGTTACGACCTCCTTGCGGGTCAAGGACTATGCTCTATAAGATTCCCTGCCTTTACTACAGAGTATGACTCCCCTGGTAATTGGGGCTGGGGTCTCCCCTAAACATGGGGGAACCTCTCAGTATAAAAACCCGACCTTGGTGCAGATCGAGGAGGGTGGCCTTCGGGGAGGGAAGTTGTTGTTTTTGTAATTAGTGTGTATACCGTAATAAACCTTTCTTCATTCCGATCCTACCGTGTGATCCTGTGTCACTTCCATTGGATTCTACAGATGCAAAATAAAGAAAGACAAGGAAACATGAATGGAGAGAGATGCTGGAGTCTAATGGTAAGGTGGTGATCTCCAATTCGATAAACCTTTTCTTTACATTGTCTAGGAATGTGAGAGAGATGATAATGAGTGTCCCCAGAAAAAGGTGGAACCTTTTGTGTTTTAAAGAGAATGTTTTAAATATAAATTTATAAATTTGTTTTTTCCAATTAAGGGGTAATTTAGCATGGCCAATCCACCTACCCTGCACATCGTTGAGTTGTGGGGGCTGTAGCCATCTGGGATGGCCACTAACAATAAGAACCATGAACGGTCGCAAAGCATAATGGGAAATGTGGACAATGTAGGGTTCAGGCAGGCTCAGAGCCTGAATGTATATTTGTGAGCGAAGAATCCAGTCAGCATCGAAACCCCCAACCGATTAGCATTTTGATGGCCCATCTCCGTAAGACAAAAGACTGATACTTGAGTAACCGATACAATCCCAGACATTTCGGCACCACTCCCTGTACTCAGGAAGCATCAGCAACAGGGTCAATGACCGCTTAGGACACGCCCGGCCATCAAGGCACCCGCCCCTTTATTGGCTCAAATCAAATACAATGATCAAGAACTACCCAATTAATGGGGTCCAAACCGAAGGACCGCCCAAAAGAGCGCAAAACTCCCCATGGATAAAGAGAGAGACCGCCATGTGTTTAATCTCTCTTGGACCTGGCGCTCCGGCAACGTCCACCTCCAAGTGCAGCACCACCTGAAGCAAGTTCAAGTTCAACGCCCACTAACAGACGGATGAGCCCAGCTGAGCAGCAGTTACTTCTCCAGACCCGATAGATCCAGAATCGAACAACGGCCACTGTTTCTCTGACCTAAGCTGGGTGCCTGAAGTTAAGTACAGGTTGTCATAGTTGATAGGTGTAGTTTAACTAGTAGTGTTTATGTTGCATGATCAATTCTGTGTGTAGATAAAGTATCATTGACCTTGAACTAACTAACTGTTTTTTAGGCTTTTTGATCGATATCCGGTTGAACCTTGTGGTTTGATACCTGGCGACTCTGAGCAATATAATATCGAGATCTAAAGAAAGAAGGGCAACCTCAGTGATTGCCATATTTGTAGCAGGTAAAAAAGGCAACAGGGCGAAACCCACGCAAACATGGGTAGAATGTGCAAACTCCACATGGACAGTGACCCAGAGCCAGGATCGACCCCGGGTCCTCGGCGCAGAGACACAACAGTGCTAACCATGACACCACCATGCTGCTCTGTTTTAGAGAGAATTAGGTGCTGTTTGGGGAAAATTAAGTGATTGACATGACAGTTCTTTGGAGGCAACATTCACAATGAACATACATAAGAATTAAATTTGGAGGTGATCATGAGGCCAAGAATGTCAGTAGATGAATAAGGATGTTATCAAAAATGAGAAATGACAAACTGTTAGTTAGTCATCAAACTGTCACGGATAGAATTTACATATTCCTTTACTTCCATTAACAGTAAGTTTTGAAATGGAAGATGTGTATCTTATTCTTGGAGCATCTGTCCCAATTAAATAATCAGTAACAAGTTTTTGTGAGTTTAAAATAAAGAACGTTAATTGTTCTCACAATTTGACTCCAAATTAAACATAGAAACTCACTTGCTCTCTGTGGAAGGGAAATTAATATAAATGAAATACTGCCATAATATTCTAGTTTCGGCCTTATTATGAAAACATATTGTCCTCCGAAAGATAACAAAATGTGTAGTGGAATTGTTTTTAGCCAAGGGCAAGAACATACGTACTATGTATTTCAGATTACGTGCTTTTCAAGGTCTAGCCTATCAGCAGTAAACATGGGAGAGAAAACCCGTCACATGTGTGTTGTTCATGCCTGTGATTGCAGGAGCAGCTCCAAGCAGAACCTTGCATTAAAACTCAACTGGGTGACTGGATTTCCAAAACTGCCTCTGGGGGCTGAGTACTGTGGCTTCATGGGCTGCACCCGGCCTACGGGCCATACCTTGAACAAACCTGGTTCAAGGCGTTCAGGAAGCAATTCTCCTATCTGAACCTCAGTTTGGAACAGTGTCAGGTGTCTCTGCTTGACTATGGATATCCTACATTTGCATCCTTTTGAAGTCATGACTGTAAACTCAGAGTAGGGCGAGGATACTATTGCCAGTGATTGTCGAGGTGACCAGAGTCATGAACTTTTACATGTGATGCAAATCAATATGTAACATTGATTGGATACCAGTGCTGCCATTTGTAAACCAATGCTCCAGTTAATGTTGTTTCTTAGCCTCACACAGTAGCAGGGTAGACCCCCATCAACACGATTTAAAGGGATCAATAACTACTTTCAGGTTAGTTGCTGATTGATTTCTATTGGCTGCTGCTGCAATTGTGAAAACGCCTGGTGGCTTTCCGAGTTATTTAAAATTGCAGACTCCTTCCAGGCTGGAGCAAAGGATATTTGCAACATCGGGCAGTTTGCCATTCATTGTTGCTTAACGGGTGCAACTGAGGCTCTGTATTCCCATTGTTCCTGACCAGAAAAAATCAGGTGGAGTGAGCACCTGGTTTCACAAGCATTCCAGCTTTTCTCATGGTGCAAGATGCCATTGACTGCCACATGACACCTCTGAGACACCCGTAAGTGAAAGGAGCTTTACTTCCTCAATATACAGCTGGTTTGCAACAACAGGCAGTGTAACATGCAGATCAATGCCTGATTTCCTGGTAGCAGTCATGAAGCCTTTATTCTGTGCCAGTCTACTGTGCCATCTGCCTTTGAACCACTATGACAAGCCAGAGGGTGATGAGATTATCCTTTGACCGCATGGCACATGACCCGTGGGCACATCCCATATGGGCAACATGCATACAAAGAATGGCGTGATGGCCTACACAATTGGAGTGCTTAAACAATGCTCCTGCTGCCCTGGAGGAACCTTGTACTGTGTGGCATAGTGTGTGCCAATGTTCATGGTGGTTATTTATATGCTGCCAGAGGTTGTGCTGTCATGAGGAGACAATGCTTGCCATAGTAACGAATTGGCATGATGGAGGGAGGGGAGGAAAGGAAAGGTGGAGGTAATCAACACAACCTCTTTTTGAATGCTGTTTGTAATCGACCCGTCCGAATGTCACATCAATAAATGCAATCATAATTCCCATGGACATGATCATTAGTATCAGGAATGAATTTAGGAGAGTAAGCTTTGCTGATCTCCTGAAATAGAAAGAAATGCTATGAGCTATTTAATTAGAGCAGAAATAGGATGACTTGATGAAAAACTAGACAGTTGCGGTCATAGCTTTGGTGAGAGATCATACCATTCCAACTCGCTTACAGTATGGAGTTAGATCAAACAAAAGACTTCGGAGATCTCTGAAGTAACGACAGATAATTCATCAAAATATTCCAGGACGTAGCTTCAGATATTTGTTGCATAAAACTGAAATATGCATTCTGCAAACTACCAGATTAGTTTTCACAAGATTGCTATTTTGGCAGGTTATTTTTATTTTTATTGGCAAATGAACCGAATAGGAATGTATTTAGAGAGTTCACAGTTCCTGCCAATCGGGTATCACATTTCCAAGCATGGTAAAGTGGAATCAGAATAAAATCACATGACAGGGATCATTTTGGAAGATTAAGTCTTGAGCTGAAACATTAGTACTAGTTTTCTCTTTGGAATTGTGGGAGCATAGGGTCTAATAGATATATAAAGAATAAAGCTCAATCCTGTCCACAATGACTGAGCTGAATTATTGGACTTAAAGTTGTGAGGAATAATGGAACTAAAACAGATTTTTTTTTTGCTCTTTAACACCACAGTAGTTGTGTTCCCAGGATAAGAAAGGAGCAAAAGTGTGAAGTTATGAGACATATCTTCAGAAAGGGTTCACTCGGGGTAGAAGGCCAGAAATAAAATGACCTTTTCGAAAAGGCTTTGTTTGGAAGATTTAATAATGGCTTTAAATAACTCAAGAATTGAGACAACAATAGCTCAGGATATTTCAGCCTGATCCCAATGTCAGGTACGATGGACTTCTTTTGCAGAAACCAGCAGAACAGAAGACATGTTTGAATTAAGATGTGCCAAATCTGGAAGAAATACAAAAGTAATGCAGGGAGATTTCTATGTCAGCTACTTCCTTGGACAGAAGGACAGAAGAATGAATATAAAAGTTGGAACCAAGAAAAACAGCAAATAATTTTCAAAGCGAAAAACAGAAAATGCCGGACAATCTCAGCAGGTCTGACACCATCACCGTCGGGAGAGCAGAGCTGATGTTTTGAGTTTGGATGACTCTTTGTGAAAGCTAAAGAGAACTGGAAATAGGGTGAGATTTATACTGTTGTGGGGGATGTGGGGCGTGGAGCAATGGGGCTGGATATGGGGTCAGTGATAGGTGGAGATTGACAAAGATGTTGTTGTCAAAAAGACAAAGGGACTGTAAATGGTGGTGATAATGACTAAGAAGCTGATGATGACACATGAAGAGATCAGAATGTGATAATGGCAGAACAGAGGTAAGCATGTGTCAAAGGACAACTAGGAACAGGGGATAGATGGCCCTAGTTTAGGGGGGTATGGTGGAGACATGTGGACTGGGTGGACTACATCTCAGTGTTCTAAAAAAGATAGTTGAGGAGACTGGAGGCATTGATGGTGATCTTTCATGAATTACTGGGGATAGGAAGGGTCCCAGAGAACTGGAAAGTGGCTATTATCATACCACTGTTTAAGAAGGGAGGGAGGCAGAAGATGGGAAATTATAGGCCGGTTAGCCTGACTTCGGTCATTGGTAAGATTTTACAGTCCATTATTAAAGATTACATTGCAGAGTACTTGGAAGTGCATGATAAAATAGAACTGAGTCAGCATGGCTTTGGAGGGCCTGTCTGACAAATCTGTTACAGCTCTTTGAGGAAGTTAGACAAAGGAGAACCAGTGGACGTGATTTATTCAGATTTCCAGAAGGCCTTTGACAAAGACAGGAGACTGTTAAATAAGTTAGGAGCCCATGGTGTTAAGAGTAAGATCTTAGCATGGATAGAGGATTGAACTTTTCTAAATGGGGTAATGATTAGGAAATAACAAGTACAAAGGGACTTTGGAGTCCTTGTTCACGGTTCTCTTAAGGTTGACGTGCAGGTTCAGTTGGCAGTTTGGAAGGCAAATGCAATGTTAGCATTCATGTCGGGAGGGCTAGAATACAAGAGCAGGGATGTACTTCTGAGGCTGTGTAAGGATCTGGGCAGATCCCATTTAGAGTATTGTGAGCAGTTTTGGGCCCCGTAACTAAGGAAGGATTGACGAATGTGATATAAAATAGTTACTTTAGAGATACTAGTTAATGTAATGTAGAAATAAGCCACTTTGATTTTTGCAGTTAGGGACAAAGGAATTTGGGACCGCATGGAAAAAGCAGGAAGAGGTGTGTCTATAAGAGTGAGGATGCATTGATAGGGGCCAGAGAAAGGGATTGGAAGTGAGCCAATCAGAATGGATTAAACAGGTCAGGAGGGACCTAGGCTGACCTATGTCCGTCGAGTATGTGAAACTTGATACCATTTGAACTGATTTTGCAGAGATTCCTTTGTCTGTTAGTTCAGTCGTTTTCTGGAGTGTAAGAGGCAGGACGTCCTGTTACATTCTGTAGGATGATTAAGCTTGCAAGCTAAATAAATAACTTCTGTTTACGTGCGAATCCGTCTCAACTTTTATTGAGGCCAGACTGACAGAGAAAGAAAATAGGAGATCAACATTTGGTGCCGAAAACCGGGATTTCTCTGGGCGATCCTGTTCCAACTGCGAAATCAGAATTAGACTGATTATGAACAGGAGGACGGGAACAAAGGGCCCTCAATGTAGAAATGGAAAACGACCAGCATTGATTGTTCCCCTCTTCTTATCGTCTGATTAGTCTGGTCACTCGCGGTTGGCACAGAAAGACCGCCTCGACGAAATCACAGGTCAGTCTGGGGATTAGCACTTTAATTGATGGGATTTCATATTGTTGTTTCGGCTTGGGTTAGGGTTTTGGGCTGATGTGACTTTAAATAATAAAGGTTCAGTCTATTATTGGGGTTCAGAGGCTGATGTGACTTTAAATAATAAAGGTTCAGTCTATTATTGGGGTTCAGAGGCTGATGTGACTTTAAATAATAAAGGTTCAGTCTATTATTGGGGTTCAGAGGCTGATGTGACTTTAAATAATAAAGGTTCAGTCTATTATTGGGGTTCAGAGGCTGATGTGACTTTAAATAATAAAGGTTCAGTCTATTATCGGGGTTCAGAGGCTGATGTGACTTAAATAAATGGGGGTTCAGTCCAGTATAACTGTTTTTAAATCTGAAGATGGTTCAACTCTATGTGTGAGTGTTTTAAATATATAGTTGATTAAGCTAAAATTGTCTCCTTGGACTGTAAAGTTCCGAGGTCTAGTTGAGATTGTGAGGTTGAAGCAGAAGTCTCTCAAAGGGTTAACAGCAGCAGGCGGAGTTGAAAACAGACAGTGCTTCTCACTCAGGCCTTGAGATAACAGTCTGCAGTGTAATCGGATACCTTTCCTTTGAGTCAGTGAACACCAGCAAAGTTACGTTTTGAATTAATTAAAGGAAACCAGTGGGTTTCTCCACCTCTTTGATAAAAGTTATTATTTTCGAAAGCAATTGATTGAAATTGCCAGAATCTTAAATTTTACTTACTTGAAATAAGGTTTATCTCATTTTATCTGGAGATTAATAGAAACTTAAAGAAGATAATGGACACCATTTTAAAAAGTGTCAATCTGAAGATGATAATTGATTTTGCTAATACTTATGATAGTTGATTTTGCTAATAACAGTATGTATGTAACAGAAAAAAAAACTTGTTAAAAGAAAAAATTGTTAAGATAAAGAAATAATTAAGTTGTAAATGTTATACAAGTTTGTGTTAAGCAAATTGTAAATTTAGTTCTGAGTTGAGATCGGAGCTAAGCTTGCAAGTTGCAGTAATTCAATTTGAATTTTCAAACATTTTTAAGTTTAAAAAAAAAAAGAGAGCAAATAGAGAAAAGAAGGACACAGATCTTGAATGCGTTGAATAGCACATTTCAGGGGCCCATGAATCTTTCTGTTATCTTAGACCTAAAACCTAGGAAGATTGGTGAGCCATAGGAATGTCTGGGGCGTTTTAATGAAATCTACCGGGGGCAGTCAGGCGATTTGCTGTATCAAAATGGTCAGAATTCCCCTCAATACTGTGCTATGTTAATGCATTGCCTACCACCTTCTGTGGTTACTGCTGTGAAATGTAATAACATGAATTGGACAGAGAACGACCCTTCCCAGATGGCAAGGGCAGTCAGATTTTACTGGAAGGAGGGTGTAGGCCAAGAAGGAGGCTCAGTTACAAAGGTTAAGACTGAGTATGTAATGAAAAAGGATGATCTGCGATCCCAACAAGCGGCAGAAATGGTAGTTTACCAGCAGGAGCTCCAATATAGTGACTTTGGGTGGGTGGATCAGCGAAGAGGAGGATGAGACAACAGTGCTATATTTCTATCACCCCCCAGTGGTGGACGTTAGACATTGAACAGCCACTATCACTGCATCACGTTACCCTGGCCTATGACAGAACTGGACGAAACAGGGAGTTGGAGGACAAATACTGGCCATTACTTGAGACCGAATGGCCAGTCAAGGTTACAGCCACAGTCACGGGAAAAGAAGGTACAGCCGATTTTGTTACAATATCACCACATTTATGGCCACAGTCAGCTTCGGTAAGCCCTCATATTACACGTCAGGTCCATGACCGGTACCATGCCAGGGATATGGGGCGAATGGTCAGCATCTTACCGCAGCTCGTCAGAATAGGTATGAGATATACCTTTTGAACAATCCACGTCTGACATTTAAATACTGTACCACTATCAATCCAGCCTGTTTTCTTAGTGGTCCCCCTGTCCATGAAGACGCACCTGGCCACGACTGTTTAGCCTTGATTCAGGAAACTACCACAATAAGGGGCGATTTGAGTGACATTTCGTCAGAACAACCTGACATGATTATGTGTGGTCAAATATCCCACCGGGGTTTAGTTAATGACCTACTGCAGGCCCTCCTTCTGCCAGCGCAGATTTCCGTTATTAAATGTGCTGCCCACACGAATGGTACAACCCCAGTTGACGTTGGTAATGAACGAGCAGATCGTGCAGCGCGCACAGCCGCACAAATTCAGCAAGTGATGGTGCCTAAAATGTTAAGTCAGACTAAACGATCTACTATGAATGTGTCTGCTTCTGACAAGCCAATGCCAACCATCCAAGACGTCATAAGGTTACAGGAGGACGCTCCTGAGAGTGATAAACAAATGTGGAAACGGTTAGGTTGTACATATGATTCTGTTTCCTCTTTATGGACCACGCCTGCACATCAGACTTGTATGTCTGATGTGCTGGCTTTATGGGTCATCGAATGTGTACACTTTGCAACTCATTGTGGGGCTCGGGGGACTAGTGATTTGTTGCTGGACACTTGGTGGCACCCTAAAATGCAGGGGTTGGCCCAAAGTATCAGTAATCGGTGTTTGATTTGTCAGCAATATAACACCGGAAAAGGTATCCCTTGTGGGAAGGGGCAAACCCCGTTGCCCAGTGGTCCCTTTGAGACGCTCCAAATGGATTACATTGAGTTGGAAAGGTGTCAATGTTATAAATATGTTTTGGTCATTGTGGATGTGTTCAGCAGATGGGTTGAGGCGTATCCGACTATCTATAGTAAAGCTGCTACTGTGGTTAAAGTCTTGATGAGGGAAATCATTCCCCGGTACGGTATACCAGCTCAGTTAAGTTCTGATAATGGGCCTCATTTTATTGGACAAATTAACAAGGAGTTTTGCTCCCAGTTGGGCATACGCCAGCAGTTACACTGTGCTTACAGACCACAGGCAGCCGGGGTGGTTGAAAGACACAATCAGACCCTCAAAACTAAATTGGCTAAATTAAGAGCAGACACGGGACTGACATGGCTTAAGTTGCTCCCCGTTGCCCTCTTCCAGCTGCGGGTTACACCTGCGGGACCAGCCCGGCTCTCTCCCGCCGAGATTCTCTATGGCAGGCCTCTTAGAACTCCTTGGAGCCTGCAGGTTCCCAGACGGGTTCAGTTTCATCAGATGACTGAGGAAATGACCACCTATGTTCTGGCCCTTACGCAAGTGCTCAAGGAACTCCATGGCCAGGTCCGCGCGGCTCACCAGCCATTGCCCCCAGTACCTAGCTCACTTTCAGTCCAGCCCGGTAGTTATGTAATGGTCAAAAATTGGACTAGGAAGGGGTCGGAGCCGCGATGGGACGGGCCCTTCCAAGTTCTCCTTGCCACCCCCACAGCAGTTAAAGTGGAGGGGCGAAGTGCTTGGGTCCACCTACATCACTGTAAATTGAGCCCATCTCCACTACTGTAAAAGGTCGGATACTAACCTGCCTCCCTTCTCCAGTGCTATTTTACAGGTGTGGAGCATGATGGAGTGGCTACGCATCGTCTGTCTGATATTTGGCCTCACTTCGCTTGGCGTGTTATTGGCGATGGACATGGAAAAGGGGAATATTATGTATCTGTGTAGCCCCAACCAATCTACAAGGATACATCACCTATGCACAGGTGATGTTCTTCACTGCCCCCATATACGAGGACATGGTATCGACTCATGGAAGGTCATCAAAGTTAAGGAGAATGCGGGAGTCATGAAGCAGCTGCACCGGTCCCGGCGATGGGAAGGGAACATTATATGGACATTGCCTTGTTTTTGGAATACATGTAAATTTGATTTTGGATGTGTTAAAAGTGGTACAATAAAGGTAACATCAAGCTGTCAGAAGAGTGTAGGACGAGACCATGAGAAAGAGAAAGGGACTAGAGAGAGGACGGGGCGTGTGAGAAGGGAAGTACAGCTAGAACGTAGGTTACCGGGAGATACACTTAAGTTAATTAAAGGCCAAACTGAGGAAAACCCGGGTAGTATGAATCTCTTCTACCAGATTTACCACCGTCTGTATGGCCAGGGACGGGTTGTCTGCTACCCAAACCCCGCAGCGGTGTCTCGGTTATTTTCTGTTTCACCGCTTTGGGGCACTCCCCAAACGGTGGTTCATTGTCAGCGTTCCGAGCCATTGCCCGAGCAAGTCACTCTTCCTTACGATCCGGATTCAGCACCACCGGCTATTTGCCTTCCCCTCCCTCGGGTTAATTCCCATTCACAGTACGATAGGCTGCGACGGTGGAGGGCGTACATACCTAGCCACTTCACTCCCAATAGGGATTCCCGGTCGTACGAGAATTGCTTCAGCAGTGAAGGATATGGCTGTTTGCTGGTAGAGGTGGACACAAATATAACATGTCTGTTTCCCACCTGTACGGACAGGAGGTGCCATATCACCCAGGCGTCTGGCCAATGTGTTTGTTATAGCACCACTTGCGTTCCATTGAACGCTGGCCTCCAGCTCCTTTGTGGCTGGGCGAATGTCTCTCATATCACTGTCGGGAATAGGGCTTTCCGCATTGCTGGGCGGCCCGAATGGGCATTTCAAAATTGGATAAACTGGGCTACTGGGAGGTCCTTACGCAACCGATATACTGATTGTGATGCTAGTCTCCACACGGAACAAGGATACTACTTTTTATTTAATGGTACGGCGACCAACGTTTTGTCACCCCCATTTCCCCGCCGAATTGCTATAGGGACTCTAGTCCCTACCACAGTCCCCTGCCCTTCGGCGTGGAACCTGCATAATCAGTTAGCACGCCGGGCAGTCTCTGCTGAATTTTGCGAGAACTGGAAAAAACCTCAGGTTCTTGCACCCAACCGGGGCCACTCAGCCGGGTGGGGCATTCTGAGCGTATTGACACTGGGAGGTGTGGGGGGTTCCTTGGCTGTTAGTGATCGGAATTATTTTATTTGCGGCCTTACCCTTTTGGGAAATGAAACCTTGGGAGCCCTCGGGGCAATAACTAAGGAGTTGTCTCAGCTACGGTTGTTTGCAATGCAGAACCGGTATGCTCTTGACTATCTTCTGGCCCGTGAGGGTGGGGTATGCGCCATAGTACAGGGCAAGTGTATTATGGGGATTCAGGACTTGACTGCTAACATTACTAAATTTATGGATCGCATACGGGATCACTTGGACGGGATGCAGGATCCTGGCTCTTGGGGTAACTGGGGATTTGGAGGATGGAAGGACTGGTTGATAAATATGGCCATGTATCTAGTGGTAGCTATCGGCTGCATCTTTGTGGGCCTGGCCATCCTTAAATGTGTGATGGGTAGAATGCTGGGTGCACTGGATCAGATCACCGCCCCAATCACCGAGAAAAAAATTTAACTGTTAAAATCCATGAGGGTGAAGCAGATGAAGGGGGGCTAAGACAGGAATTGGAAATGCAGCGACGAATCTTTTTAGATGAGGAACCGTAGCTATAGATTGGATAGTTCGGTTATCATGGAATGATAAAAGGAGGGAATGACGAATGTGATATAAAATAGTTACTTTAGAGATACTAGTTAATGTAATGTAGAAATAAGCCACTTTGATTTTTGCAGTTAGGGACAAAGGAATTTGGGACCGCATGGAAAAAGCAGGAAGAGGTGTGTCTATAAGAGTGAGGATGCATTGATAGGGGCCAGAGAAAGGGATTGGAAGTGAGCCAATCAGAATGGATTAAACAGGTCAGGAGGGACCTAGGCTGACCTATGTCCGTCGAGTATGTGAAACTTGATACCATTTGAACTGATTTTGCAGAGATTCCTTTGTCTGTTAGTTCAGTCGTTTTCTGGAGTGTAAGAGGCAGGACGTCCTGTTACATTCTGTAGGATGATTAAGCTTGCAAGCTAAATAAATAACTTCTGTTTACGTGCGAATCCGTCTCAACTTTTATTGAGGCCAGACTGACAGAGAAAGAAAATAGGAGATCAACAGGATGTGCTGGCCTTGGAAAGGGTCCAGAGGAGGTTCACAAGAATGCTCCCTGGAATGAAGAGCTTGTCGTATGAGGAACGGTTGAGGGCTCTGGGTCTGTACTCGTCGGAATTTAGAAGGATGAGGGGGGATCTTATTGAAACTTCCAGGATACTGCTAGGCCTGGATAGAGTGGACGTGGAGAGAATGTTTCCACTTGTAGGAAAAACTAGAAGCAGAGGACACAATCTCAGACTAAAGGGACGATCCTTTAAAACAGAGATGAGGAGGAATTTCTTCAGCCAGAGGGTGGTGAATCTGTGGAACTCTTTGCCGCAGAACACTGTGGAGGCCAAATCACTGAGTGTCTTTAAGACAGAGGCAGATAGGTTCTTGATTAATAAGGGTTTATGGGGAGAAGGCAGGAGAATGGGGATGAGAAAAAATTAGCCATGATTGAATGGCAGAGCAGCCTTGATGGACCAAGTGGCCCAATTCTGCTCCAATGTCATTTTGGTGTTTTGGAGACAATGTTGAGGGAAAAATGGATTAATAGAAGAAATGAAAATAAATTGACAGAAATAAAAATGGGGGCGAAGGTGGAGGAAAGAGTTCACACTCTGAAGTTGTTGAACTCAATGTTACGTCAGGACAGTTGTATCGTGCCTAATTGGAAGATGAGGTGCTGTTCCTCCAGTTTAAGTTGAGACTTCACTGGAACATTGTAACAGGCCAAGGATGTCCATGTGGACATGAGAGCAGGACAGTCAGTTAAAGTGGCAAGTGACTGGAAGGTCTGGGTCCTACTTGCAGACAGCTCGAAGGTGTTCCGCAAAGCTGTCACCCAGTCTGCGTTTAGTCTCTCCTTGTAGGGTCGAGCAGCGAATGCAGCAGACCAGATTGGTGGAGGTGAATTTTCAATGACTTGGCTGACTTATAAGTAGCTTCATGAATTTGTGCTCCTTGCAAAGATTGTTGCACAGAGGGACGTATATCGGGAATTCAGGCACACTGCTCCAAACTTTCCTGCTCATTCATTTTAATGGACAAAAGGGTTGCAATAAGGAATGCTGAAGTATTTTCAATATGTGCACCACAAGGCAAAGTTGCCTGGCAAGACTGTGAATTGGTAAATAAGTGTTCCATGTAAAGCCAAAGCGAAGATTGCTTTATGGAGTCTAATTGGATTCAAGCACTCTGCAAGAAGTATAAAACAGTGGACAAAAGAGCCACCATGTAAATTACAAATACAGGCCGAGAAGAATAGATGAATTACCTGGACAATCTGATTAGTTGGTATGTGGAAGTGAAGTAGAATCACTGTTGAAGGTGTACACAGAAATTGGGCGCTGGGTGTGGGTAGCTGTCTTCATGTGTCATATGCCATTGTCTCTCACAAAACACTGGAAATCATCACCTGTGAATGGGGTGCCATTGTCTGAAACAATTACTTGGGAAGGCCATGAATGGTGTAGAAGGGAAATTAATGTGAGGATAGAGTTGCCCGCTTAGAGCAATTAATATCTAGTTGCTATGAAAGAAAAGGCACTTGGTAAAGCATGATGGGATTGCTTTACTATATTTTAACACTGTTTTTGAACAAAACTTAGAAGGTCAGGTAATGTAACCAAAATACTGCTACCAAGCAGCTAAAACCTTATTATGCTGACAAGTTGTTTTTAGCCTCGGGCAAGAACTATGTACATTCCTAAGATTTATTTAATATAAACATGGCCAGCCATGTGCTGTTTTCTTCTAGAGCTGTTTATTTCAGACTGTAAAGATATGCTCTCTTCTGCCTAATCTCAGCGTGCGGTGGAATGGCTATTAGCCACGATATTGTGCTAATAAAATTCCTGAAACGAAATTCGAAGCCTCTGCCTATTATTATTTCCACGACAATTGGCAAACACTCAGTGCAAGGCATCTTCCATAGCTGTCAAGGCAGTGGTCCCATCTCTTGAACCGATAGTCAATTTGAGTTGGCATCTACCAGCACCAAAAACATCTTGCCCAGGAAGGACCTGACCATTCCCAGGGGTGAAGGGTGGTAGAACGTGGCAAAGTTTGCTGCATTTGGCAAGGGTGACACTTTGCTGACGCATTGGCATCAGTACTGGGGCAGGAGGGACCTGTACCGTTGGGACGGTCTTCACCTGAACCATTCTGGGACCAGTGTTCTAGCGAATAGGATAAATAGGTTGGTCACAAGGACTTTAAACTAGCAAGTTGGGGGGAAGGGAAGTGTAAAGCTATGGACAGTATAATGGTTAATGGAGATCAAGGCAGCAGGTTACGTGACAGGTTATTATGTAGAGATATGGGTTCAAAGACAAGGAAAATTAGGAGAAAGGGTAAGAGGAAAAATAAATTGCGAAAAGTTACTGATCAAGGTGTTAGGATTCATAACAAAGGCATAAAAAACAGCATAAGTGTACTTTACCTGAATGCTCGTAGTATATGAAATAAGGTAAATGAGTTGATGGCGCAAATCATCGTGAATGACTATGATTTAGTGGCCATTACTGAAACATGGTTAAAAGATGGTCACGACTGGGAGTTAAATATCTAAGGGTATCAGACTATACGAAAGGATAGAATGGACGGTAAGGGCGGTGGTGTAGCTTTGTTGTTTAAGGATGGCATCCGGGCAATAGTAAGGGATGATATTGGTGCTATGGAGGACAAGGTTGAATCAATTTGGGTGGAAATCAGGAATAGTAAGGCGAAAAGGTCACTGATAGGAGTAGTCTATAGGCCACCAAATAGTAACAGGATGGCAGGGCAGGCAATAAGCAAAGAAATAACGGATGCATGTAGAAATGGTACAGCGGTTATCATGGGAGATTTTAATCTGCATATCGATTGGTTTAACCAGGTTGGTAAAGGCAGCCTTGAGGAGGAGTTTATAGAATGTGCCAGGGATAATTTCCTGGAACAGTATGTAATGGAACCTACAAGGGAACAAGCGGTCCTAGATCTGGTCCTGTGTAATGAGGCAGGATTGATTAATGATCTCATAGTTCAGGATCCTCTTGGAAGGAGCGACCACAATATGGTGGAATTTAAAATACAGTTGGAGGATGACAAGGTAAAATCAAACACTAGTGTTTTGTGCTTAAACAAAGGCGATAACAATGGGATGAGAGAAGAACTAGCTAAGGTAGACTGGGAGCAAAGACTTCATGGTGAAGCAGTTGAGGAACAGTGGAGAACCTTCCGAGCGATCTTTCACAGTGTTCAGGAAAGTTTCATACCGACAAAAAAGAAAGACGGTAGAAAGGGAAAAAATCGACCGTGGATATCTAAGGAGGTGAGGGAGAGTATCAAATTGAAGGAAAAAACATACAAAGTGGCAAAAATTAGTGGGAGACTAGAGGACTGGGAAGTCTTTAGGGGACAACAGAAAGCTACTAAAAAAGCCATAAAGAAGAGTAAGGTAGACTATGAAAGTAAACTGGCTCAGAACATTAAAGCAGATAGTAAAAGCTTCTACAAATATATAAGACAAAAAAGAGTGGCTAAGGTAAATATTGGTCCTTTGGAAGATGAGAAGGGAGATTTAAAAATAGGAGACGGGGAAATGGCTGAGGAGCTGAACAGGTTTTTTGGGTCAGTCTTCACAGTGGAGGACACAAATAACATGCCAGTGACTGATGGAAATAAAGATATGATAGGAGAGGACCTTGAGATGATTGTAATCACTAAGGAGGCAGTATTGGGCAAGCTAATGGGGCTAAAGGTAGACAAGTCTCCTGGCCCTGATGGGATGCATCCCAGAGTGTTAAAAGAGATGGCTAGGGAAATTGTAAACGCACTAGTGATAATTTATCAAAATTCACTAGGCTCTGGGGTGGTCCCAGAGGATTGGAAAGTAGCAAACGTGACACCACTGTTTAAAAAACGAGGTCGGCAGAAAGCGGGTAATTATAGGCCGGTAAGCTTAACTTCGGTTGTAGGGAAAATGCTGGAATCTATCATTAAGGAGGAAATAGCGGGGCACCTGGAGGGAAATTGTCCCATTGGGCAGACGCAGCATGGGTTCACAAAGGGTAGGTCGTGTCTGACTAATTTGGTAGAATTTTTTGAGGACGTTACCAGTGCAGTAGATAATGGGGAGCCAATGGATGTGGTATATCTGGATTTCCAGAAAGCTTTTGACAAGGTGCCACACAAAAGGTTGCTGCATAAACTAAAGATGCATGGCATTGAGGGTAAAGTGGTAGCATGGGTAGAGGATTGGTTAACTAACAGAAAGCAGAGAGTGGGGATAAATGGGTGTTTCTCAGGTTGGCAACCTGTAACTAGTGGGATCCCTCAAGGATCAGTGTTGGGCCCGCAGTTGTTCACAATTTACATAGACGATTTGGAGTTGGGGACCAAGTGCAATGTGTCAAAGTTTGCAGACGACACTAAGATGAGTGGTAAAGTAAAACGTGCAGAGGATACCAGAAGTCTGCAGAAGGATTTGGATAGGTTAGGTGAATGGGCTAGGGTCTGGCAGATGGAATTCAATGTTGCCAAGTGTGAGGTTATCCATTTTGGGAGGAATAACGGCAGAATGGATTATTATTTAAACGGTAAGATGTTAAAACATGCTACTGTGCAGAGGGACCTGGGTGTGCTGGTGCACGAGTCGCAAAAAGCTGGTGTGCAGGTGCAACAGGTGATTAAGAAGGCTCATCGAGTTTTGTCTTTCATTGCTAGAGGGATGGAGTTCAAGACTAGTGAGGTTATGCTGCAATTGTATAGGGTGTTGGTGAGGCCGCATCTGGAGTATTGTGTTCAGTTTTGGTCTCCTTACCTGAGAAAGGACATATTGGCACTGGAGGGAGTGCAGATGCGATTCACTAGGTTGATCCCAGAGTTGAGGGGATTAGATTATGACGAGAGGTTGAGTAGACTGGGACTGTACTCATTGGAGTTTAGAAGGATGCGGGGGGTTTATTGAAACATATAAAATTATGAAGGGAATAGATAGGATAGATGCAGGCAGGTGGTTTCCACTGGTCGGGGAAAGCAGAACTAGGGGGCATAGCCTCAAAATAAGGGGAGGTAGATTTAGGATGGAGTGTAGGAGGAACTTCTTCACCCAAAGGGTTGTGAATCTCTGGAATTCCTTGCCCAGTGAAGCAGTTGAGGCTCCTTCTTTAAACGTTTTGAAGAAAAAGATAGATGCCTTTCTAAAGAATAAAGGGATTCGGGGATATGGTGTAGGTGCCGGAGAGTGGAGCTGAGTCCACAAAGATCAGCCATGATCTCATTGAATGGTGGAGCAGGCTCGAGGGGCCAGATGGCCTACTCCTGTTCCTAGTTCTTATGTTGTTATGTTTGCACGAGTTCTTCAATGGCTTTGTCTATTTCTGGTTACCAAATACAATTGTGCACCAACATCTTCACCTTTGTCTGCCCTGGGTGGGCACTGTGTAACTCTCGAAGGCGGTGGGACGTCCACCTGTGATCCTCACAGAATCATGCCGTCTTTGCATGTTAACTCATCTTGATGAGTGAAGCATGCCTCAGCTGTTCAGACTTCCCGTAAGGCCAGCCAGACTGCATCATTCATTTGACCTTTGAAAGAATAGGGTCTCTTTGAGTCCAGCAGTAGATGTGCCCCTTGGACACTGGCAGACTGTCTAGGAATTTTAGGGCTTGGATTTTGGGGTACCGTTGGTGATGCAGTACACTTGGGTAGGGGAAGGAGACGTAATACATCCTCATTAGCAATTGTGTGGCAGGCTGGTGCTGAAAAACATAGTTGTCAGCCACCAAAAGCAGGGCCCAGCTTTGCACCCTCGCCAAGGCTATGAGTGGTATGGGCTTATCTTTCCTTAACAGGCCCAATAGTGGCTTGTGATCAGTCACAATGACAAAGCGTCGACTGTACAAGTCCTGGTGGAATTTCTCCACATCAAAAATAACCCTAAGCCCTCCTTCTCAATTCAGGCATAGTTTTGTTCTGCTTCAGAAAGGGTCCTTGAGGCATAGTGATAGAGTATTCTGAACCATCTACCATTTGTTGGGCTAAAATGGCTTCTATATAATCCCACGTCAGCCCGATTGGTTTCCCCGGATCAATATGCATCAAGAAGTTTGACGACTGTAATGTTTGCTTCACAACTCGGATGGTTTCCTCTTGAGGTTCCCTCCATTTGCCACCACTGATTCTTCCTTAATAGCTGTGTAATGGTGCCAATGTTGTGTCTAGATTCAAAATAGACCTTCCATAGTAATTGACCATACCAAGGAAGGACTTAAGCTTGCTGACATTTTTGGGTGGAGGAACGTCACGTGTGGCCTTGACCTTTTCTTCCAAAGAGTGAAACCGTATCGCATAAGCACAAAATCCTATGTAAGTCATTTCTGAAGTCTGAGAAGTACATTGTTTGTGACCCTCGCATCACAAAATCTCTTTTACACTTCCTTGAAGCTGGCCGTGTGTTCTTCTGGTGTGGTGCCAGTGATTAGCACGCCATCAAGGTAAACCATCACTGTGGGAATTCCCTGGACAAGATTTTCCATTATGCGCTGGGAGAGAGCACAGGCTGAAGCAATGGTGAAAGGCAGTCTGGTACACTGGAAGAGGCTTTTATGTACATTGATTATAGCAAACTCCTGAGACTCCTCATCCAACTCTCGTTGCAGGAAGGGACTGAGGCCCCAATTTTGAATACGCCAGCTTGGCATAAAGGTCTTCAATTCAGGGAGTCAGAGACCGATTGAGCTGCGCAGCTTCATTTCTTGTCAGTTTACAGTGCCTACAAATCCTTTGTGACTGATCAGGTTTAAGGACAGGAACTACTGGTGCTGGGCACTCTGAAAACTGTACTGCTTGATTATCTCCAGCACTTCCAACCTCTTTAGCTCTGCTTCAACCTTCTGATGCAATGCATGTGGCTCTGAAGAACCTGGGTTTCGAATCTGGATTCACATATATCTTGGCTTTATGTCCTTAATTTGGTCCAACTCTTTGTGGAAGACATCATCATATGTCCTTAAGACAGCTTGGAGGACGGTGTAGACATTTTGAAGGTTTCAGCCAATTGAGCCTAATCTTCTGTAACCAGTCTCTTCCCAGCAGACTGGATCTATTTCCTTCCATGACAGCCAAAGGCAGATTGACCTCTTGTCCTCCGCCCTCTGTAGGCCACTAGGGTCTTGGCTATTCTGAGGATCTTCAAAATCTCTCCACTGTATGTCAAAAGTTTGGCTGTAGTACTCTTCAAGCTGAAAGACTGTTTTCCTGCATGCAGGTGCTGCTCAGTCACTACGGTCACTGAAGTCCTAGGGTTGACTTCCATTTTAAGGGGTTTACCTTTTACCTTTAAGACGATCTTATTAAATTGGACTGCATTCAACCGATGCATTGCAAACTCTTCTTCAAAACTCTTCTCCACTGTATTCAGTAATGCTGTGGGCTGCTGCTGCTGTTATATTTTGCATTGGTGTGCTTTGCCTCGCGCGGCAATATGCTTGAATCTGTCCCTTCTGTTGCAACTGAAGTACACAAACTCCCAAACATGGCAGGTCTCCTGGGGATAGCCCTCCCCATAATGATAGCAATCCACCTCCGATTCAATTTGACATCCCGATTCCTTCCCACTCCTTGGGTTCTGGACCTGCCGAAGGACTGTGTCTGCCTCTGAGCTGTGCCTGTTGAACCCACTGCAGACCTTGCGGCCATACCGCCCCGTACTTGGTTAACCTCCCCTTCTGCCATGCTTTAAAGCTCGGTGGCGCATTTCTCAGTGTACTCCATTGCCTAATCTGTGTCGATCGCTTTTTCCTAAGTAATTGTGGTCTCCACCAAGTGCTTTTTTTGGATATTAAGATTATTTATAGAACATACAGTGCAGAAGGAGACCATTCAGCCCATCGGGTCTGCACCGACCCACTTAAGCCTTCACTTCCACCCTATCCCCGTTACCCAATAACCCCTCCGAACCTTTTTGGTCACTAAGAACAAAGAACAAAGAAAAGCACAGTACAGGAAGAGGCCCTTCGGCCCTCCAAGCCCGTGCCGACCATGCAGCCCAACTAAACTACAATCTTCTACATTTCCTGGGTCCGTATCCCTCTATTCCCATCCTTTTTGTCAAGATGCCCCTTAAATGTCACTATCGTCCCTGCTTCCACCACCTCCGCCGGTAGCGAGTTCCAGGCACCCACTACCCGCTGTGTAAAAAGCTTGCCTCGTACATCTCCCCTAAACCTTGCCCCTCGCACCTTAAACCTATGCCCCCTAGTAATTGACCCCTCTACCCTAGGGAAAGGCCTCTGACTATCCACTCTGTCTATGCCCCTCATAATTTTGTAGACCTCTATCAGGTCGCCCCTCAACCTCCGTCGTTCCAGTGAGAACAAACCGAGTTTATTCAACCGCTCCTCATAGAAAATGCCTTCCATACCAGGCAACATTCTGGTAAACCTCTTCTGCACCCTCTCTAAAGTCTCCACATCCTTCTGGTAGTGTGGCGAACAGAATTGAACACAATACTCCAAGTGTGGCCTAACTAAGGTTCTGTACAGCTGCAACATGACTTGCCAATTCTTATGCTCAATGCCCCGGCCAATGAAGGCAAGCATGCCGTATGCCTTCTTGACTACCTTCTCCACCTGTTTTGCCCCTTTCAGTGACCTGTGGACCTGTACACCTAGATCTCTCTGACTTTCAATACTCTTGAGGGTTCTACCATTCACTGTATATTCCCTACCTGCATTAGACCTTCCAAAATGCATTACCTCACATTTGTCCGGATTAAACTCCATCTGTCATCTCTCCGCCCAAGTCTCCAAACAATCTAAATCCTGCTGTATCCTCTGACAGTCCTCATCGCTATCCGAAATTCCACCAACCTTTGTGTCGTCTGCAAACTTACTAATCAGACCAGTTACATTTTCCTCCAAATCATTTATATATACTACAAACAGCAAAGGTCCCAGCACTGATCCCTGCGGAACACCACTGGTCACAGCCCTCCAATTAGAAAAGCATCCTTCCATTGCTACTCTCTGCCTTCTATGACCTAGCCAGTTCTGTATCCACCTTGCCAGCTCACCCCTGATTCCGTGTGACTTCACCTTTTGTACTAGTCTACCATGTCAAAGGCCTTACTGAAGTCCATATAGACAACATCCACTGCCCTACCTCCATCAATCATCTTTGTAACCTACTCAAAAAACTCTATCAAGTTAGTGAGACACGACCTCCCCTTCACAAAACCATGTTGACTCTCACTAATACGTCCACTTGCTTCCAAATGGGAGTAAATCCTGTCTCGAAGAATTCTCTCCAGTAATTTCCCTATCACTGACGTAAGGCTCACCGGCCTGTAGTTCCCTGGATTATCCTTGCTACCCTTCTTAAAGAGAGGAACAACATTGGCTATTCTCCAGTCCTCCAGGACATCCCCTGAAGACAGTGAGGATCCAAAGATTTCTGTCAAGGCCTCAGCAATTTCCTCTCTAGTCTCCTTCAGTATTCTGGGGTAGATCCCATCAGGCCCTGGGGACTTATCTACCTTAATATTTTTCAAGACACCCAACACCTCGTCTTTTTGGATCTCAATGTGACCCAGGCTATCTACACACCCTTCTCCAGACACAACATCTACCAATTCCTTCTCTTTGGTGAATATTGATGCAAAGTATTCATTGAGTACCTCGCCCATTTCCTCTGGCTCCACACATGGATTCCCTTGCCTATCCTTCAGTGGGCCAACCCTTTCCCTGGCTACCCTCTTGCTTTTTATGTACTTGGGATTTTCCTTAACCCTATTTGCCAATGACTTTTCGTGACCCCTTCTAGCCCTCCTGACTCCTTGCTTAAGTTCCTTCCTACTTTCCTTATATTCCACACAGGCTTTGTCTGTTCCCAGCCTTTTACCCCTGACAAATGCCTCCTTTTTCTTTTTGACGAGCCGACAATATCTCTCGTTATCCAAGGTTCCCGAAAATTGCCGTATTTATCCTTCTTCCTCACAGGAACATGCCGGTCCTGAATTCCTTTCAACTGACACTTGAAAGCCTCCCACATGTCAGATGTTGATTTACCCTCAAACATCTGCCCCCAATCCAGGTTCTTCAGTTCCCGCCTAATGTTGTTATAATTAGCCTTCCCCCAATTTAGCACATTCACCCTATGACCACTCTTATCCTTGTCCACCAGCACTTTAAAACTTACTGAATTATGGTCACTGTTCCCGAAATGCTCCCCTACTGAAACTTCTACCACCTAGCCGGGCTCATTCCCCAATACCAGGTCCAGTACAGCCCCTTCCCTAGTTGGACTGTCTACATATTGTTTTAAGAAGCCCTCCTGGATGCTCCTTACAAACTCTGCCCCGTCTAAGCCCCTGGCACTAAGTGAGTCCCAGTCAATATTGGGGAAGTTGAAGTCTCCCATCACCACAACCCTGTTGTTTTTACTCTTTTCCAAAATCTGTCTACCTATCTGCTCCTCTATCTCCAGCTGGCTGTTGGGAGGCCTGTAGTAAACCCCCAACATTGTGACTGCACCCTTCTTATTCCTGATCTCTACCCATATAGCCTCACTGCCCTCTGAGGTGTCCTCCCGTAGTACAGCTGTGATATTCTCCCTAACCAGTAGCGCAACTCCGCCACCCCTTTTACATCCCCCTCTATCCTGCCTGAAACATCTAAATCCTGGAACGTTTAGCTGCCAATCCTGCCCTTCCCTCAACCAGGTCTCTGTAATGGCAACAACATCATAGTTCCAAGTACTAATCCAAGCTCTAAGTTCATCTGCCTTACCCGTAATACTTCTTGCATTAAAACATATGCACTTCAGGCCACCAGACCCACTGTGTTCAGCAACTTCACCCTGTCTGCTCTGCCTCAGAGCCATACTGTCCCTATTCCCTAGTTCTCCCTCAATGCTCTCACCTTCTGACCTATTGCTCCCATGCCCACCCGCCTGCCATACTAGGTTAAACCCTCCCGTGTGACACTATCAAAACTCGCGGCCAGGATATTTATGCCTCTCCAGTTTAGATGCAGCCCGTCCTTCTTATATAGGTCACCACTGCCCTGGAAGAGCTCTCAGTGGTCCAGATAACGGAAACCCTCCCTCCTACACTACACGTGTTTAGCTGCTCTATCTTTCTATTTCTAGCCTCACTGGCACGTGGCACAGGGAGTAATCCCGAGATTACAACCCTAGAGGTCCTGTCTTTTAACTTTCTCCCTAGCTCCCTGAACTCCTGCTGCAGGACCTCATGCCCCTTCCTGCCTATGTCATTAGTACCATTATGTACAACGACCTCTGCCTGTTTGCCCTCCCCCTTCAGGATGCCCTCTACCCGTTCGGAGACATCCTGGACCCTGGCACCAGGGAGGCAACATACCATCCTGGAGTCTCTTTCACGTCCACAGAAGCGCCTATCTGTGCCCCTGACTATAGAGTCCCCTATGACTATTGCTCTTCTGCGCATTGACCCTCCCTTCTGAACATCAGAGCCAGCCGTGGTGCCACTGCTCTGGCTAATGCTGTTTTCCCCTGATAGGCTATCATGGCCAATCCACTTAACCTGCACGTCTTTGGACTGTGGGAGGAAACCGGAGCACCCGGAGGAAACCCACGCAGACACGGGTAGAACGTGCAGGCCACACAGACAGTGACCCAGCGGGGAATCAAACCTGGGATCCTGGTGCTGTGAAGCCACAATGCTATCCACTTGTGCTACCGCGCTGCCCTATGGATCCCACAAACCTGCCGATCGCGTAACATGTCACTAAGCAAACTCACAGTACTCAGCAAGCTGGTGAAACCTGGCTATTAAGGCCTAAGATAGACTCTTCATGGTCCCTCACTGCAGCGTTAAACTTACAATGTTGGAGGATAATCGGGGGCCTTGGGTTTAAATGTTCTTTAACCAATTTCACTATCTGGTGAATTGTCTTAAAGCCGGGTGCCTCCAGGGGTGTGAGGTTCCAAATCAAATCTTCTCACAGTTTGTAGACCCCAAACATAAGTATCACCTTCTGCTTGTCCTTGCCTGTGATCGCGTTCACAGTAAAGAAGAACCAGAGCCCCTCGATGTGCTGACTCCATGTCTCAACCCCTTGGTCAACTGGGTCTAGTTTCCCATGATAGGCATTTCCACTCATGGCTGTTTTATTACCCTTCTGTAGTATGTTATAATATACCACTGAATGTAATAGATGTTACTCAATGCTGTTGTTGATGAGGTTTTCTGAATGTTAATGAAAAAGACTCAAAGTCACCCAGATTTAACAAAAGATTTATTGAGTAACGAAAACAATAATTTTGTGAGTTCTTTACTTTAGTATTAATACTAGTAGCAAGGTTAACAAGATCTAAATACAGTAATTTTGTTCAACTACACTAACACTATGAGCTAATCTAGACTCCTGCTCTCTCGTCACAGAACACCCAAAAATGAGAGAGGAGCAGAATGACCTTGCCTTTTGTACCCCTGTTGGTACTGCCCTCTAGTGATCATCTGATGCTACTGATTATACATTAACCCCTTATGTACATGCACATACAGAAATCACTACAATGGCTTCAATGATTCTGATTCTTGCTGGAGCTTCTCTACTTTCTGAACTGTTCCTTCCTTCCCCCCTTCATTCATGATGACTGCTGTTTGCTGAAATTGAAAACTTTTACCTCGTTGCCAATGTAGTGGCTTGAGACATACACTGAAGACTTCCAGTGGTAAGCAAAGAGTTTTTTTGATGAAAGGGAAAGACAGTTATATAACAGGCACAGAACACTGTACAACAGGGGTGCGATCTACTGGCTACGTTGCACCCAAACAGGGGCCCGACGCGGCCGGTAGATACCGGGGGAGGCCTCCACTGTGCTTCCGAACGGCTGTGCTTCTGGACGGCTAACCAGATCTTGCGAGATGTTGTGATCCGGATCCAGCCCACAGTGGGTGGGGTCCAGATGGCAGAGTGAAGTCAGCTGAGAAGTTGACTTAACTCTGCCATTGCCGGATCGAACAGCCACCTGGCATCTATCAGCCTCACCGAGGACACCCTAGCTGAGCGCCATTCAGTATTGTTCCCCACAAATGGGGTGGCTGGCCTCTGGACAGGGTGGCACCCTGGCATTGCTGGTGCCACATGGGCACCTTGGCACTGCCAGCCTGGCACTCTGGAAGTGCCACCTGGCTGCCACCTGGCACTGCCCATATGCCCAGGCAGCACTGCCAGGGTGCCAGTGTGGCAGTCCCAAGGTGCCAACCTGGCATTGTGCCCACACCAGGGATCGGGCCAAAGGGTGACCTGCCCATATGTGGTGGGGTGCGGGTGGCTCAAGGACACCCAACAGGCAAGTTGGGGCTTTGGTGAGGTCCGGGGGTTGTGTTTGGAGGTTGTGAGATCAGGGCACCATTTAAAATGGCAGCACGATCATTTCCTGCCCTGAGCAGCTCCGCTGTGGTCCCCGCCAAGATACAAAAACAAAACAGAGTGCCGTTAGATAGCAGGGTCGTTGCCGGCGCTCCAAACCCTGGGGACAACTCCGCCAATCCCGCCCAGAACGGCACTCTGTTTTATTTTGGTTAGAAAGCGCCCCAGGGCTTTACACTTCAGCGCCCTAGTTCACATCACAGACCCCGCGAAAACTCCCCATTGGCCAAGAGGTCACGTGGTCCATGGAGTCCGACCCATGAAATGGACCTTTCTCCCACACTAATTTTATTCAGAAATCAAAGATGAATGGAGTTAAAATTGCAAAGAAAAATCAGATTTGAGCAGACAGCATGAATTCTGGATTAATTTGGAAAGAGTAATTAGCTGATGCAGCTTCCTAAAATGCTTCCAAAGTTTTCCAGCCATTCGTGCTGCTCAAATCTACCAGTCCCGCCAATGGTGACCCGCTGCCATGAGTTCCCCGGCGACAGAAGTGTGAACAATGTAAAAATCCATTGACAGTAGCAGGACAAGAAGATCCCGCCGCTGGCAAATGGCAGGCTGCCTCCATAGCAACAAAACATGCCGGGGGTGGGTGGGGGGTGGGGCGGTGTGTGTGAGGTGGAAAATTCTGTCTGTAGGCTCCTAACAATTACAGAACCATATTTTCAATCTCCATTGATGGAGCTACCTTCCTCTCGCCTGAAAAAGTAAATGGTTGCTGAAGTCA
Organism: Scyliorhinus torazame; assembly: GCF_047496885.1. Classification (NCBI taxonomy): domain Eukaryota; kingdom Metazoa; phylum Chordata; class Chondrichthyes; order Carcharhiniformes; family Scyliorhinidae; genus Scyliorhinus; species Scyliorhinus torazame. The sequence goes on from NC_092721.1 coordinate 107,739,424, forward strand.
TAATTATAAGGCATCCAATGTGAAACACAGTTACATACAATGCAAGTCTGCTGACAGCTTACTTCACACTTCCAAGAGCTCAGTGATACTGCTTTGTTTTACCCTTTCACGTTTTCATTCAGCTTTTCCACTTGATGTTAATTAAAATAGAAAATGAAGAAAGAGAATAAAAAGGTAACTTGCATAAAATTTTCATATAAACCTCATCATGATACCAATCAAGGGAACAAGACTGCAAGAGGAATGACATTTTAAAAACACAGCACATTAGCTCTGGATAAAAGTGTACTTAACTTTAAAATGGCTTATTTCCAATTATCTCATAATTAATATTTGGGACTGAATTCCTACATGTCTATATTATTTGCATTGCTTAATTTGAATTCTTAAGTATTTCATTTCTTTACAGTAGCAACTTATTGCGGATGGTCTGTGCAATACAGAATCAACATACTTTACACATGGAAAATAATGGTTGCACTATTTCAACAAGACTTAATTTGAACTGAATGACTATGCTCTATTGGGTGAATTTAGAGGTAAGTTTGGAAGCAAAAGGGTATTTCATTGGGTGGGAGGGTGGGTGTTGAATCCCCGCCACCATCCTGCCTTCGTCAGTCAACCTCAGGGCAGGATGGAATAAGACAGTATTCCCACTTTGAGACTAACTGAGGTCGTTAGGTAACGAGTTAAGGGACACGTAAAGTCCTCTTCCCACCACTACTGGTGTCTTCTTCTTCAGCAATCTCTTGCTAATGAGTATGATCATCCACTTAAGAAACTCCATATTAGAGGTCATGGATTCTGTGGATTCCTGCATGGCTGATGATCCCGATCCGAAAGCCACATCTTTGACCGCACACTTGGCATTCCTCTAGGTAGGCGCCTGGTGCGCGACGTTGGTATATCATTGCACATCAGCAGACACACAGTCATTGACAAAGAATAGGTCCAGTTCTAGTGGCAAGGGAACCTCAGTGACTGGGCATCTCCCTACTGCTGCAGCCTTCATCCGCCATCGCAGCAGTTGATACTGTATGATTATCTTCCGTCTGATCTGCTGTTGAGGATTTGTTTTGGATTGCGTTGTGTCTGGTTCCTCCTCTCCGACTTTACCATTATGGGTTACCCTGCCAGGAGCTTAGGATTCCCCGACAGCATTGTTCTTGGGATCAATGAAACATTCAAGTCTCTCCACCACAGCAAAGTAGCAGTCCAGGGGAGGGACTACTGGTGTAACCAGCAGTGGATGGCTCACCATGCAGGAAGAGGGATTCCTTTATTCACACATTCGTTGGACATAATTTTCCAATTTTTTTGGCAGTGGGCGGGAAAAACGGCATCCGCCCCAACGGCGGTTTTCCCGCCACAACATTTGACTCATAGCTGACGAAAAGTGAAAGGGCGGCTCCCATGACGTAATGCTGGCGGGACGGGCTCTAATCTCTTGAAGATCCTTTTTAAAGGGTGCCCCAATGCAAAAGATTAAATATCGAACACCTGCCCCAAACAGCACCACATCCAGACACTCTCCCCCAGCCCCAGCAACCAGCTCCCGAAACACCAACCTCCAGGACATCTCCCCCCCATCCCACCCACAAAACACATCAGCCCCCTGTGGAACACTCCCACACACAGAGCTTCCCACCCTGCCCCCGCCACTGTACCTCCAGCACTACGCCATGGCACTGCCCCTTGGCACTGCACAGACATGACCTTCTCTCCTCAGAGTCATACTCTCACCTGAACTCCTCTAGCGGGTTCTGCTTGCCAGGTGCATGCAGTGGGAGACCTGTCACGATTCATGTCAGCATGTTCTGATATCGACGCGAATGGAGGAATATGTAACAGGTGGCTGTGAGTTTGCGGGGCGGGGGGGGAGGTATTATCAGGGGTAGAGGCCTGATAATTAGATGGAAATATATTCTTTTTTAAAAAAATGTTTTTATTGGTATTTTCAATTTATACACAGTAACACTTTATGTTTAATATTTGCAGCTCACGTGGTTCTTATATACATATTGATATTGTCTTGGTGTGTCTTTCCCCTTTCCTGATGGGGATTCCAACACTGGACGACGGGACTTCCTTATCTCCATTAGCAGGGGGCGGGGCCAAATGCAACAGCAATCCCGCTGGTGTAAATCACTCTTTGGGCTTCTTGTGGGATTTTACACTCTTGCTACTGATCCCAGCTGCTGAAACGGGATCGGAAATTCCTCCACTCTGTGTCCAATTGAGTGACTCAGCAAGGGATGGGAGTCCTGCTTAAAGCTATCCCCCTGTCCTTACTTCTCAGTTCTCTCCCCCATCCTCACCAATGGGCCCATTTCCGGTGACCCCATCTCCTGACCTCCATCTGGGGATCCACTGACAATGCTCAAGGTCATCCTGGGAATAATAGCTGCAGTGACCACCATTACTCATGGCACTGCTGGTATTAGAGAGTTACTGGCCTCTGATTAACTACAACTCTTGGGAGCAGGATTTCCACCCTTTGTTGGGGTGGGGCGGGGGGGAGGGTTCATTACGTGGGAAGCCCAGCACTGTCCAGGAAAGTGCCTGATTAGTCGGTAATAGTCAGGCCTCTGGAGAGGTGCAATGTGGGGTTTGCACTAGTTTTCCAGCTGGTGCACAACACCCTATTACCAATATTAAATTCTGTTAATTATTATTCTGTCAACAAATACACTATCCACTTATTCTGTTTTATGTGGTGCTTCTGCCTTAAATCTAAAAAAGCTTTACATTAGCGGTTGCTCTTGCTCCATAGATCAGGCTTCTTTTATTGCACCTGGAGCATCAGCTATGTGCCATGAATATATCACAGCAGTATAGCTGCTTTACCCATCACTTCACTATTACCACAAGTCCAAGGTCATGAATAATGCTGAAAGTTTCACTAAGAATTGGATAACGTTATTTGTATTATTAACTCATGTAATGGAGCATCTCATTTCATGACTTTCACAAGTCCTTCCCCCTCAACTTGTCTGTTCCATCAATATTTCTGTTGATTAAATAGAGCCAGAAGTGTCAGATCAATCAGTTTGGCATTGCTTACTTTATTATCTGACCAAGAAGATATTGGGAGCATCTTTTTTACTGTATTCGCTGCAGCAATATCACCACAAAAGCATCGTCTATGAGCATTTTCTATGTTTGTGCCCTTGGTGGTCCAATCTGCAATTTAATGTTTCTCCAATAATTTATTAGGCTGATGCTCATTTTGGTTTTATTGTGGAGACAATTAAATCCACCTTTATCTGTGTTATTTTGATGACAGATGTGTGGGGCTCATAGATATTTGACAGGTGGCATAAATCATTCTGCAGTCAAAGTGTCTGCTGCCTGTGAATCTACATCTGCAGCCCGTGCCTCTATAGACAGAATGACAGGAGAGATTCTTCAAGTGCATTTCATTTACAGCACTGATCTCTTTCTCTCCTTGCGCTCTCAACTTGACGGACCAGTTACCCTTTCTCCGGCTAAATACTGCAAAATATTTTGCAAAGCCATATGTGTGCCTCTTTACTATTTTATTATTTTTAAAAATCAAAGCGCATACAAAGAAACCAGAACACAATTCCATGAACATGCAGCTGTTAAATTGGATAATTTGCTTTATCTGCACCCTGAACGAAACACACGGATTCAAATGTTTTCCCATGAATATCTCAATAACTGGAAAGGTATACTGATGGGATGAGATAAAGCAGGGTAGGAAGAGGTGTGTGTGCTGCCTGAAATGCTGCAGAGATTAGTTAGGTAGAATTTCTTGCTTCTGTGCTGTAATTTCGACGTAATTCATTCACAATTCTATCAGGTGGAAAGCTGGAGATTTCACAGAAAATATTTTGCACCAATTCTCCGCATTTTTATTCCTCTTCGTGTAACTGGTGAAATAATTTCCCATGCAGCCTCTAATTCACCAGTTTAGCTCCCTTTCCTAAGGAAATTCAATCAAATTTGAACATGGCCTAATATTCTGATATTTATGCAGACCTTTGTAAAAATGCCAAATTCAGATAATAACGTGATCAGGTTTTGAAAGTTTTGGACTATTTTTTAAAAAGTTATCGCAGCACCTGGTGTTCCCGATGATGAGGAGCAATTGTTGTGTAAATAGAAGAGGAGACGATTGAAAAGATTGGTGAAAGGAGCCACTAGCTAAGAATGAATGAATGAACTCGGTTTCTCTGAGGAGCAGTGCTCGAAATCATTTAGATGATGCAAGATGTACTGCTGAAGGTTTGAGGAGTATTTATTATTTTGACTTTAATATTTGGCATTATTGAATAAGCTGTCCCTTAGCAAAATTATTTTCTGCCATTTGGCACCTGCAGAGGAAAGGATGGGCATACAACAGTGCACTTCTAAGCAGCCATTTAGAGATGGCCACAACTCTTAACTGATTGTATTTCAGGTGGTCCTGTACAGAAGAGAAAATAATGAAAGATTAAAAGAAATTGTCACATTAAATCCTGAAATAGGACCAGGTAATGGAATATGCTACACAGATTGCTCTTGTCCTTCCCATAATGTGTATTATTTGCTCTGATCAGAGATTTCATGACTTTCTTCTTGCATGGTTGCTAAGGACCAAAGCTATCTAATGAAACCCTGAATGAGGACCCCTGTGGTACCCACAGGATTGGACCTGAGCACAGGAATAATAAAGTGCAAAGGTCTTAATGGAGACAGCAATGTACAGCTGCCTCAGTGCGGAAGAGAAGAAAAAGAAAATCATCAGCAATAAGAGCTGGAGCGGACCATTTGGCCCTTCGGGCCTGCTTCACCATTCAACAAGTTCATGGCTGATCTACTACTTCAACTTCACCTTCCCTTAGTGCCCCAAAATCCCGATCTTGAATACATTCAATTCTGTCTCCATCTCATTTGACCTCAGAAATAAAAATATAACTCTGCCCACATTGATCTATCAAAAGAAGGTAATGTCAGATAAATTGCTAAGTTTATGCATTATTGACAGATGGCAGTGTGCAAAGTGTTGGCTTGATTTAACAATATTGAACTAAAAATGTATTAAATTCATTGGCTGTTCCATCAGATAATTTTAATTGCAACCCTAACCTGATAATTCTGTGTTCCTTTCCCCTATAAAGGAACATAATTTTCATGTCATTTTAGAAGCCAATGTTTGTGAGCACAACCACCATTCAGCACTGGGGAGAGAAGTGTGATTGCTTATTTCTGCTCAAACCAGAACTCAGGAGGGAACAAATGAAAGTGAAAAGAGATATGTCCTTCATTTCGCAGAGGAGACTTGACAAGGATTGCTTAAATTCAATTAGACTATGGCCTTGAATAGGGGTCACTGAAAGGAAACCTTCACCTGTTTTATCCTGGCTATATTTAACCCTTGTGTTCCAGGGATCTTGATATGGTGAGTTCCCAATAAAGCACTTCTAGGAGTGGGTATTGAGAATTTGGGCAACCTTCCCATGATTTTCCATTGGTTAAAAACAGGGGGCGTCATTCTCTGACCCCCCGCCGGGTCGGAGAATGGCCGTTGGCCGCCGTGAATCCCGCCTCCGACAAAGTCTCCACTCCTGGAGATTGGGCGGGGGCGGGAATCCGGCCGCGCCGGTTGGCGGGACCCCCCGCTGGACTCTCCGGCCCGGATGGGCCGAAGTCCCGCCCAGGAATTGCCTGTCCCGCCGACGTAAATCAAACCTGGTATTTACCGGCGGGACCAGGCGGCGTGGGCGGGCTCCGGGGTCCTGGGGGGGGGCGCGGGGCGATCTGACCCCGGGGGGTGCCCCCACGGTGGCCTGGCCCGCGATCGGGGCCCACCGATCCGCGGGCGGGCCTGTGCCGTGGGGGCACTCTTTCCCTTCCGCCTCCGCTACGGCCTCCACCATGGCGGAGGCGGAAGAGACTCTCCCCACTGCGCATGCGCGGGAAACTGACAGCGGCCGCTGACGCTCCCGCGCATGCGCCGCATTTCCGCGCCAGCTGGCGGGGAAACAAACGCCATTTCCGCCAGCTGGCGGGGCGGAAATCCCTCCGGCGTCGGCCTAGCCCCTCAATGTTGGGGCTAGGCCGCCAAAGATGCGGAGCCTTCCGCACCTTTGGGCCGGTGCGATGCCCGTCTGATTGGCGCCGGCTTTGGCGCCAGTCGGCGGACATCCCGCCGTTGGGGGAGAATTTCGCCCAAGAGATGGAAAATCATGGGGAGCAGAGACTCACATTTCTAATATGTACTCCAGGTGAAGTAGTCGCCTTGGTCAGAAGAGTTTTTCATTAATTATTACGCTACTGTTTTGTCAAACAAATACTAAATGTAGGTTAAAATAAAGAAAAGGCTCATATGCTTCGAATTAAGTATGTGTTTTCACATCATTTTGAAAGAAAGATTGGTATTTATATAGCACTTTTCATGATGCCAGATGTCTCAAAGTGCATTGCAGCCAATTAAATGTAACTGAAATGTCACTGTTGTAATGTTGGAACTGTGGCGGCCATCTTGTGCAGAAAACACTCCCACAAAGAACAATCTGATGGTGACCAGATAATCTGTTTTTGTGATGTTGATTTTGGGATAAATATTGACCAGGACAACAGTGATACCCCGCAGCCTTTTTTCAAAATAGTGCCATGGGATCTATTCCATCCACCCGAGCAGGTAGATAATAGTAATTTGAGGCCTCATTTTAACATCTCCTCCTAAGGACAGCACCTCTAACCGTGCAGCCCTTATTAAAAAGTGAAAAGTGATGGAAATGCACAGTAAACATTCAGCTTCTGTGAGGTAACAGAAAAGCAGATTTTCTGGGCTTTTGTAGCATTACTCGTTTTTTGCTCGAACATAGCAATCATTTGCACTTCGAATGGGGGGGGGGGTGAATTTTGTTTTGTGTGGTAGCACAGAAAGAAGAAAAAAAATCTTTCACCTGCATTCTGGAATTAAATTAAAAGAAGAAATGCTGGATGTGACTGACATGGTCATCCAGTAATTAGGAAGAACCAAGGCAGTTATCGAAAATGTAGTTAGTGAAGACCAACCTCAGTAAAGCAAGCTCCCGTCAAATAATCCGTGTGGAGTGTCCCCCCCCGCTAACAAGGTTGAGCAGCACTTAAACTGCATTTACTCTATCTACCCCAGCCAGCTCGCAATAATGGCGCCAATGAGACTGGCCCCAAGATTCACGGGTGCTGACCTAGGGAGGCTCCTGGACACCAAAGCCGCATAGCCCCCCCACCCGCCCCCCAACGGCAAGGGAGCATCCACCCCCAACTCCCCAACTGACCCAGAGCCCTCCCTCCCCCTTGCCCTCCAACTCCACCTTCACGCCCCCTCTCCCACCACTGAGCCATGCGTATGGCTATCAGTGCTCTCTCTGTGTCTCCTCAGGAAAAGCTCTCCCACAATTGTCTGGAGAGAGCCGAAACTGGCGGTGGGTGGCAGATTTGAGAATCCTCGCCTCCCTCGAGGAACGGGCCCTGGAAGTGACATGTGTGGCTGAGGACAGGGTGGTCACCAATGCGGAGGCTGGTGGATGCCACAGAGGTGAGGAATCAGCGGGATCCACCTGGAGGACCTGTCGCACAGGAGCAGTGATTGCCTTACTGAGTGACCCATCCCTCCCAATGACCACATTCTCCCACAGGTCCTTCAGCCGGCGATGCCGGCCCATCCCAGGTGGCCCCCCCTCTCCTGAATCTGAGGAGAACACCTCAGAGAAAGCTCCGATGATGTCACCATAGCAGTCGCGGCACAGCTTTCATCACCACCTTCCACCAGTGCAGATATACATCTCAGTGGGACATGCTCCTGGGGCACAGTCTGGTGAGCACCATATTGCTGCTGATGTGCATCAGGTGGAGGCAGGAACCCCTAGGTGAGACAGCAGTCGGAGGGCTGCGGGATCCCAGGACCCAGCAGGGTCCCAGCCTGATGCTGAGATCTGGAAGTGGGGTACCCAGAGCTGATGGAGATGCTAGGGAGCGGCCGGGACATTCAGAGGGAGATGTCAGCGACACTCCAGCAGATCCATAGTTGCTTGGAGAAGTCCCAGAGGCTACAGGTGCAGGAGATGGCACTGAGTGGCACCGAGGCCAACACTGCTTGGGTGGTGACCGCAGTGGAGAGTCTGGTACACGATGTTGGCACCATGAGTGAAGGTGTCCAAGACGTTGCGCAGTCGGCAACGGCCATGGCTGAGGGTCTTGGCAAAATGTCTGCCTCGCTGGGGGATGTCACCCAGTACCAGGCTAACCTTGATGAAGTTCTGTGGGATATGTCCCGCTCTTAAATGGGAATGGCCGAGGCGCTGCGAGCTTGTCCCAGTTGCAGGTGGGCATTACACGAGTCAGGGCGGCCCGGCTGTGCATGTACCGCCAACAAGTGACCCTGAGCCTGCCATCCCCAGAACCCCCAGAGGATGCCTGCCAGGGGCATCGAGGGCCATGGGACAAGGTAAGCAGCTGGCTGCCTCCACCTCAGATGTGCATCCTGAGGAAACACCTAGACGTAGTGGTGGAATTAGGAGGGCTAGGCATGTTGAGGATCACTGAGGGCCCCGGGGTAGGGGGAGGGGTGGGGGCGGTAGGTAGGGGTTGGAGGCTAGGGGCATAGGGGGCAATGGGACTGTCGGGAATGGGGTATTGTACAGCACATCAAACAACTTTTTGCACAATCACTTTCTTCTGTCAGGCCTCTGTCTCTTTCTTCCACAATGCAGGCTGACCGCCGGACCCTTTGTCATCTCTCCAAGTAACCCCCACCACTTCCTCATGGCGCTCACCCAGCCTCCGGCTGTGGACATGTCCCCGGAGTTGTGTCTCATCCCCTGAGTGTTGGGATGTTGGCTGCTGTGTGCGTGCTGTTGCCTCCCGCAGTGTCCAGGCATCAAGGTGCAATTGGAATGCTCGGCAATGACTCCCACATGCTACATGGTACGCCCACCCACAGGAATCCACTTGGCATGTGTCAAGTGCTCACGTGACTGCGCCAGCGTGAGCATTTGCTGGGGAGGCCGAAGAATGACAGGAGGCCATTGGAAATGGGGTCGCTCTCGTCAATTGTATGGAAATGGGGCTTAAGTGGTGATAATTGGTTTCTTGCCACGTTACGGAGGGATCTCTATTTTGCTCACAGAATCAGGCTGGTTGTAACACAAACTGTTTTGCACCTGCCGCGGATCTCGTTTTGGCCCTCTCCCACTATTCACCGGCCTCGTTACACTTGAGCGCGAGTGACACTAGGCCGTAAGATCATGCCCTATGTCCCTTTGTTCTTCATTCCCTCACCAGAGAAGATGTTTTTGTTTTAATCTACCTTATAAATTCCTTTCAACATTTTAAACACTTTGATCATATCACCCCACTATCTTCTGTGCTCAGGTATAAACATGCTATGCTTACGCAAGCTGTCCCCATACATTTACCCTCTAAATCCTGATATCATTGTAGTAAATCTGCACTGCATCTTCTCCAAGGACAATATATCCTTCAGAAATGCAGTGCCGAAAACAAAACATTTTACTTGAAATAATGCACTCTCAAGATAAAGGCAAGAGTTTTATGAACTTTTTTGATTCCCTTTTATTCCGCCTACTAACTTTAAGTTACTTCTGAACTTGGACTCTACAAATTCTAGTTTCTGAACATTTGGAAAAGGTGCCAATTATCTTTTTAAGGTCTAATGTGGATTATTTATAGTGAATTCCATCTTTCATAGTTTTAGCCAATCTGCTAATGTTGCTTTGAAACTTTCTTCTCCCACTTGTAACATTTACTGTCTCTCGCTATTTAGTGTCATCTATAAACTTAGATGTGCAGTACAACTCTCTAATCCTTCATCTAAAATTGTCAATAAATATGGTGAAACAGGGTTCAGCTTTGGGCATTACATTTCAGGAACTGATCCCTCAGGAACACACCCTGACAATCTGCGCATGTACCTTTTATCTTCACTCTTGTATCTTTGAACCAATGACCATTGAGATCAAAAGGCTACCACCAATTTCTCCAACTTTTTCCAACAATAATCTCTGGACACTTTATCAAGTGTCTTCTGGAAAACCAGGTAGACGACATCTTGCTACCTTATCAGTGATCACACCAATACAAGTTGAATGTGATTACAGATATGTCTTGGCTTTAACAAAATCATGCTAGCTCTCCTTGGTCAGCCCCTTTTTAGGTGCTCAGCTACTTTTTCTGGAATGACAGATTCTTGTAAATGGAGGTTTGGAGCCTTATTTCCCATCTTCTACCATTGAAATATAGAAAATAGGAGCAGAAGTAGGCCACTTCGCCCTTCGAGCCGGCTCCACCATTCATTATGGTCATGGCTGATCATCCAAATCAAAAGCCTGTTCCTGTCTTCCCCCATATCCTTTGACCCCTTTTGCACCAAGAACTATGCTTAACCCCTCCCTGGAAATGTACAGGGCGGGGTTCTCCGTGGGCTAATGCCGAAATCTGGAAAGGCGATCGGCGGAGAATCGGTCGTGAAGCCAAAATCGTGGCGGGTGCCCTCAGCGGTGCGCCTCAGTGACTTGGACACATCCCCCAGAGTCTGCGCCAACCCTTCAAGAGCACTCTACCTAGATCCACTCCTTGACCCTATCCCCATAACATGCTCATAGCTCATGGCCAATCCCCCAATCTTGCACATCTTTGGATTTTGGAATTGTTTCCCAAGTGCTGTGCTATTAAATCTTTGGTAATGGACTTTAGAAATTTCCTCACTACCGAGGTCAGGCTGACTGGACTATAATTCCCCATTTTCTTTCTAGCTCCGTTTCTAAATAGTGGGGTTACATTAGCTACCCTCCACTCTATAGAATTTCTTTCAGAGTCTATTGATCTGTGGCCCCGAATCCAAACAGCCTGATCTAAGGGCGAAGAGGACACTGATTTCAAGGCTCCAGTCTCATTTAAACCTGGCAGGCAAGCTGTGAATTTACAAACTGGGCTTCTGATGCTCTCACTGGCTTGAGGTCAAGCTAATGCTACAAATACAAAAGTGACATCAGAGAAGTAAACTTTTGGGGCTGTTGAAAGGCTTCAAATGCTCGCTTTGCTTCTTTTTCTACGACAACAGACTTCCAGAATATTGAATTAAATGTGCCACTTGCTCACCTCTGCCTTAATTGGTTTAAGAATTATTTTAACCTCTGAGACAACAGAGCTGGCAATGTCATGGTGGCCTGGCTCTTTTATTGAATTGGTATTTGTCTCTTTTTATTCCCATTCTCTTTCTTCAGTCATTCACATCTACTGGGACAAATGATTGAAGACTTTCATGGCTTCCATTCATTGCCTTTGTAGCAATATGGGTCTGACAGCAAAAAGACACTTCCATCAGTTGAAATGGACAGCCCGTCAGTTCCTGCCCTTGATGGAATGCCCAACTTAGTAAACTGACTGAAGGATGACAGCCCTGGTTCACTGTCATTCCCCCAGTATTTTTAAGAACAACACTTCGGTGTGTGTGTATTTAATTGTAATATTCCAATTCATAAAGGCTTTTTAACTGCTTAAAATGTTTACATAATAAAGCATTAACAATTGTATCATGACATACTAGCCCCAGATTTGTTTTCTCTTTTCAAGTTAGTTATTTTTCACCTGAAGCACCTCTCCTTCTCGGAATAATTATGCCCTGATAATTAAGTTCCGCCTCTGACATATCTGACTTTTACCTTTGCATTATATTTTGTTTTGGCTCGTTATTCCCATTAGAATTTGTTTTTTCTGTTCTGTGCAAAACTATAAGCTGCACCCGAAGAATGATTTGAAAGAATAAGACTGATCAGATTTTGCTCTTGTAAAAGCAGCCTCGCTATCTCTATTTCTCTATCTGCCTTTTTCTCTGTCTAGCTTGCTGTCTCTGTCTAACTCATTCTCTCTCCATACTCAGTGACGCACTCTTGTATTTTTTTAAATTAAAAGTTACTAAACCTGTGTGTGGGGGGGGGGGGTTTGCAGGGGGGTGAATAAGAGAGAGAAGAGAGAGGTAAAAAAACCTTCCTGGGACAACTGTGTGTTGGGAGGTGGGAGGGAGAAGAAAGGATTTAATTAACCCTTTCTGGAACAACTGAGGAGGGGGCTGCAGTTAGCTGTCGGCACGTTACTGTTTTGGGATCTTGCTGTGCTACAGATGGCCATATGTGTGGATTGCTACAAGTCGGCAAGTCACAGAAACAGAGAGACAGAAACTGCTGGAGGTGGCAAATTTGATGTGGAGAGAGAGAGACACACATCTTGTTAGTGCTGGTTGCTGTGTTCTGTGGTGTAATCATTGTAATGATGTATATATAAACATGTAATTAACTAACTGTAAAGATGATTTATTAATAAACACCTGGAAAAGATAACTAAGGAACTACAGTACAGATGATGGCTACTAAATAAATTCAGTGAATTCTCCTGGAGCTACTCTAAGTGCGACTATCTTCTTGTACATCTTACTACCAACTGATGGGTGTCTTGAGCCATGTGATAGATCTCTATCGCCATCAGCTGGTTGGAGGTCACATTACTAACTATATGCAGAACTGTACCCAGGCACATCACCACACTGGTGGGGCTTTACTGAGGGGCAAATGTCTCCATTTTAAAAGCAAGTTACTGTGGATGCTGGAATCTGAAACCAAAAGAGAAAATGCTTGAAAATCTCAGCAGATCTGGCAGCATCTGTAGGAGAGAAAAGAGCTAATGTTTCGAGTCCTGATGACCCTTTTTCAAAGCCATTTTAATTCAGTTTTGTGAGGGTCCTGAGGCAGGGGCGGGTGTGAGGGGGACTTTACTATCCAAGTCTCTCTTTCTGTCGCTCTGTCTGTCTCTGTGTAAATGCTCGTCAAACTTTAAAAAGTGCTCAACACAGCTGACTGAGGCCTGTTCCACAGGCTCCACCCAGGGAACATTGTGTCTGGTTATTACCAGTTGGTGGGGGGAGGGGGGGGGCAAAGGGAGACAGAGAGAGAGGGGGGAAAGAGCGAGAGAGAGAGACAAAGAGAGAATGTGGAGGGAAAGAGAGATATTTAAAAAGAGAGAGGGAGAGAGAAAATGAGGGACAGAGGAAACAGAGGGAGAGATAGTTAAACAGAACACCTGTGGAATGGGATGAGAGGGGTCAAAAGGCACAGGGTCTGGGGATGGGGGTCCAGTGTAATGTCACTGCCCAGTTACATATTTTTAGAAAGTGCAACATTACAAAAATTCCAATCCTGAGACAGTCCTGAGGGAATGAGCAGCTTCTTCCCAGTTGGACTTCTCTTTCTCTTTCTCCAGATTTCATCCCCATTCTGTCTCCTCGCCTGCACCACCGCCCCCCCCCCCCCCCCCCCCCCAGCTTTTCTCTCTCTCCAGCAATTTCTCTCGATAATTCCTCTTAAATAAAATGATGAAAACACCAATGTGATTTGTCGTTATTTGAATTGGAAGGCTGGCGGGAGGGAAATGTGTGTGTCTGGGAGGGGGGGTTGCGGTGAGGTTGTTAAGAGAGACACGGGATCTGGGATGTTCTCTCCTGTGGCCATGCCCCTCGTGAAGTGGTTTTGTGGGATCCTGCTGTGCACTGCAACATGTAAACATGACTGTACTGACTTCCTTAATGTTCACGAGGTCCTGGAATTGATTTTCTGAATGTGAGGCTGGATAAAGGATTGTTAATAATGCCAAAATATCTCTTGCTGCAGTTATACAGCATCGTGGCAAGGCCACACTGATGAGTTATATGAGTTGGTTCAACACTGACTGCAACTGGATGCAGTAAGATGAGAAACAGGCTTCCGACACAGGAGATGGTCCAACTGTTTTATTGAACCTGCTGATTGCTGTACATAATCTGCTGTGGGTTGACACTCTATTAATCTAAACTGATAACCTCTGTCTGGCTTGACCAGACTGGCTGTCTGTCACATGGAGACGGTGCTCACGGCCTTGTGCACCCTGAGTATCTCTGTAGCTGTATCCAATGAGGAGAGGCAGAGTCTTGATGCCTCGTGTGTTTTATAGTGGTGGTGTCCCCTGCAGTGTCCTGTCTGGTGATTGGTTGTTCTGTGTCCTGTGTGTTTATTGGTTATTCTGTGTGTCAGTCACTGCCTGTCTGCATCTCATTATATACATGAGTGGATATTAAGACATCTCCCCTTTTTGACATAAATTATTTTATTTTGAATGTGGCTGTACATACATGTATGACTATGTACAAATGGTGAGTGAATGAACGTATGTACATGGGAAGGTGTCTAGCGTGTAAATACAGAGCAAACTGAACAAAATTTACAGGATTCAAGTCTATAGATTCAGTCTTTGTGGTTGGTGACGGATACTTGTCGACCACCTCAGAGGTGGAGGGGGGGACGCCGGCACCTGGACAGGCGGGATCGCTGCCAGATCGGTGGCCTCGTGGTGCGAGATGTCCGGAGGAGGCATGATGACATGTGGAAAGGTGTGGTCAGGTGGTGGGCAGGCAACTTTGCGCAGTGCCCTCCTTTTAGAATCATAGAATCATAGAAGTTTACAGCATGGAAACAGGCCCTTCGGCCCAACCAGTCCATGCCGCCCAGTTTTTACCATTAAGCTAGTCCCAGTTGCCCGCACTTGGCCCATAACCCTCTATACCCATCTTACCCATGTAACCATCTAAATGCTTTTTGAAAGACACAATTGTACCCGCCTCTACTACTACCTCTGGCAGCCCATTCCAGACACTCACTACCCTCTGAGTGAAGAAATTGCCCCTCTGGGCCCTTCTGAATCTCTCCCCTCTCACCTTAAACCTATGCCCTCTAGTTTTAGACTCCCCTACCTTTGGGAAAAGATGTTGACTATCTACCTTATCTATGCCCCTCATTATTTTATAGACCTCTATAAGATCACCCCTAAGCCTCCTACGCTCCAGGGAAAAAAGTCCCAGTCTATCCAGCCTCTCCTTATAACTCAAACCATCAAGTCCCGGCAACATCCCAGTAAATCTTTTCTGCACTCTTTCTAGTTTAATAATATCCTTTCTATAATAGGGTGACCAGAACTGCACACAGTATTCCAAGTGTGGCCGTACCAATGTCTTGTACAACTTCAACAAGACGTCCCAACTCCTATATTCAATGTTCTGACCAATGAAACCAAGCATGCCGAATGCCTTCTTCACCACCCTGTCCACCTGCGACTCCACCTTCAAGGAGCTATGAACCTGTACTCCTAGATCTCTTTGTTCTATAACTCTCCCCAACGCCATACCATTAACTGAGTAGGTCCTGGCCTGATTCGATCTGCCAAAATGCATCACCTCACATTTATCTAAATTAAACTCCATCTGCCATTCGTCGGCCCACTGGCCTAATTGATCAAGATCCCGTTGCAATCCTAGATAACCTTCTTCACTATCCACTGTGCCACCAATCTTGGTGTCATCTGCAAACTTACTAACCATACCTCCTAAATTCTCATCCAAATCATTAATATAAATCACAAATAACAGTAGACCAGCACCGATCCCTGAGGCACACCACTGGTCACAGGCCTCCAGTTTGAAAAACAACCCTCTACAACCACCCTCTGCCTTCTGTCGTCCAGCCAATTTTGAATCCAATTGGCAACCTCACCCTGGATCCCGTGAGCTTTAACCTTCTGCAACAACCTACCATGCGGTACCTTGTCAAAGGCTTTGCTAAAGTCCATGTAGACAACGTCTACTGCACTGCCCTCATCTACCTTCTTGGTCACCCCCTCAAAAAACTCAATCAAATTTGTGAGACATGATTTTCCACGCACAAAGCCATGCTGACTGCCCCGAATCAGTCCTTGCCTCTCTAAATGCTTGTAGATCCTGTCTCTCAGAATACCTTCTAGCAACTTACCTACTACAGACGTTAGGCTCACCGGTCTGTAGTTCCCAGGCTTTTCCCTGCTGCCCTTCTTAAACAAGGGCACAACATTCGCCACTCTCCAATCTTCAGGCACCTCACCTGTGGCTGCCGATGATTCAAATATCTCGGTTAGGGGACCCGCAATTTCCTCCCTAGCCTCCCACAACATCCTGGGATACATTTCATCAGGTCCCGGGGATTTATCTACCTTGATGCGCTTTAAGACTTCCAGCACCTCCTCCTCTGTAATATGCACACTTCTCAAGACATCACTATTTATTTCCCTTAGTTTCCTAACATCCATGCCTTTCTCCACCGTGAATACCGATGAGAAATATTCATTCAGGATCTCACCCAACTCTTGTGGCTCTGCACATAGATGCCCTTGTTGATCCTTAAGAGGCCCTACTCTGTCCCTAGTTACTCTTTTCCCCTTTATGTATCTGTAGAATCTCTTTGGATTCACCATTGCATTATTTGCCAAAGCAATTTCATGTCCCCTTTTTGCCCTCCTGATTTCCCTCTTAACTCTATTTCGACAATCTCTATACTCTTCAAGGGATCTACTTGATCCCAGTTGCTTATGTACGTCATATGCCTCCTTCTTCTTTTTGACCAGAGTCTCAATATCTCGAGTCATCCAGGGTTCCCTACTTCTACCAGCCTTGCCCTTCACTCTAAAGGGAATGTGCTTACCCTGCACCCTGGTTAACACATTTTTAAAAGCCTCCCATTTACCAGCCGTCCCTTTGTCTGCCAATAGTCTCCCCCAATCTACCTCTGCAAGTTCCTGTCTGATACCATCAAAATTGGCCTTGCCCCAATTAAGAATTTTAACTCTTGGGCCAGACCTATCATTCTCCATAGCTATCTTAAAACTAATGGAATTATGGTCACTTGTCCCAAAGTGATCCCTCACTAGCACTTCTATCACTTGCCCTTCCTTATTTCCCAAGACGAGGTCAAGTTTTGCCCCCTCTCTAGTCGGTCCATCCACATACTGAATGAGAAATTCCTCCTGAATACACTCAACAAATTTCCCTCCATCCAAACCCCTAATGCTATGGCTGTCCCAGTCAATGTTGGGAAAGTTAAAGTCCCCTACTACTACCACCCTATTATTCTTGCAGCTATCTGTAATCTCCTTACATATTTGCTCCTCAATTTCCCGCTGACTATTTGGGGGCCTGTAGTACAGTCCTACCAAGGTGATCTCTCCCTTCTTATTTTTCAGTTCCACCCATATAGACTCAGTGGGCGAACCCTCGGATATATCCCCTCTAAGTACTGCTGTGATGTTCTCCCTAATCAAAAACGCCACTCCCCCTCCTCTCTTACCTCCTGTTCTATCCTTTCTATAGCATCTGTACCCCGGAACATTGAGCTGCCAGTCCTGCCCCTCCCTTAGCCATGTTTCAGTCATGGCTATAATATCCCAGTCCCATGTGCCCGTCCATGCCCTGAGTTCATCCGCTTTGCCCGTCAGGCCCCTTGCATTGAAATAAATGCAGTTTAATGTAGACCTTCCTTGCTCTCTGCCCTGCTTTCTCTGGTCATGCTTTACACACTCTCCCTTCCTGCCTTTTGTTTCTGTCCCCACTGACTTCCTACATCGGTTCCCATCCCCCTGGCACATTAGTTTAAACCCTCCCCAACTGCACTAGCAAACACCCCCCCGAGAACATTGGTTCCGGTCCCACCCAGATGCAGACCGTCCGATTTGTACAGGTCCCACCTCCCCCAGAATCGGTCCCAATGTCCCAGGAATTTGAAACCCTCCCTCTTGCACCATCTCTCAAGCCACGTATTCATCCTAGCTATCCTGTCATTCCTACTCTGACTATCACGTGGCACTGGTAGCAATCCTGAGATTACTACCTTTGAGGTCCTACTTTTTAGTTTAACTCCTAACTCCCTAAATTCAGCTTGTAGGACCTCATCCCGTTTTTTACCTATATCGTTGGTGCCTATATGCACCACGACAGCTGGCTGTTCACCCTCCCCCTCCAGAATGCCCTGCAGCCGCTCCGAGACATCCTTGACCCTTGCACCAGGGAGGCAACATACCAACCTGGATTCTCGTTTGCGTCCGCAGAAACGCCTGTCTATTCCCCTTACAATTGAATCCCCTATCACTATAGCTCTGCCACTCTTTTTCCCGCCCTTCTGTGCAGCAGAGCCAGCCATGGTGCCATGAACCTGGCTGCTGCCACCTTCCCCTGGTGAGCCATCTCCCCCAACAGTTTCCAAAACGGTAAACCTGTTTTGGAGGGAGATGACCGCAGGGGATCCCTGCACTGCCTTCCTACTCTTCCTCTGTCTGTTGGTCACCCTTTCCCTATCTGCCTCAGTAATTTTAATCTGCGGTGTGACCAACTCACTGAATGTGCTATCCACAACTTCCTCAGCATCGCGGATGCTCCAAAGTGAGTCCATCCGCAGCTCCAGAGCCGTCAAGCGGTCTAACAGGAGCTGCAGTTGGACACACTTCTTGCAGATGAAGGAGTCAGGGACACCAGAAGGGTCCCTGACTTGCCACATCTCACAAGAGGAGCATGACACGGGTCTGAGCTCTCCTGCCATGACTTAAACCTGAAGTTAAATTTGAACTACACTACACAGCTAAGAGAAAGTCAAAGAGAGAGAAATCACTTACCAGTTACAAGCCAATCACTTACCTGCTGGCTGTGATGCAATTGCTCCAGAGACTCCCTCACAGGTCTGCTTCTCTGCACCTCCTTCAGGTGAGCACCAAATTCCCTTAACTAGTTAATTAATTTACTTAATTAATTTGATTTTTTTTTTTTTTTTGTCACTCCCCTCTTACCCGAACTCAGCCTTATCCAAACTCAGATACACTCTGTTTGCCTTCAGCACTCCGTTTCTATAGGCACTTCAGCCACACCCTTTGTATCCTTCCTGATTTACAGTCAGCCAATAGGCCTGCTCCCAAAACTGATCTCTCTCCCGAACAGCTGACCTGCAAGGTAAGGAAGTGGTGAAGCAGTACTTACCTCACCCACGGCGCGCCCTTTTAAACTGTCCCCTCTGCCTCGCAGCTCCCGCGCTTTTTGAAACTCCCGCGCTGTTTCCAAGGTCCTGGCTCCCTCTCTCTCCCGAACAGCTGACCTGCAAGGTAAGGAAGTGGTTAAGCAGTAGAATGGAGCCATCAGCCATTTGAACAACGAAAGACCTGGGGGCAGCCTGTCTTACGACAACAGTTGGGGCTGATCAGCCTCCCTCAGGCAACTGGATGCAAACAACATCGCAGGCAAATCAGATGAGCATCATACGTGATCTTCTGCTGGTCCCTGGATCGCTGCACTTTCTGCAGCGCCGTGAGGTGGTCAAGGTCTTGATCATGGATCGCTGGAACAGTCGTCTGCAGGTTGCGGTTCATGAGTAGCTGAGCCGGAGACAAACCAGCAGGTTGCGGTTCATGAATAGCTGAGCCGGAGACAAACCAGTCGACAGAGGGGTTGCCCTGTATGCCAACAGTGCAAGGTGAAAATCAGATGCTGAGTCTGCAGCCTTGCAAAGCAGCCGCTTGACAATGTGGACCACTTTTTCGGACGTCCCGTTTGATTGCGGGTAATGGGGACTGGATATGATGTGACTGAAATGATAGGAATTGTGCAAAGTTGGACCACTATTGGCTGTAGAAACATGGACCGTTGTCACTCATTACTGTGAGTGGTATACCATGCCTGGCAAACGTCTCCTTGCAGGCCTTGATGACTGACTTTGACGTGAGGTCCGACAGTTTCACCACTTCCGGGTAGCTGGAGAAGCAGTCGATTAAAAGCATGTAACCACGCCCATTTGCGTGAAAGAGGTCTATCCCCACCTTAGACCACGGAGAGGTCACAATCTCATGCTGTTGCAGTGTTTCCTTGGGCTGGGGTGGTTGGAATTTCTGGCATGTTGTGCAGTTGAGGACCGTGTTGGCAATGTCCTGGCTGATGCCAGGCCAGTAAACTGCCTGACGAGCTCTGCGTCAACATTTCTCGACCCCAAGGTGACCCTCATGGATCTGTCTGAGCACCATGGTTTGCATGCTTTGGGGAACGACGATTCTATCCAGTTTAAGAAGGATCCCCTCCACAACCGTTAACTCGTCCTTAACATTGAAGAACTGTGGGCATTGCCCCTTTTGTCAGCCATGTGCGAGGTGTTGCATCACGCGCTGCAGTAGAGGATCTTTGGCTGTTTCTTCAAACAACTTGTTTGTCAGTGGCTGGGAGGTTGCTGGCACACAACTGTACCTGTGCCTCAATGTGGTGAATGAAGTCGACCTGTTCACACGTCGTGGTGATGGATCGGGATAGGGCATCCGCGATTACCAGCTCCTTACCCGGTGTGTAGACGAGTAGACCCGTGTTATGCTCGTCGTGCTCAATGTGGGAGTGCAGGGACGCGGCCGATGCCCCCCACTCCTTCATGTGCGGGAAGTGTGTCCAGCTGCAGCTCCTGTTAGATTACATGACGGCTCTGGAGCTGCGGATGGACTCGCTTTGGAGCATCCGTAATGCTGAGGAAGTCGTGGATAGCATGTTCAGTGAGTTGGTCACACCGCAGATTAGGATTCGTGAGGGAGACAGGGAATGGGTGACCAAAAGGCAGAGAAAGAGCAGGAAGGCAGTGCAGGTGTCCCCTGCGGTCAACGCCCTCCAAAACAGGTATATTGTTTTGGATACTGTTGGGGGAGATGACTCACCAGGGGAAGGCGGTAGTAGCCAGGCTCATGGCACCGTGGCTGGCTCTGCTGCATGGAAAAAGACTGACAGGGCTATAGTCATAGGGGATTCAATCGTAAGGGAAGTAGACAGGCATTTCTGTGGTCGAAACCGAGACTCCCGAATGGTATGTTGCCTCTCGGTTGCACGGATCATGGATGTCTCAGATCAGCTGCAGGACATACTGAAGGGGGAGGGTGAACAGCCAGTTGTCGTGGTGCACATAGGCACCAACGATATAGGTAAAAAATGGGATGCGGTCCTACAATCAGAATTTAGGGAGTTAGGAGATAAGTTAAAAAGTAGGACCTCAAAGGTAGTAATCTGAGGATTGCTACCAGTGCCACGAGACAGTCAGAGTAGAAATTCAAGCATAGTCAGAATGAATACATGGCGTGAGAGATGGTGCAGGAGGGAGGGGTTCAGATTTTTGGGACATTGGGACCGGTTCTGGGGGTGGTGGGACCATTACAAATTGGATGGTGTACACCTGGGCAGGACTGGAACCAATGTCCTAGGGGGTGCTTTTGCTAACACTGTTGGGGAGGTTTTAAACTAATGTGGCAGGGGGATGGGAACCAGATTAGGAAGTTAGAGGTCAGTAAAGAAGTAGCAACTAAAGCCAGTAAGGTACTAGATAATAAACTCAATGTGACTAAGGGGAAGAGTAGACAGGGAAGAGATGATGAACGCAAAGGGACAGGTGGTCTGAGGTGCATTTGTTTCAATGCGAGAAGTGTAGCAGGTAAGGTGTGGTAGTATCAGGTATTGCAGTACCCGAGAGGCTGTAGACCATTGGGTAAACCTAGGAGTTTACCATTGGCTGTTTGGTATGTAGCTCCGCCCTGATAGGTGGGGTATAAGAACAGGTGCTGTCCCAGCAGCCCTCATTCTGTACCAAAGCTGCTGGGGAACAGATCTACTCTATTAAAGCCTTCAGTTATGATACAACCTCGTCTTTGAGTTTAATTGATCGTGCATCATAAGGCAGATGAACTTAGGGCTTGGATTAGTACCTGGGAATATGATGTTATTGGTATTACTGAGACTTGGTTGAGGGAAGGGCAAGACTGGCAACTAAATATCCCAGGTATAGATGCTTCAGGAGAGATAGAGAGGGAGGTAAAAGGGGTGGTGGAGTTGCATTACTGGTCAGAGATGATATCACAGCTGTGATTAAGGAGGGCACGATGGAGGATTCGAGCACTGAGGCAATATGGGTAGAGCTAAGAAATAGGAAGGGTGCAGTAACATTGTTGGGACTTTATTACAGGCCTCTCAAAAGCGAGCGTGAAGTAGAGGTACAAATATGTAGACAGATTATAGAAAAATGTAGGAGCAATAGGGTGGTCGTGATGGGAGATTTTAACTTCCCCAACATGAATGGGACTCATGTAGTGTTGGAGGGGTAGATGGAGCAGAATTTGTAAGGAGCATCCAGGAGAGTTTTTTATAGCAGTATGTAAATAGTCCAACTCGGGAATGGGCGATACTGGGCCTGGTATCGGGGAATGATCCCGGCCAGGTGGTTAAAGTTTCAGTCGGTGATTACTTTGGGAATAGCGATCACAATTCCGTAAGTTTTAGAATACTCATGGACAAAGACGAGAGTGGTCCTAAAGGAAGAGTGCTAAATTGGGGAAAGGCCAAGTATAACAAAATTTGTCAGGAGCTTGGGAATGTGGATTGGGAGCAGCTGTTTAAGGGTAAATCCACATTTGAAATGTGGGAGTCTTTTAAGGAAAGGTTGATTAGAGTGCAGGACAGACATGTCCCTGTGAAAATGAGGGATAGAAATGGCAAGATTAGGGAACCATGGATGATGGGTGGAATTGTGAGACTAGCTAAGATGAAAAAGGAAGCATACATAAGATCTAGGCGACTTAAAACTGATGAAGCTTTGGAGGAATATCGGGAAAGTAGGACAAATCTCAAACGCGCAATAAAGAGGGCGAAAAGAGGTCATGAAATATCTTTGGCTAACGGGTTAAGGAAAATCCCAAAGCCTTTTATAATATATAAGGAGCAAGAGGGTAACTAGAGAAAGGATTGGCCCAATCAAAGACAAAAGAGGAAATTTATGCGTGGAGTGAGAGGAAATGGGTGAGATTCTTAATGAGTACTTTGCATCGGTATTCACCAAGGAGAGGGACATGACGGATGTTGAGTCTAGAGATGGATGTTTAAATACTCTAGGGCAAGTCGGCATAAGGAAGGGGGAGGTTTTGGGTATTCTAAAAGGCATTAAGATGGACAAGTCCCCATGTCCGGATGGGATCTATCCCTGAGGGAAGCGAAGGACGAAATAGCTGGGGCCTTAACAGATATCTTTGCAGCATCCTTGAGCACAGGTGAGGCCCCGGAGGACTGGAGAATTGCTAATGTTGTCCCTTTGTTTAAGAAGGGTAGCAGGGATAATCCAGGGAATTATAGATCTGTGAGCTTGATGTCAGTGGTAGGCACACTGTTGGAGAAGATACTGAGGGATAGGATCTATTCACATTTGGATGAAAATAGACTTATCAGTGATAGGCAGCATGGTTTTGTGCAGGGAAGGCCATGTCTTACAAACCTAATAGAATACTTTGAGGAAGTGACAAAGTTAATTGATGAGGGAAGGACTGTAGATGTCATATACATGGACTTCAGTAAGGCGTTTGATGAAGTTTCCCATGGCAGGTTGATGGAAAAAGTGAAGTTGTATGGGGTTCAGGGTGTACTAGCTAGATGGATAAAGAACTGGCTGGGCAACAGGAGACAGAGAGTAGTGGTGGAAGGGAGTGTCTCAAAATGGAGAAAGGTGACTAGTGGTGTTCCACAGGGATCCGTGCTCGGACCACTGTTGTTTGTGATATAAATAAATGATCTGGACGAAGGTATAGGTGGTCTGATTAGCAAGTTTGCAGATGATACTAAGATTGGTGGAGTTGCAGATAGTGAGGAGGACTGTCAGAGAATACAGCAAAATATAGATAGATTGGAGAGTTGGGCAGAGAAATGGCAGATGGAGTTCAATCCAGGGCAAATGCGAGGTGATGCATTTTGGAAGATCTAATTCAAGAGCGGACTATACGGTCAATCGAAGAGTCCTGGGGAAAATTGATGTACAGAGAGATCTGGGAGTTCAGGTCCATTGTACGCTGCAGGTGGCAACGCGGGTCAATAGTGTTGCTCGTTGCTGTTGTTTCTTAATTTGGCTCTGTTTAATTATGTTTGCTCAAAAGTCGCCAGGTATCTTTCGATACCGCCACAAGGTTCAAAACCAAATACTGATCAAAGACTCGATAAACCAGTTAGTAAGTTCAAACTCAATGCTCATTTATTTACACACACAGTCAAATATACTCATGCATAAACTCTACAAACTAAACTATCACTATTGCTAAAGCCTATACTTAGCTTCGGGCACCCACTCAGTCAGAGGAACAATGGCCGTTGCTCGGTTCTGAGGCTGCTGGGTTGAGCTGTTTGCAGGATAGCAATTAAGAGCGTCTATCTCGTAGGGTGCGTTGACTTGTTACTTACTTGGTCTGGAGCAGCTTTGGCAGGTCTCTCCTCGCTGAGAGCCAAGGCCAAGAGAGAGATTCTCTCTTGGGGAATCTTTTTTATACCCAAAAGGGCTTCATGCGCTTTTGGGCGGGCCTTGAACTTGGCCCCAATTAATTGGGCCATTTCCCAATCATTCTTATCGATTTTCCTCTAATAGAGGGGTGGGTTCCCTGATTGCTGGGCGTGTCCTAGGTGGCCGCTGGTTTGCTTTGTTTTAGCCTGCTCTGGCACCGGGGTGTCTGTCTTAGCATTGTTTACTTAAATGTTGCCTTTTTGTTCCCGGGGATGGCTCTTTAGTATGTAGATGGTTCTGCAGTCTAGGTCTTGTCTGGGAGCTATGGCTCCAATCAACAGACAAACCTTGAACCTGCTTGCTTTTTCGGTATTGTCCAATTTCCCCTGCATTCTTTGCAAAGTGTCCATTTTGAAATCGGGATGTGGCCATCCCAGATGGCTACACGCCCTCCTTGTGATCCTCAATGCGAAGCGTGAAGGATCACATTACTGCATCGTCTTCGTTCTCTGACCAAACGGGGCACCCATAATAAGGCTCTACTCTGCCCTATCCTATGAAACACAATTTTACCTAAATCATTTTAAATACATACATTATTATAAAACTCTAAAAAACTTAAACTGTACAAAATAGCAGCACACAAATTTCTCTGGCCTGGCAGTCAGACACAGAGGTTTACATTTCTTTATTTAACAGAATACATAAAGAGAAACGGATGCACTTTAATTCATGTCAAGGGGTTCGGGGGTTTGGTGAAGTCCGAAAATGGGGGGCCTAAACCTGTATACCGGGGTGCGAGAGCAGTAAGCTCTCTTTCGCCATTTCCTGACTCTAAGTATCTGCACGACACTGCAAAGTATCGTCAGTACTAAGAGTGCTTCTACTACATACGATAGTAAGTACCAGGTCGGGATATTGTTAGCTATTGCAGAGCTAGCTATCTCGGGGTTCTGTGTATTTCGGGGTGGGAATCATTCATGGCTTGTGTGGTAGGGGTCAGGGGGGTAGCATCCGCGCGCAACTGAAGGGATCCCGCTAAGATCCAGGTGAACACGAAGGTTGTCTTCATCTTTCCGTCTTTCTGTCTTCTTCTTTTTCTTCCTCTGGAGTTCCTGAGGTTCCGGAGTTCTATTGACACAAGCATAATATCTGTTATTATCTTGCTTAAGATCTCATATGTCTGTCTGTCTGCCCTTTATTGCCAATTTCCCTTTATAATTGGTCACCATCTGTGGCTCCCTCATTTCTTTTTTAAACCAAATATTTGGGACAAGACATCCGAGAAAAATACTGACATAGTGCGAGCTGTCTCGCAGTCTGTGTGATCTACCATCCTAGTGTTTTAGGATGTAAATAGCATATGGAAGCAACCTAAGGGTCGCCAAAAACAAATAAAAGAATTTTGAACGTAACGAGCCAAAATGGGGTGCGTATGGGCCGCGGCGGGTAAGAAATGAGTGGAATCCCCGGGTAGGACGGTCTTCAATGCTATTTGTGCTCTACCTTAGCATAGCTGACCAGAGGGGGGTTCTCAGGCTGGGCGGGGACTAGTGCCGTTTCTCCACTGCCTGAGCAACCGGCAAGAACAGGCAAGACTGTGGTCGTCGTGGGGGTTGCCTTCTTATCTGCTGACAAACTTGTACCTCTAAACTGGTTCCTATTGACAAACTAGTTCCTCTGAACTGGTTTCTGTTGACAAACTAGTTCCTCTGAACGGTTGTCTGGGGACAAACTTGTTCCATTAACTGCCAGGGGGCGTTAAAGAAGTGGTGACGTGGGGCCGTGGAAAAGTTCCAAGTTTACAAACAACACTTAACATTAGCACTAACGAACAAACATACAACAAACATGGTGCAGGTTCCATCAGAAAGGACACCGTATCTCTCCATCGGTTCCTTTTTTCCATGATCTGGACACCTCACTGCTCAATAGCGAACAGGGTCGCATAGGGATTTGTTTGGTGGGAGTCAGACTCTATGTCATCATCTTCTCCCGGCTGCCAAACGCTTGACTAGTAATCGTGCTAAAGCTGCTTGGGGCGAATTGGGGTCCATCTCATCATTCCGGATGAGCCCGAACGAATTGTCTCGGTGCCAGAATCGTGTGTCGAGGTTGGAGCTACTGTGCTTCAATCCGTAATCGTCGGGCGGTGGGTCTGGGTCAGGGGCTTTGATATATGTAATCTCGAAGGGGTCAGTGGAATCATGCTCGGAACCTGGTACAGGGGGAAAATCGTAACATGGTGTGCTGTGGCTATAATCATCGTGATCGCTGTCACTGTCACTGCTGGTTGAAGGAAGGGAGAGGCGGAGTCGTGCCTCTGGGGGTGGAGTTAAAGTCGTGTCTGAGGACGGGCTGGACTGGTTGGGGGAGGGTAGGAAAATGTCATCTGTGGGCGGGGCGTGCTCGTCTGCTGCTGTGAGCAGGATGTGGTGTGTGTGGTTATTCTGCGAGCCGTAAGCCTTGAGCTGGTTTATGTGAAACCACGCAGACTTACCATTGGGCGTCCGGTCATGAGAGTGTATCCTGTGGACGTGGATACCGTGTTCCTTATAAACATTAAAGCAAATGGGAGAATTGAATCCCAGGTGCTGTTATTCTGCAGTACCATTTTCCTGAGGGTGGCTTTTAATGTCCTATTCATCCTCTCTACAATACCACTTGACTGGGGGTGGTATGCTATGTGAAACTTTTGTCGAATGCCGAAAATCGTGAGGACGTTTTTCATTACACGTCCTGTGAAATGGGAGCCTTGATCGGACTCTATACTGTGGGGGAGGCCCCATCTTGTAAAGATGTGTTGTGTTAGTATTTTAGCCGTTGTCTTGACCGTGTTAGTTCTCGATGGAAATGCTTCCACCCATTTTGTGAAGGTGTCGATGACCACCAACACATACTTACAACCATTTCTGCAAGGGGGTAGGGGTCCTATATAATCTATCTGGAGATTTGGCCAGGGTCCATTAACGGGGCGGGTATGACTAAGTTGAGCCTTTTTCGCATATCTGTCCGGATTGTTCTGGGCACAGATCAAGCAATTCTCTATATAGTGGGTAACATCGGCTTTTAAATCAGGCCACCAGCAGAGCGGTCTGAGGTGGGCTAGGGTGGGTTCAATACCTTGGTGTCCATGACTGTCATGGAACTGACAAATGATCTGGTTCCTGTCCTGGCTGTGAACTATATAAATGCCATCCTTTAAAATCACACCGTCATGTGTGGTTTTTGCATTCTTGTATTTATCATACGGGGCTGGGAAGGTACCCTGTAAAACTTCCCTGAGTTTCTCGTCCTCTTTCTGTGCCTTTGCTAGATCCTGAATATTGGTCTGTGAGACTTGAACTGCATGTACTGGGGTGCTTTCGGGGGGGGTTCCAAAAATTACCATGCCTGGAGCCTGCCTTCGCTAGGGCACCTGCTTTAACGTTACCAGAGGGGGAAGAACGGTGATGACTGCGAACCTTAGTTATTCCATATCTACAGATAGACTACAATAGAGTGATCAAGAAGGCATACAGCATGCTTGCCTTCATCGGACGGGGTATTGAGTACAAGAGTCGGCAGGGCATGTTACAGTTGTATAGGACTTTGGTTTAGCCGCATTTGGAATACTGCGTGCAGTTCTGGTCGCCACATTACCAGAAGGATGCTTTAGAGAGGGTGCAGAGGAGGTTCACCAGGATGTTGCCTGGTATGGAGGGGCCAGCTATGAAGAAAGGTTGAGTAGATTAGGATTGTTTTTGTTGGAAAGACGGAGGTTGAGGGGGGACCTGATTGAGGTCTACAAAATTATGAGACGTATGGACAGGGTGGATAGCAACAAGCTTTTTCAAAGAGTGGTGGTGTCAATTACAAGGGGTCACGAGTTCAAGGTGAGAGGGGGAAAGTTTAAGAGAGATGTGCGTGGAAAGTTTTTTACGCAGAGGGTGGTGGGTGCCTGGAACGATTTGCCAGCGGAGGTGGTAGAGGCGGGCACGATAGCATCATTTAAGATGAATCTAGACAGATATATGAATGAGCGGGGAACAGAGGGAAGTCGATCCTTGCAAAATAGAAGACAGGTTTAGATAAAGGATCTGGATCGGCGCAGGCTGAGAGGGCCGAAGGGCCTGTTCCTGTGCTGTAATTTTCTTTGTTCTTTGTTCTTTTTGAGTTCGAAGTCATAGCGGCGGAGACAAAGCAGAATTCGCTGAAACCGTGATGTCATATCATTTAAATCCTTCTGGATTATGTGGACTAAGGGCCTGCGGTCTGTTTACACCGTGAACTTTGGCAGACCGTATACGTAGTCATGAAACTTGACTATTCCTGTCAGGTGTCCCAAGCACTCTTTCTCGATCTGGGCATACCGTTGTTCGGTCGGAGTCATGGCCCTGGTTGCATATGCCACTGGAGCCCCGGACGAGGAGTCGTCTTTCTGGAGGAGCACCGCACCAATGCCGTCCCGGCTTTCGTCTGCAGATATTTTGGTATCCTTGGTCGGGTCAAAGAACGCCAGCACTGGGGCTGGGGTGAGCTTCGCGTTTAGCTCAAGCCACTCCGCTTGATGCGCGGGAAGCCACTGGAACACTGTGGACTTTTTTACGAGATGCCGGAGGGCTGTGGTGTGGGATGCCATGTTAGGAAAGAATTTTTCTCGAAAATTTACCATCCCAAGGAAACGTTGGACTGCCTTCTTATCCTCTGGGGTCTTCATGGCATTGATTGTAGCACCTTGTCGGCATCAGGTTGCACACCCTGCTGGGAAATGTGGTCACCCAGAAACTTGATCGCGGACTGACCAAATGAGCATTTGGCCCTGATAAGCTGGAGGCCATTCTTGTGGACCCTCTGAAAAACCTGTCTAAGGCGAGCGATGTGATCCTCGGGCGTCGCAGACCAGGTGATCACGTCAGCCACATAGACTCGCACCCCCTCGATGCCCTCCATCATTTGCTCCATTATTCGATGAAAGACTTCGGAAGCTGAAATGATACTGAAAGGCATGCGGTTGTAACAATACCTGCCGAAAGAGTGTTAAATGTGCATAGCTTCCTACTGGACTCGTCTAGTTGTATCTGCCAGAAGCCACGTGAGGCGTCCAGCTTGGTGAAGAATTTGGCATGAGCCAACGCACAGGTTAATTCTTCCCACTTCGGGATCGGGTAGTGCTCTCGCATTATGTTGCGATTCAGGTCTTTGGGATCGATGCAAATTCGTAGTTCACCAGAGGGTTTCTTGACGCAGACCATGGAGCTGACCCAGTCTGTTGGTTCCGTGACCTTTGAAATGATGCCCATGTCTTGGAGCTCTCGCAGCTGCGTTTTTAGACCATCCTTGAGAGGAGCCGGCACCCGGCATGGTGCATGGATGACTGGGCTGGCATTTGGTTTGAGTAGTACCTTGTAGTGATACGGGAGCGTGCCCATCCCATCAAACACATTGTGGTATTGCGTGAGGATGTCATCTATCTCAGCCTGTAGATTCGCATTGGGCGAGGCAGTCACAGGTGCAGAGGACATGGCATGGACTCGCTGGACCAAGTTTAGGAGTTTGCATGCGCGAGCACCGAGCAGGGATGCCTTGTCAGGCTGGACGATCTTGAATCTTAACGTCGCCTTGATTGCCTTGTGAGGTACACCTAGCTGACACGATCCACTGGCAGCTATGGCATTGCCATTGTAGTCAAGGAGCTGGCAGGCTGGTGGAAGAATTCTAGGTTGGTCTCGGATGCTGTTGAGGTCTGACTGGGATATAATATTCGCAGACGCACCAGTGTCCAATTTGAACTGGATGCGACACTGGTTGACCGTGATGACAGCACACAATTCGTCGTCATGATCCACACTTAGGATTGAAAAGCGTTTTGCAGGAGCAGAGGAGACCAGCTCGTGTGTGGTGATGATGCCCACCCGATATAGAGACTCGAGGCAGTCAGCATCGGGGTCCATTGGGCTTTCGGGATTGGAATCCTGCATGCCTTGGTGTACGCGGCAGCCACGTCTGCGCTGCAGATGGGATCGCTGGCTGTTGATCATTGGAGCGGACCTGCATACGGCCGCATAATGCCCAGGCTTTCCACATTGTAGACATCGCCTTCCTTTGGCTGGACATTGCCGCTTTAAATGGGCGGAGCCACAATTTTGACACGTCAGGACGCTGACGTCAGCGCGTTCCATGCGCCTTCGCGCATGCGCAGTGCGGTAGGCCGACATTCGCACATGCGCAGCAGGATTTTCAGCCTCATCGTCCTCCCGGTCGTGGTACGCATGCGTAGGAACCCGGGAAAAGCGCGCGAAACGGCCACTCTCCGCGATGCTCAGGCCTTGCAATTTTGCAATGGCCAACACCCTTTCTGCCTCGTGGTAGGCCAGTTTTGCATTTTCTGCCGCCTTAATGCGGGAGCATCGATTACTGGCAAGTTCATGGACAACGCACGTTTCGATGGCAATGGAGAGGGTCATCCATTTGATGACAGGGAGTCGGAATGGACCCCGAAAACGATCTGATCCCGGATCATGGAATCAGCAGTCGAGTCATAATTACATGACTGCGCTAGGATGCGGAGATGGGTCAAAAAGGACTGAAAAGGTTCATCCTTACCCTGAAGCCTCTGTTGGAAGATTCAAAGCTCTCATTCACCTCGACTTCGCAGTGGCTGTCGAATTTCAGCAGAACTGTCTTGAACTTCGTCTTGTCTTCACCATCGGCAAACGTGAGCAAGTTAACGATGGGGATGGCGTGATCCCCATCAGTCGACAGGAACAGCACGATCTTCCTGGCATCTGATGCTGCCTCGAGGTTGGAGGCCTCGATATACAGGATGAACTTCTGTTTGAAGACCTTCCAGTGGGCGCCGAGGTTACCGGAGATCCGGAGTTGCGGAGGGGGCTGGATCTTTTCCATGCCACTGGATGGTTGCTTGCTGGTCGTTGCAGATTTATTTGAGGTAGGTTCGTTAGAATTAATAGTTTCCTGGTACCATGATGTGTTATATGAGTTGGTTCAACACTGACTGCAACTGGATGCAGTAAGACGAGAAACAGGCTTCCGACACAGGAGATGGTCCACCACTGTTTTATTGAACCTGCTGGTTGCTGTACATAATCTGCTGTGGGTTGACCTCTATTAATCTAAACTGATAACCTCTGTCTGGCTTGACCAGACTAGCTCTCTGTCACATGGAGACGGTGCTCACTGCACTGTGCACCCTGACTATCTCTGTAGCTGTGTCCAGTGAGAAGAGGCAGAGTCTTGATGCCTCGTGTGTTTTATAGTGGTGGTGTCCCCTGCAGTGTTCTGTCTGGTGATTGGTTGTTCTGTGTCCTGTGTGTTTATTGGTTATTATGTGTGTCAGTCACTGCCTGTCTGTATCTCATTATATACATGAGTGAATATTATGACACACACCTTGAGTATTGTGTGCAGTTTTGGTCTCCTAGTCTGAGGAAGGACATTCTTGTTATTGAGGGTGTCCAGCGGAGATTCACCAGACTAATTCCCGGGATTGCTGAACTGACATATGAAGAAAGACTGGATCGACTGGGCTTGTACTCACTGGAGTTTAGAAGGATGAGAAAGGATCTCATAGAAACATATAAAATCTTGATGGGACTGTCTAGGCTAGTTGAGGGAAGAATGTTCCTGATGTTGGGGACGTCTAGAACTAGGGGTCACAGCCTAAGAATAAGGGGTAAGCCATTCAGGACTGAGATGAGGAAGGAACTTCTTCTCTCAGAGAGTTGTGAACGTGTGGAATTCTCTATCACAGAAAGCTGTTGGGGCCAGTTCATTGGATATATTCAAGAGGGAGCTGGACGTGGCCTTTGCAACTAAAGGGATCAAGGGGTATGGAGAGAAAGCGGGAGTGGGATACTGAATTTGCATGATCAGCAATGATCATATTGAATGGTGGTGCAGGTTCAAAGAGCAAATGGCCTACTCCTGCACCTATTTTCTATGACAAGGGCATGCTGGTCATCTGCTATTGGTTCAATGAAGGTAATTTTGAAATCAATGGAAATAGCAATCAGGAGAGATGGATAACTGACTGCCAACTTGCTATAAACCCATTTTACTCGATCAAGCAATGAAATTTGTTCTTAAATTGAAGGTGCTGCAATAAAATAAACTTTCCTAATTTTAACACTTCCTTTTTCAAAATAATGGAAGTATGGCACAAAACAGTGTCCGTGGTCCATGGTTTTTATTTGTTCCCCCTACACATATACAGCAATATTCGGCATGAAACAAGAAATTCAGAAAATACCCTGCAGGATCTGATCAGGTGAAAAAGATAGCAGCAAAAGAAAGTAGGTTAAAGGTTCATGTGGATGTCCTTTGTTGATTATTGACGAACAATTCCCACCCAAAATGTTCACTTTTTCTCGATTTCCTGAGACTTAAAAATTTTAATCAATTGTAGGAGAGTTAAAAATCATTGAAAGTGGGCTGCATGTTTGTAGAACGCATTCATTTTCAATGCATTATCATGTTATCATTATTTTGATCGTTAGTCTCGTCTTGTGTCAGTAAAACTGATAATAAGGTTGATTACCAAACAATAATGAAAACTCAAGCTCAGCCTCAATGAACTTTGGAATATCCAGACCAGAGATTTGCACATACTTGTGGTATCAATTGGCATGAGTGGCACATAAGAGCTTAATTGCAGATTAGAGGTTAGGTTTGAAAGTGAGCATTTCGTTGTTTGTGGCAGTCACTTGTACTTTTAGCTGCTAAAATTATAAGATATATTATAAGTTCTTTATCTTTTAAGTGACCATCTTGCTGATGATTAAGCATATCATCTCTCTGCAATTCATACTAGTCGTGAATGAGAAATGTCACTAAATAGTAAGATGGCCTGAACTTCTGAGAAAATTAATGGACCAGTTCTGATGTAGCATAGCTTCCTTCATGCATCCATAATTGGAGTGCCAATTTATTTCCAATCATTTCAAGTACTGTAATTACAGAGCATTTCACTAGTAAAAGGATTATCCCTGCTTATTTAACACTCAGAGGAAAAGGCTGGTGACTGATACTGTCAAAAGGCTAAGAGTCTTATCTATGCACATGTGAATGATGGGGTTGGAATACTCAATGGAGTGTTATTAGAAAGCTGGCATCGTTTTTGAAAGCTGACATGAGCAGTATTGAAATCTATCAAAATAATAATTATTGAAGAAACCCTTTTGAATGCTGAATACCATTTGTGAATCCTTTATGTGTGCACGTGTGCTTATCAAGGTGAAAGATGACAGGTCGTAGGCACTGAACATTTTCCATTTTGGGTTAACAGCGTTGAAGTCAGGCACTTCAGATACACATAGGTCAGATGCAATAGCCACTTATACATCTCCCCTAACAATGAAGCTTGACTCCAGTTTCAGAAGGGCAACATTAATGTGCCAGGAGGAGGATGATACTTCTATCTTTGGAAGCCTGAATAGGTGAATATATATCAACTAGAGCTGAATTGTAAATAATTTTAGTTGCAGACTCACAACCACAGAAATCGGGATACAAATGCAAAATTTCATGAGGGCATATTTTCAAATCTCTTTGCTGCTCGTTGGGCAGCATGTTATGGGGTGAGGGAGTGGGAGATGGTAGGTAATGGGGGGAGCAGCTGCCCCCCCCCCCCCCCCCCCCCCCCCGCCGGCCCGGGAAGTCTCCAGTGTGGCATTCACTCGCTCCTGTCCATCTTTTTAAAATATCCATTGAAAGTACAACCTGCCAACTCCTGTCCATTGTTGGTGTCAACAATATTACGGCACGGACAGGTATTATTAGGGCCAATTGACTTGTTAACAAGCTCAATTGACCGTTCATTATTTATTTCAAGATGGTGGGTGGGTTGCCGTTCCCCCCCCCCCCCCCCCCGCCACCCCCGTAGTATGGGAGTGAGCTGTGGGATAGGTGTGATGGTGGATTTACAGGCCCACTCTGCAATGAAAACGGCTCACAGGGGAGTGTAAAATCCAGTCCACTGTCTTTAAACATTCCTAGCACTTTGACTAAACAACAGTGAAAAATAGAAATCAATAATACAAGAGAACTTGAACATGCTGCACAAAAAACAACAGCAAAACTTGCATTAGTGTTAAAGTGAACATAGATTCGTACAAAAGAATATCAAATCACAACATAGAACACGAGAAGATAAGAAATAGGAGCGTGAGTAGATAACATGGCCCTTTGAGCCTACTCCACCTTTGTTTATGACCCTGGCTGATCTTCTGCCTGATCTTCACTTTTATGGCTGCTCACGATATCCGAACATACATCTAAAATAGGAGCAAGGGTAGACCACTCAGCCCCTCGAGCTTGCTCCACCATTCAATATGATCATGGTTGATCTGATTGTAACCTCCCGCCTACCACCTATATCCTTTCACTGCTTTGTTTATTAAAAATCAATCTACTTCGGCCTTGAAACTTTCAAAGACTCTGGGCGGGATTCTCTGATCCTGAGGCTAAGTGTTGACGCCGTTGTAAACG
Source organism: Scyliorhinus torazame (assembly GCF_047496885.1). Taxonomy (NCBI): domain Eukaryota; kingdom Metazoa; phylum Chordata; class Chondrichthyes; order Carcharhiniformes; family Scyliorhinidae; genus Scyliorhinus; species Scyliorhinus torazame. The sequence continues at coordinate 107,774,061 of NC_092721.1, forward strand.
CCGTCGCGTTTTACGACGGAATCAACAGGCCCCCAGGATCTGCGATCTTGCGCCCTACAGGGGGCCAGCACGGCACTGGAGCAACTCACGCAGCTCCAGCAGCCGATACCGGCGTCAAATGGGCGCCGCGAGTCTGCGCATGCGCGCTGCGACCGGTGCGAACTCACGCATGCGTGCTAGTTTCCTTCTCCGCGCCTGCCCGGACGCAACATGACGGAGAGCTACAGGGGCCGGCGTGGAGTAAAAGAGGGCCCCACCAAGAGAAGCCGACCCGCCGATCGGTAGGCCCCGATTGCGGGCCAGGCCACGGTGGAGGCCCCCCCCCCCCACTGGGGTAGGATCCCCCCTCCCCCCCACCAGGCCGCCCCCCCACAGGATCCCGCCGGGTAAGACCACATGTAAACGGCGCTGGTGGGACTCAGGCTATCTCGGCGGCCTCTCGGCCCATCCCGTGTGGAGAATTGCCGGGGGCAGCCCAGGTAGAGCGGCCCCCGACCTGCGCCGCGCTGACGCCAATGGCGCCGATTCTCCGGTCACTGGAGAATCGGCGGACCGACTCCGGGGTCAGAGAATCTCGTCCTCTGTTTCCACTGCCTTTTGAGAAAAGGAGCTCCAGAGACTGTCCTCAGAGAGAAAAGAATTCTCCTCATCCCTTATTTTTCAGCAGTGATTCTCAGTTCTAGATTCTCCCACCAAGAGGAAACATCCAACATCCTCTCCGTATCCACTCTGTCAAGATCCCTCAGGATGTTCTGGGCGCAATTTACCGGCCATTCTGCACCCGAAAGGCAGCACCACATGGCGCACCATGGCCAATAAATGATGGGAGACCCTGCTCCCTGGATCTACCCAGCTCGCTGTGCCTCACGAGATCTATCGTGATCTCAAGAGACATCGCGATGTGAAGCCCGCCATTGTGAGAGGAATCACTTTTTGGTAAATCTGTATATGCGAGCGAGACAGCTAGCCTCCATCTAAAGGTAACCAAGGCGTTAGGGGACATCCCCTCCACCTTGGAGGCCTTGGGAAAGTGTTGTTCAGTGCTGGTTTCCACAAATGGGGACCAGATGTACAGTGCTCGTGCGGGTCTTCCAGAGGATCAGAGGCCCCCAGGTGCTTTCGCTCTGTGAAGGGTGACAACGGGACACTGCTGATTCCCCCCAGGCACTGCCAGCCTGGCACTCTGGCACTGCACCTGGGTTCCAGCCTTGCACTGCCAAGGAGTTCACACAATGTCGGCACCATTTCCTGCAAAAGAAGGACTCCGGACTCCAATCGCTGGAATGTTGCTGACACCCCTTCCTCTAAAGCCTGGCTCTGTATTTGCATTTCGACCAATGATGGGATCACCTTTTCCAAAGGTCCTATATCTGGCTTGGGGGCAGCTGTTTCCTGGGACCTAACCAACCTCCAAATTGCTTGCTCAGTTGGAAGTCCCTGCCTCCACCTGATGTGCTACAGCAGCTGTGTGGTGCTCACCAAAGTGTACCCCAAAAGGCTGTCCACTAACATGCTCCACTGAGGTGAGTGTCTCTGCGCTGGTGGATGGTGCTGGTGAAAGCAGCGCTGAGAACTCGGTGTCCTCCCCAGAACTCTTCTCCAGGGTGCTCGGAGGGTTTGGACAGGGAGTTGGGGGGAGGGCAGTGACTTCGGATAGCCTGGCCTCATCTGATGGAGATCTTGGAAGACAAAGGACATGAGGTCAGCTTTTGGGAATGACTGAGCTGTGGCACGTAAGAGATTTACTTGAGATAGGTCATCTGGATAAAGGTGCATTTGACTATCACTTATCTGGCACAAGCTGCATTTGCAGTCTCCCATTGCTCACTCCTGAGGCTCCCTCGCAATTTCCATCACCCTCTCCTCAAAGGTAGTGAGGAGATATAACTCAGGCATCCTCCCATCTGTCTCCCCCCACTACCTCCTGTTGTGGCTTAGCTTGCCCCGCAGGGACACAAAGAGGACATTGTGAGCTGGTGACCTTGTAGGTATGGATGGGTTTATAGCAGGTGCCATCTGTGGGCAAGATCCTCGCAAAAGAATGGTGTGATGGGGATTCCGGGGGCGGGGGGGGGCGGGGGGTGGGGGGCGGGGGGATGGGGGGGGGGGTTCTGAGGGAGATGCTGGTAGTTCTGGTATTAGAAAGTTGTAAAGGTTTGGGGAAAGATGCCAGAGGTTAGTGACGGGAGTGATGGCAGGAGCATACAGGTGGGTATTCAGACTGACAGCTCGAAGGAGGTCATTAATCTTCTTCGGGCATTGGAGGCCGGTCTCCCTCTTGATGCTGCCAGCACTTACAGCATCTTCCACCTCATCTCATGCTTCAGACATTACTTGGATTGGAAGATATCTGTCAAGCCTGGGGAATGGGGTGGCCCTCCTCTCCTCTATCGCGTCCAATAGCTTCTCGATGTCGGGGTGCAGGTTTTGATATTGCCACCCTCTTGGCTGAAATGACAGTCAGTGCAGCAGGGAGCGTTTAAATGCCACTGTGGTTTGTCAAGGGCTAACAACTGATTTATGACTCCAGCGAAATACAGACTTTGGGAGTCATAAATCCTGCGTGATTCATGTGGGGGAGGGATGGCCCATTTGCATGACTTGAATCGGGCCTCTTCAGCACTCCTGGCACCAGCGGGGAAAAATCCAGGGGCGGGATTCTCCGTAATCGGCGCGATGTCCGCCGACCGGCGCCAAAAACGGCGCGAATCAGTCCAGCATCGCGCCGCCCCAAAGGTGCGGAATCCTCCGCATCTTGAGTGGCCGAGCCCTAACCTTGAGGGGCTAGGCCCGCGCCGGACTGATTTCCGCCCCGCCAGCTGGAGAGAAAGGCCTTTGGTGCCCCGCCAGCTGGCGCGGAAATGACTTTGCCAGGCGGCGCATGCGCGGGAGCGTCAGCGGCCGCTCATGGCATCCCCGCGCATGCGCAGTGGAGGGGGTCTCTTCCGTCTCCGCCATGGTGGAGACCATGACGAAGGCGGAACGAAAAGAGTGCCCCCACGGCACAGGCCCGCCCGCCGAATCGGTGGGCCCCGATCGCGGGCCAGGCCACCGTGGGGGCACCCCCCGGGGCCAGATTGCCCCGCGCCCCCCCCAGGACCCAAGAGCCCACCCGCGCCGCCTTGTCCCGCCGGTAAGAGAGGTGGTCTAATCCACGCCGGCGGGACAGGCATTCCAGCAGCGGGACTTCGGCCCATCCGGGCCGGAGAATCGCCAGGGGGGCCCACCATCTGGCACGGCGCGATTCCCGCCCCCGCCGAATATCCGGTGCCGGAGAATTCGGCAACCGGCGGGGGTGGGATTCATGCCAGCCCCCAGCGATTCTCTGACCCGGCGGGGGGTCGGAGAATCCCGCCCCAGATTCCCCACTGGCAGGAGCACTTAGTCTCGAAATTGGAGCATTGCGGCCAAGGTTTTACAGGAGGGATTCTCCGACCTCCCGCCGGGCCGGAGAATCGACAGGGGGCAGCGTGAATCCCGCCCTGACGCCGGCTGCTGGATTCTCCGGCGCCGTTTTTTCGGCGGCGGCGGGAATCGCGTCGCGCCGGTCGGGGGCCATTGGCAGTAGCCTCCCAGGCGATCCTCTGCTCCGCGATGGCCTGAGTGGCCGCCCGTTTTTGGCCAGTCCCGCCAGCGTGAATCAAACAAGGTCCTTACCAGCAGGACCTGGCTCTGCGGGCAGCCTGCGGAGTCCTTGGGGCCCACCGATCTGCGGGCGGGCCTGTGCCGTGGGGGCACTCTTTCCCTCTGCGCCGGCCGCTGTAAACGTCTGCTATGGCCTGCGCAGAGAAGAACACCCCTGCTCATGCGCTAGGATCACGCCAGCACACGCTGGCGCTCCTGCGCATGCGCCAACTCGCGCTGGCTGGTGGAGGTCCTTCGGCGTCGATTGGCGTGGTGCCAAGCCCTTTGGTGCCGGTTGGCATGGCGCCAACCCCGCTGCCGCTGGCCTAGCCCCTGAAGGTGCGGAGGATTCCACACCTTCCAGGCGGCCGGTGCAGGTTCGGTTCATGCCACTCCTCGGCACCGGTACGGCCCGCGCCGCCGGTTAGGGGAGAATCCTGCCCCACATCTTTTTAAAATTATTCTGCTTTTTTCTTTTGCCGAAGTGAGAAGGCAGCACGATAGCATAGTGGTTAGCACTGTTGCTTCACAGCGCCAGGGTCTCAGGTTGAATTCCCGGTTTGGCTCACTGTCTGTGCGGAGTCTGCAAGTTCTCCCCATGTCTGCGCGGGTTTCCTCCCACAAGTCCGAAAGACATGCTTGTTAGGCTAGGTGGACTGGACATTCTGAATTCTCCCTCTGTGTACACGAACTGGTGCCGGAATGTGGCGACTAGGGGATTTTTACAGTAGCGTCATTGCAGCGATAATGTAAGCCTACTTGTGACAATAAAGATTATTATTATTCTTAATCTTACACTTCCCATATTCTACTCCATCTTTCAGCTTGTTGCCCATTCATCCAACTTTTCTCTATCTCTTTGCAGCCTCCATTGTCCTTCTTACAGCTTACATTCCCACTTGACTTTGTAATATCAGCAAACTTAGAACAATTACTCTTTTCCTTTCAACTAATTCATTGATATAGCTGAGGCCACAATACTGGCCCTTGTGGCACTCCAGTTATTACAGCCTGACAACCTGAAAATGCCCTGTTACTCCCTACTCTTTGCTTCCTGCCTGTTAACCAATCCTCTATCAATGCTAATTGATAGAGTATTGATTTATTCATAGTTTTAGGTGCTAATTAAATGCATCGCTGTGAGTTGAAATTATTAAAAGTGTGTTGACTGTGAAAATCCAGTCATCGTTTCAGCTTTGAGCTAGCTTTGATAGGCACCAGTCAATCTTAAATAATGGCCAATGCTTGATTAATAAATCATCCTCTGTGCAACAGACATCCATTTGAACAAACCAGAAGGTCTCAGCAGTGAATTAGAAACCAATGAGAGTAAATGAGGAATTAAACCAGAGATAAGAATTCTCTTAAAAGTAGGACCTGATGGTTGAGGTCTTTGTTCCTGAATTATCGCAGTCCTGAATTCTTGAATCATCTATCTGTTTATGTTTGAATTGATTTCTTTATGATTTTATGTTTATTGCTTTTTGGCACGTGTTCGACCCATTTATGTATTGTTTGATATTTTGTTTCCAAGTTTTGATTCAGTTCTTATTCAAGTAAATGACTAATTAGCAATAAAGTTGTATTTTTGACACCTCCAATCAACCCGACTATCGACACTCATCAGAAGGAAAAATAAGAGTCCCAACTCTAATATATTATTCCAAATTCTGGCACCCATATCTTGTGTTTTCATCTTTGTCTTGGCACCTTATTGAATGCCTTTTTGAAATTCAAGCATAGTATATCTACTGGTTTACCTATCTACATCACTCATTACATTCTCGGAAAACTCTAATAAATTTTTCAAACACAATTTCCCTATTGTAAAACCATTATTGACTTTGTCTGATCAAAGTCTGATTTTCTCAGTGCATAGTGAAATCGTCATGAATATAAATGCCAACATTTTCCTGATGGTTGAAGTCGGCCAAGTGGCCTGTACGTTCCTTCTTTTCTTTCTCCTCTATTTCTATTTCTATTTCTATTTATGTGCCAACTATGAATCCCATGGGACTGAAAATCATAAGTTGTGCATCCACTATCTCTGCAGCTATCTCTTTTGTAAACCTAGGAATTGACCTTCAGTTCATTGGGATTTATAGCTTTTTAGTCCCTAAAGTTTCTCCAATGCTTTTCACTGCCGCTATTAATTACCTTAAGGTTCTTACTCGTTTTAGCCTTTTCACTGTTCTTTATTTCATGTCACTGCCTTGTGGCATCTGAGTTTTTTTTTTGATGAGTGTTTATAGAATCACTTCACTGCAGAAGAAAGCCATTCAGCCCATTAAGTCTGCACTAACACTCCAAAAGAGCACCCTACCTAGTCCCATGCCCCCACCAACTTCCCATAACCCCACCTAATCTTTGGACAATAAGGGTCAATTTAGCATGGTCAATCCATCTAACCTGCACATCTTTGGACTGTGGGAGGAAACCGAAACACCCGAAGGAAACGGCAGAGACACAAAGGCACAATGGTTAGCACTGCAGCCTCACAGCACCAGGGACCCAGATTCAATTCCGGCCTTAGGTGACTGTCTGTGTGGACTTTGTACATTCCCCAGGTCTGTGTGAGTTTCCTCCGGGTGCTCTGGTTTCCTCCCACAGTCCAAAGATGTGCAGGTTAGGTGGATTGGCCATGCTAAGTTGCTCCTTAGTGTTCAGGGATATACAGGTTAGATTCCGGGGGGGAGGGCAGGGGAGTGGACAAGGCAGGGTGCTTTTTCAGAGGGTTGGTGCAGACTTGATGGACTGAATGGCCTCGTTCTGCACTATAGGAATTCTATGGTTCTAATCCATGGTTCTAGGAAACCCATGCAGACACGGGTAGAATGTACAAACATCACACAGTCACCCAAGTTCCAAACTGATCAAGGTCCCTGGTTTGTGAGGCAGAAGTGCTAACTAGCATGCCACTGTGTTAAATATGTTTTTTATGCTTTGTTTACTTCAATTATTTTATGCGTTTATAATTATCTCAATTAAATGTTGTGTTCTGATGTTTCAGTAAGACACTTGCAGAAGCTTGTGAAGTTTAATGTAAAATATTTATAAAATAATTTTATAAATACAAAAGTTTGAAACCAGTTAACATTGAACTTATCGTTTAACTTTATCAGTTGAACAATGACATAAACTGCCTCAACTTTACAAATTTCTTGCAATAAGATATATTTTCCCACTTGAACACGATGGTCCTGTCTATTTGTAAAGGAGAGGGAGGGAATGGGGGAGGGAGGGAAGAGGAGGGGGGAAGGGGAGAATTTTGACAACTGTTAATGTGACAAGTCTAAGGTCCGAAAGCAGCAGCTACTGAAGCGCAGTATCCTCTGTCAACATTTCGGTATGTTGTTTGACAGTGCAGTCTTAAGGGTGGGTGATTGATTTGTGGCAATACCTGTCAGACAGATAGCTTACATTAGTTTACAGGAGGCTTGCATATTTCAACTAAGGCATTAAACTTTGTTAAAGCATTTGAAGTAATCACTGAGGCTTCTAAGGATAAACGTTAGATCAGGGAGACGCGTAAAGGACTCAGCTTAATATACATTGCAAAACCCAAATATACTTTAGCTCTGAATCAGCTGGGAGGACAGGCGTGCTAACATTAGTGTCCTTGAAGGAGTCAATAGCACCAATATCGAGGCCATGATCATCCAAAACCAACTCCGCTGGGCCGCCAATATGGTTAGGATGTCAGAGTCCCAACAACCAGAGCAAATGTTCTTCATCCAGCTCAAGGAAGGATCCCAAACAAGAGGAGGACAAAGGAGGCTCTTCAAAGATACCTTGTAGGCTTACCTCAAGAAATGGAACAATGCCTGGGAATCTTTTGCTCAGAAGAGACCTGCTTGGAAGAACCACCTGATTGAAGGGTCACAATTCTTCGAGAACACCCAACGGCAAGCGGAGGCCTGGAAAAGAGCCTGAGAAAGAAATACCCGAGACTTAACATCCAAGGACCGATCCCACCTTTTGGAAACTCCTGCCAAGTGAGTGATTGAAGATGCGGTTCTAGGATCGGGCTCACCAGCCACGCAAGGACCAACAGAATCCGTGACCAGTAACACTGAGTATCTTAGCTGGACAATTATATCCATCTGTGAGTGATCACCGCATTCTATCCATTATAGTTCCTTTAATGGAATAACATCCTCATGCCAAATCAAAGTTAAAAAATCATTCTTTCACCTTCTGTGACTTTAACCTCACTTTAAACAGTAAAGTACCTTTTAATTGAATTAACAGCCTCATTAACAGCATGGCAGCACAGTGGTTAGCACAGTTGCTTCACAGCTCCAGAATCCCAGATCCGATTCCCGGCTTGGGTCACTGTCTGTGCGGAGTCTGCACGTTCGCCCCGTGTCTGCGTGGGTTTCCTCCGGGTGCTCCGGTTTCCTCCCACAGTCCAATGGTGTGCAGGTTAGGTGGATTGGCCATGCTAAAATTGGCCTTAGGTTAGGTGGTGGAAGTGTGGGCTTATCTGGGGTGCTCTTTCCAAGAGCCGGTGCAGACTCGATGGGCCAAATGAAATGAAAATGAAATGAAAATCACTTATTGTCACAAGTAGGCTTCAAATGAAGTTACTGTGAAAAGCCCCTAGTCGCCACATTCTGGCACCTGTTCGGGGAGGCTGATACGGGAATGGTCTCCTTCTGCACTGTAAATTCTATGAAATGACAAACCAATGTTTAAAAATAATACAAATATATCTTCCTTTCATTTTATTTGCATTTTAAACATATATGTAAACACTAAGCACTAATAATATAAAACTTTAACCTACCAAACAAATGTCTCCCAATGCCTCCTGCCTCTGCCAAACTAAAAGATTTCAGTACAAATAAAAAGGTGTAAAAACTCACCAAATATCCGTGTAAGTGGCCCAAGTTGGTGCTGCAGCTGATTTTTCAATGAGAAGCGCAGGGCTTCAAGCAGACAGAAATAAAACCGTCCAGGCGTTTAAACAGCGAGTGCTTTTCGCATGCATGCTTAAACATCCACACTTCCTGATCATCATGCTGTTCATGTACACCGCATCAGCAACTTTGAATCGCGAAGTCCAGGATGTTACGGTCCATTATGTTCCCCACAAGCTTACTCTCATACTCTATTTTCCCCTTCTTAATTATCCTTTTGTCCTCATTTGCTGAATTCTAAACTGTTCCCAATCCTTACGTCTGCTGCTTTTTCAGTCCAATTTGTACTCCTCTTCCTAAGATCTAATTTCCCTTTTAAGCCATGGTTTGGCCACCTTTCCTGTTTTACTTTCACGCCAAACAGGAATAAATAATTGTTGCATTTCACCCATGCGCGCTTTGAAAGTTTGCCTATCCACCATCATCCCTTTTAGTAACATTTCCCAATCCATCATAGTCAACCCGAGCCTCAGACCATCGTAGTTTCCTTTATTTAGATTTGGGGCACTAGCATCAGAATCAACTACATCACCCTCCATCTTGAAGAAGAATTTTATCATCTTATGGTCGCTCATCCGCAAGGGTCCATTACACAACACCCAGTCTAGGATGGCATGTCGTCCAGTTGGTTCGTCAACTTATTGGTCCAGAAAACCAACCCATACATTCTCCAGGAATTCCTCCTCTCTGGTATTGTTACTAATTTGATTTGCCCACTCTACATGCCCATTAAAGTCACCCTTAATTACAGATGTTCCTTCATCACATACATCTCTAATTTCCTAATTAATACCATCCTCAACACCACCACTACAGTTTGGAGCTTATATGCAACCCCCACTAACGTTTTTGTCGTCCCTTGATATTTCTCAGCTTTATTCAAGCGGCTTCCACATTGCTGGAACTAATATTTTTCCTCATTATTGGGTTCATTTCCTCTTTAGTCATCAATGCAACCAAAACACCTTTTCCTTTTAGCCTGTCCTTCCGAAATACGTGAACACACTGGATGTTCAATTCCTATCCCTGGTCACCCTGCAGTCATGACTCTGTAATCCCAACTATGTCATACCCGTTCACAACTATATTGCGAATGCTTCATGCACTATACACAAAGGTTTGACTTTTTAGCATCACTTGTCCCTTTCCTCTTACTTTTCACTGTGGCCCCATTTTATTCTCGCTCTTGCTTTATCTACCTATCATTTTTCTTATTCCCCTTTTTGTATTTTGTTCTTATCCTTGTTTTCCCCTCATCCGAAGTCATTTGGAAATCACTACCTTTGAGATCGTATTTTTCAACTTACTTCCTAAATCTCTATATTCATCTTTTAGGACCTCATCCCTTTTGTTACCTATGTTGTTGGTACTGATGTGTACCATGGCCAGTGGTTGTTATTCCTCCCCCTCCAGAATGTCCTGTCGCCACTCTGAGACATCCTTCACCCTTGCACCAGGGAGGCAACATACCATCCTGGAGTTTCATTTGTGGGCACAGAAACACCTATCTATTCCCCTTTCAATTGAGGCCCCCATAACTGTTACATTTACATACTTTTTAATCCTCCCCTGCGCAACAGAGCTAACCATAGTGCAACAAATTTGGCTGTTGCTCCTTTTCCCTGAGAGGCCATTCCCCCCAACAGTATCCAAAGCGGTACATCTATTTTGCAGGGGAATGGCAACAGAATATTCCTGCACTGCATGCCTAATCCTTTTGCTCTGCCTGGTGGTCACTCATTCTCTTCCTGCTTGCGGAGACAGAGCCTGCAGTGCTCTCTATATGTGCTATCCATGATACTATCTGCCTCATGGATGCTCCATAGTGTCCCTAGCTGCGACTCCAGCTCCAAAACCAGGGCTTCCAAGAGCTACAGCTGGAGACACTTCCTGCACACATGCTGACCCAGCACTGGAAATGTTCCTGGCTTCCCACATAGAGTAGGAGGAGCACACCACAACTTTGCATTCTCCACCATGACTTACCCCTTTAAATTAAATCTTTTGGAAGATACTTAAAATCAAATAATATCAATTACTGTGGTGCCCACCTTCCCTAGTCTTTGTTACTACTGAATAGAGTCCTTACAAAGTATAAACCACAAAATAAAGACTTTACAAACTATAAGCTATAAAAGTAGTAAATGCTTACCCAAACATATTCACCCAATCAGCTGCTTATGCTTGCCGTGCATCACGTTTGAATCCTGATGATACCTCAAGAGTTCCAAACTCCAACTAGCACTCAGATTTCTCACTGCACTCTTGTGCTGTTTTCAATCTCCAGACAATCAGCTCTGTCTCTTGTAGTCTCTACTCCAGCTATAGGTGCTGCTGACTGTCTGTCCCAGTGTCCTCTTCTCACATTCTTCCCTTGACAAAGACACGCTCTAATTCTAGATCCTGGCAATTCTTTTAACTTTGGGAAATAGGGTGAATAAACCTTTTTCTAGAATATTGAGATGGAACCTCATTAAAAAATGAATGTTTCAACTTTGGAGTTACAGAGCTTCAACCAGACTGGAAAAAATGCTAAAGAAAGAGCTTTGTAATTATAATAACATTGAGTTAACACAGCATGGTGGACGAGTACGCTCTTCGTCTGTTGACTTGTGTAGTTGTAAAAATATTGTTTGATGGTATTTTTCGGATTTATGCATGTTCATGGATTGTGATGGGATCTGGAAAGAAGGCAACGGGGGATGGGGGTATAGGAGAGGTCCATGGAACTGTTATCAGTGCCAGATCTATGATGTGGTGTGATGTTGGACGTTGCAATCCCATTCTCCACACCTGTGGGTGGGAATGAGGTTATCCAGATATGCAGGGTGGCAGGAGAACTTGTCTCGGTGTTTCAAGTTTAAAATGGGAGTCATGAGATAAATGACTGGGAGCAACTCAAGTGAAATGTTGCTGAATCAACACACCTCTTTGTGGCCATGCCAGCCTGCTGCCCACCTTGAAGTCTGGGATAGAGTTGGTGGTCCTCCTCAAATGCTTGGACACTGGGCTCCTTTGCAATGTCCCCTTCATTTTCTCCTTCCTCTTCTCACTCCTCCCCGCCATCCCATGAGGAAGAGTGATATTTAATTCCCACCCCCCTCATCCAGTTCTGGGCCTTTTTTGAATAGACATGTTGTGGACTGGGCAGCTGATGAACACAACTTGGAAAATTTCTGGTGTGCTTGTCCTGGAATCGACCATTCAATCGGTCAATGCAATAAAAGCACATCTTCAACATGCCGATGGTCTGCTCAATGAGGGCTTTTGCAAGTAGATGGCTCCAGTTTTCACACCTCTGTAACTTCATCGCCAGAGGGGTAGAAGGAACCACTTCCTCGGGGGATAGCTTTTACCCCCAGCAGCCACTCAATGAGTGCCACTCAGTGTCCGAAATCTCCCTTCCTCGTTCACAGCTGGGATTGTCCGGTGCTGCTGAACATGAATGGCGTTTTAGTTGGAACACCAAATTGTGTGTTCTTGCTTGCAACGGGTCCGACCACAGATGAGGCAGGAGAATCCCACCGAATGAGTGAAAGCCTTTCCTGTTGATGAAACTAGCTGGCTGGCTCAACCATCAGTACACTGATGGCTATGTGGGCACAATCAATAACTCCTTGGAACTGGGGCTATCACCCTCTGCCTGTGCTGGGCTCTGTGCGTCAAAATGGATAAATTTCCCCAAACACCTGGAGTAGGTCATCCATGGCCTGCTCCTGATGGCATGATGAGCTGCCAACCATGAAATACCAACTAGGTCTGGAGTGAATCCTTGGAATACCACTGATGCATAAAAATTCAGCATCACTGTGATTTTGGTGGCTGAATGTGGGAGACTTTCAGGGCATCAGTTAGTGTGCACCGTTGTGTAAATCTTTGAGACCAGCTGCCAGGATAGCCTCTTTCAGCAATGGTGTTCTGTTATCTGAAGGAGATTGACTCTTAGGCAGAGCTCCCAGTATCATGGGTAGCACATTCTTCTCCTTGCAGCCCATCTCTGTGCACATGCAATCTCCTCATATCCAGAAGTGTGCCTCTGCTGAGATTCTTCCTCACTGCTTACCCCATGTCAATGTAGCTTAGTCCCACCTCCAAAGGTCTGTGCAGCAGGGCTCCCTCTGCTAAATCTGCTGTCCAAGTGATATCAGCAGCCTGATACCCCTCTCAGGACCCCAGTCTCTCACTAGTGGGACACACACACCTTTCAGCAGCAGCGAAGGCAACCCTGTGTCACTGGTTGTGCAGCTGAGCATGATTGTTTATCTTTGAAATGAGTTGACCATTACTCCCATTACCTCTGATGACTCCCCACTGGCTTCACGCCAGGTTTACCCTCATGTGCTCCAAATGCTGCTTATTCTTTGTGCCTGCTGACTGAAAACTCCAAACTAGCCCAGTGAGATCTTTTCATTGATTCCACAAGTAACTTAACAAGCATGGCAGGTTTGAAAGCATCAACCTCCCACCATCCCATAGCCTCCATTGGTATTGCGTTTCCGAGACAACAAGATTCAATGCCACTCTCCGTGAACATGGTTCTCAAATCACACCGGCACCCCTCACTGCCCTTGCCAGCAATTGGAAATCTGACCCTACTCGTGCTTTGAACAACAGTCTCTCCATGATCATAGTCGGAGCTCTTCAGTGTAAAAGATCAAAGCCTTCCCAGCTTGTCACAGTAACAGTCTCACTGAAGATGATGTGCCAGCTGTTTACCACACAAGTGGCACCCTGCTGGGAATGTAGGATACCCTGGCCAAAAGCCACTTTAATGCATTCTCTACTAGACTCATGGAGCTGCCCCACTGGACTCCCTACCCATCCTGCGATCCGCACCAGATGCCAATTTTTCAATTTTTCTCAACCCACACATCCTTGAACTCACCTACATATTTCAAGGCTGGGAAAATGATTCCCACAGTTTTTGTAGGTCCCAAGTTCACAAGAACATAACGATTAGGAGCAGGATGCCCATTCACCCTGCCCATTCAGCCTGCTCCACCATTCAATACAACCACAGCTGAGCTTGAACTTCAGGTTTTGATATATAAATTGCAATGGAAAATGTGTAAGAAACCTGGAGTTCTGTATTAATGGTCATTGCGATGATAGTATGGTGGAATGATGCAGCAGAGAAGGAGAGTAATTGGCCCATCTTTCTCTGCGAGCTCTTTGAAAGATTCCAATTACTCCCATTTCTCTGCCCTTTCCTCGCAGGCCCACAAGTTCTTCTCCTTCAAGTATTTAGCCAATTTCCTTTTGAAAGTTATTACTGAATTTTCTTCCACCATCCTTTAGAGCAGATTATTGTACAACTTTAACTCGCTACTTCAAAAAATTCTCCTCGTCGCGCACAAAGTTCTTTTCCCAATTCCCTTAAAACTGTGTACTGATTATTGATTATTTTGGCACTGGAATAAGTTACTTCTTGCCTATTCTGTCAAATCCCTTCATGATTTTGAGTACCTCTATTAAACTTAACTTTCTCTGCTCAAAGACCGATCCCGGCTTCTCCAGTCTCCCAACAATAGTGAAGTCTGTTATGGGCCAGGGCTTAGAAACTCCAAAGTGTATTATGAGGCTCACCTGACCTATAACTTTCATGTTGAATTTGGCTAGGATGACCACAAGTGTCTTCACTTCAGGTGTGATTCATCAGACTTCCTAGATGCTTTTTTCAAAACAAAGATTAATATGAGAATGTTGTTAACATATATAAAACACTTATCAAGAATTTGTTATCAATTACAAACATGAAATAAATACAACAGCTACAGTAATCTATGTATATAACTCTTAATGAAACCCCCTTAGTTGTTATAATTCAATACAAAATCCAATAAAACCCAAATCCCTTTCAAGAGCATGGCCCAGTACACTGTAATCTCTCTTGAATGGAACTGGTCCTTTCCCGGAGATTCTGGTCCAGCCTCTAACCAGCAGATTCAAAATTCCTTCAGGAAAGCAACCCTAGATTGAAGGTTACCAAGGCAGTTTGCCACACCCAATGTGCTTCCAGTTCACTGGAACAGCTTGAAAATAACACAGAGAAAACAGGGAAACTTCCTGCAGTCCAAACAAACAAACCGAAAATGAAACCAAAACACTAAACCCCTTCTCACCTGACAGCCACAGTCCAGCTCCACCCACAAATTACATCACTGAAGCCGTGCTACATGCCATGTGGTAAAAACATAGGTCGGGATTCACCGACCCCCCGATTCTGGGTCGGAGAATCCCCGGGGGGGCGGCGCGAATACCGCCCCGCCGCTCCCTGCCGTATTCTCCGTGCTGTTTTTCGGGCAGGGGCGGGATTCACGCCACGCCGGTTGGGGGCCCCCTGGCAATTCTCCAGACCCTGATGGGCCGAGCGGCCGTCCGTTTCTGGCCAGTCCCGCCGGCGTGGGTTACGCATGGTCCCACATGGCAGGACCTGGCAGGTAAGTCGGCGGGGCGGTCCTCGGGAGGGGCGCGGGGGGGATCCAACCCGGGGGGGGGGCCCCAGGGTGGCCTGGCCCGCGTTCAGGACCCACCGATCTGCAGGCAGGCCTGATCAGTGGGGGCACTTCTTCCTTCCGCGCCGGCCCCTGTAGGGTTCCGCCATGGCCAGCGCGGAGAAGAGAACCCTCAGCGCATGCGGCAAAATATGCCAGCCGGTCTGCACATGTGCGGAACCACGCCGGCGGTTCCGCGCATGTGTGAGGTCACGCTGGCCCTTCGGCGCATGTGCGAACTCGCGCATCCCTTCGGCGCTGGCTGGAGTAGTGCCAAACCCTCCGCCGTCCACCTAGCCCCCAAAAGTGCGGAGAATTCCCCACTTTTGGGGGCTGTTGTTGCCGGAGTGGTTGGCGCCGGTTCTCCTGTCGGCGAGGGGACTTAGTCCCCAGAAGGGAGAATCCCGCTGAAAATCTTTCTTAAAGGGACACTCACATGTCAAGTCCTCCATTTCTTGTATCATTTCAGTAAATCTCCTCTGCATGACCTCCAAGCCAGTGATATCCTTCATTATCCTTCATGGTGACCAGATTGGGCACAACACTCCAGCTAAGACCTAACCAACGATTCATAGATGTTTGACATAATTTATTTTGTTTTTCTAATCTATACACACAATATTTACTAGGGCTGATTTCAGAGAAGCGAGCTGAATTATGTCTGGAAAACATGGCAGTGGAGACTGTCATGATATTCAAACACACACATCATGATGGACACACTAACAGGCAAATCAGAGTACACAACACCACAACCAATCACAGACAAGAACACCAACCACATAAAAAGCACGAGCACGACACCTGGAGGTCAGTAGGTCTGGGGAGAAGGAAGCATGAAAGAGCTGTTGAAACACCACAAGCAGGGAGCCCCCCACGTGCAGAGTGCAAAGACCAAGTTGTAAATAGTGAGTTTAAATAAACAAGTGTTGTACCATATGCAACTGTGTTGGCTCTTCTGTGTGTTAGAACACCCAACACCACATGGTACAGGAGTGGATCGATACCTGCCTACCAACCTGCCATTCTGGACATGGACCACACCGGCAAACCGCAGCCGATGCAAGTCACGGGGAACCTAGGCACCAACTGGAAGCTCTACAGGCAGCGATTTGACCTGTACATCCGTGCCACCGAAAAACAGAATGTCTCGGATGATTCGAAGATTGCAATGCTCCTCTTCTACGCAGGCCCCCACCCAAATGATGTCTTTAATTCACTGGTGTTCGAGGAAGGCGAAAACCAGGCCAAATATGACACGGTCATCCTCAAAATGGACCAGCACTTTCAAACTGAAGTAAACGAAACTTTCGAAAGATACATCTTTCAGCAACGCCTGCAAGGTAAGGAGGAGCTTTTTCAACCCTTTTTGACGCACCTCCGGATTCTAGCGCAGTCCTGCGGTTACGGCACCACCACGGAGTCCATGATCAGGGACCAGATTGTTTTTGGCGTTGCCTCCAGTGGCCTACGCCAGCAGCTTCTTAAAATAAAGAGCCTCACCTTAGCGTCTGCTGTGGAAGCCTGTGTCCTCCATGAAGATGCGACCTGCCGTTTTGCCCGATTTCAGGCGTCCGAGTTGGCACGGAGGGGGTCCCCAGCCGTCGAGTCGGCAAGCCAGGCCGCCCACGACGTTGAACGCATCCAGGCCGTCGATTTCTTCCCGCCCCACGGCCCGGACGACAGCGGCCGCTTCCCGCGCTTTTCGCGGTCTCCCGCGCAGGTGCGCGCCAAGAATAACGGCCACAACGAGGGACGCACTGCGCAGGCGCGCCCACCGCAAGATCGCACTGCGCATGCGCAGTGGCGCAACGAACGCCGTGACGTCATGACGTGCAGCAAGTGTGGAGGTCTACACTTAAAAGGGCAATGTCCTGCAAAATACCAACAGTGCAACAGATGTGCCATGATAGGCCACTACGCAGCCCGCTGTCGTGCGGCTCAACCCATGGATCCGGCGCATCCTCGACAACCTCGCACACGAGTCAGGACCGTCCAGCCCACGCATCAAGACTTCCAGTTAAGTGATGCAGATGACCAGGATGACTTCAGAGTTGCCGTCATTGATGTCAACAAGGTCAATGCCATCAATCCAGACGATGAGTGGTGTGCCACCCTGACGGTCAACCGATCGCGCGTCGCCTTCCGTCTGGACACCGGCGCATCCGCCAACCTGATTGCTTACTCTGCAGTCCAGGCCATGAAGGTCAAACCACTCATCACACCATCCCGGCTTAAGATGGTTGACTATAACGGGAACGTTATCCCGTCCGTAGGATCTTGCCAGCTACAGGTGACTCACAAGAGGTACACGGCCACACTCCCCTTCGAAGTTGTGGGCTCATCAAAGGACTCGTTACTGGGCGCACAAGCGTGTAAGGTCCTTCACCTGGTACAGCGCATCATGTCTCTCTCTCCAGATGAGATATCCGACTTCCCGGATGCTGAGTTCCACGCGAATCTCCATTCCCTCCTCGCTCACAACCAGGAGGTTTTTGAAGGCATGGGGACATTGCCACACACGTACAAGATTCGACTCAGACCGGACGCCATCCCTGTCGTTCACGCACCTCGCAGGGTTCCTGCGCCTCTCAAAGACCGCCTCAAGGCACAACTGCAGATTCTTCAGGACCAAGGGGTCCTATCCAAGGTCACGGAGCCCACGCCATGGGTCAGCTCCATGGTCTGTGTAAAGAAGCCCTCTGGCGAGCTCCGTATATGTATAGATCCAAAAGATCTGAACAACAACATCATGCGGGAACACTATCCCATCCCAAAACGAGAAGACCTCACCAGCGAGATGGCGCGAGCCAACATATTCACTAAATTGGATGCGTCCAAAGGATTCTGGCAGATCCAACTGGACCCGGCCAGCCGAAGACTATGCACATTCAACACCCCTTTTGGCAGATTCTGCTACAACCGGATGCCATTCGGCATCATTTCGGCATCTGAAGTATTCCACCGCATTATGGAGCAGATGATGGAAGGCATCGAAGGGGTACGTGTATATGTGGACGATATCATCATTTGGTCCACCACTCCGCAGGAACACATGCATCGTCTTCGACGTGTCTTCACCCGCATACGGCAAAATGGCCTGCGTCTCAACCGTGCGAAGTGTGCTTTCGGCCAGACGGAGCTGAAATTCCTCGGGGACCACATCTCAAGGTCCGGGGTCCGTCCCGATGCAGACAAGGTTAGCGCCATCACAGCCATGCCACGACCGGCTGACAAGAAGGCTGTCTTAAGATTCCTGGGCATGGTCAACTTCCTTGGGAAGTTCATTCCCAACCTGGCTTCTCATACAACAAACATGCGCCATCTCGTAAAAAAATCGACGGAATTCAACTGGCACCAGTCGCATCAGCAGGAATGGGAGGAGCTCAAGCACAAACTGGTCACGGCACCAGTGCTGGCCTTCTTTGACGCGACTCGCCCTACAAAGATCTCAACAGACGCCAGCCAATCTGGTATTGGAGCGGTACTCCTGCAAAAAGACAGCACGTCATCATGGGCCCCGGTTGCGTATGCCTCACGAGCCATGACCCCTACCGAACAGCGCTACGCGCAAATCGAAAAAGAATGCCTGGGCTTGTTAACTGGACTGGACAAGTTCCACGACTATGTGTATGGCCTGCCACGATTCACGGTCGAAACTGACCACCGCCCCCTGGTCAACATCATTAACAAAGACCTGAACGACATGACTCCTCGCCTCCAGCGCATCTTACTCAAACTCAGGAGGTACGATTTTGAACTGATCTACACTCCGGGGAAGGAACTCATAGTGGCGGACACTCTTTCCCGAGCAGTGAGCACACCACCAGATGCGGAGGGGTTCGTGCGTCAAATTGAGGCACACGTGACTCTGACAGCAGCAAATATGCCAGCTGATGATCCTTGTCTGGCCCACATACGCGCAGAGACGGCGACTGACCCTCTGCTGCAGCGAGTGATGCGCCACATGACGGAAGGGTGGCTAAAAGGGCAGTGCCCCCAGTTTTACAATGTGCGAGATGATCTCACCAATATAGACGGGGTCCTTATGAAATCGCATAGGATCGTCATTCCACACAGTGTGCGCCAGATGATTCTTCGTCAACTACACGAAGGCCACTTGGGTGTCGAAAAATGCAGACGAAGGGCCCGGGCGGCGGTATATTGGCCGGGTATTAATGAAGACATAGCCAACATGGTGCTCAACTGCACAACCTGTCAGAGGTTTCAGCCGGCGCAACCTCCGGAAACACTTCTACCACACGAGATGGTGACGTCCCCCTGGGCGAAGGTGGGTGTTGACCTATTTCACGCGCTCGGCAGAGATTACATTGTTATTATAGACTACTTCTCAAACTACCCGGAAGTCATGCCTCTCCATGATCTGACGTCGTCCGCAGTCATTGGGGCCTGCAAGGAAACGTTTGCTCGCCATGGCATTCCAAGGACTGTCATGTCAGACAATGGACCTTGTTTTGCCAGCCGTGAATGGTCGTCCTTTGCCGCAGCATATGGTTTCACTCATGTGACATCCAGCCCTCTGCATCCACAATCGAACGGGAAGGCTGAAAAGGGTGTCCACATCGCAAAGCGGCTCCTGTGCAAGGCGGCTGATGCCGGATCGGACTTTAACCTTGCCTTGCTGGCCTATCGATCGGCCCCGTTATCCACGGGCCTCTCGCCAGCGCAGCTACTAATGGGTCGCTCCCTCAGGACGACGGTACCTTCCGTCCTGGCACCGACAACAGACCATGAGGCGGTTCTTCGGGACATGCAACTGCAGCGTGATCGCCAGAAAGGTCGGTACGACACACGAGCGACGGACCTGCCCCCCCTGTCCTCCGGAGACAAAGTACGCGTCCATCAACCGTATGGTGGCTGGTCAGCACCGGCCGAAGTCCTCCGACAAGTGGCTCCCCGCTCGTTCCTGGTTCGCATGCCGGATGGTTCCGTGCGTCGCCGCAATCGGCGCGCCCTTCGCCGACTTCCACGTTCACAGCCACACAACACGCCAGATCCTCAACAGGCTTCCGAGGATGACTTTGTGGAGCTGCCGCACATCACGCCCTTTCCATCGCCACCCATGGCCATGCCTGCACAGCAGCCGGTGGTTCTTGATCCACCCTTAAGGCGGTCAACCCGAATTCGTCGCAAACCCATTAGAATGGACTTATAATACAGTTCATATGTTTAATAAGTTGGACAATTTTACATGATAACCTGTTGTTGTTTATCGTTCCAGATGTCGTCTGACTGGACAACTGTTCAAAATTTTTTTTCTTCTTCTCTCGTTCGCATTTCTGTTATGTTATGGTACAACTGGATTCATGTGACGCACTCGACATCGCCCCATGTACATAGTTCCGTCATAGACACATGCTGCACACGACACACACACACTCTTAGATGCACTCACGTCACGATCATATTTATTACCACGTAGGCACATATCTTTGTAAAAAGGGGGGATGTCATGATATTCAAACACACACATCATGATGGACACACTAACAGGCAAATCAGAGTACACAACACCACAACCAATCACAGACAAGAACACCAACCACATAAAAAGCACGAGCACGACACCTGGAGGTCAGTAGGTCTGGGGAGAAGGAAGCATGAAAGAGCTGTTGAAACACCACAAGCAGGGAGCCCCCCACGTGCAGAGTGCAAAGACCAAGTTGTAAATAGTGAGTTTAAATAAACAAGTGTTGTACCATATGCAACTGTGTTGGCTCTTCTGTGTGTTAGAACACCCAACACCACAGAGACTTCCCAGCACATTGTAAACTCCAGAGCATGTGTGATTTTTCTCTCCCAGGTTCCCTTTCTGTAGATAAGCTTGGCTGCCTGTTGAGTGAAGAAGTCTTCAGAAAAGGCCACAGCGGAGGAGTAAGTAAAAATTAATGGTGGTGGGAAAGAAAGATCGCTGATAGGGTAGATGAATACAGTATAGTTGGCAGTTTAGGAATGAGCACATGGTGGGATTTAGGGATGCTGATGGATTGTGGGAGGATATCGAATTGACGATTGAAGTGGAGGAGATGATGTCATGAGAGTTGGTGATTGGAGTTGTTTTGGATTATGGAAGTAGAAGGGGGTGATTTACAGGATAAACTTATTGGGCCCAGAGAAAGACTCCTGCTCTCTCGGCCAACAAGTAACACTCTGGGAATGATTTTCCATATGGATAAAACCTTCTCACCTCCTTTTACCTGATGGGTTTCTCAAGGCTACAGAAAAATTAAAGCATACAGCTCTGATAAAAGGTTATAATGATCATCCTCCCCCACTGAGAGTAGATTGGTTACTTGCCTCTCATCTCATGTCCATTTAAACCAAAGTGGTAGTGGGTTTGAGGCAAGTTAGATACCTGTTTGAAATTTTAAAATTGTTATTTCCCATCCAACCCAAACCCACCAAATGTGCCTGGCATACTTCTGTTTACAAAGCCCAAGGACCCATGCTTTTTAAAAACATCCTTTATCTGTCCTGCTACCTTTAAATTTTGGCTATGTACAGAGGTTTCTCTGCTCCTACATCCCATTTTAAATTGTGTTTGCCTATTTAAGCCAACTGCCTACAACCTCCGTAAAGCCTGCATCAATCTCTCCCACTATAAACCACAAGTGGAATTTTATTGCCCCATCGTGGAGGGGGTGGGGCCAGAAACTGCAGAGAGCCATTCAAAACCCCATTGATTTAAGCAGACGGGAGGATCCCACTGGTAGGAGGGGCTGTGAAATTCTGGCTCATGCTTCTGCGTTTCATGCCATTTTCAACCTTTAAAAGTATGCCCTGTGTACCCGGGTCCACATTATTAATACGCATTGTAAAGAACCCTGGGTGTCATTCTCCGACCCCCCGCCGGGTCGGAGAATGGCCGTTGGCCGCCGTGAATCCCGCCCCTGCCCCCGCCGAAGTCTCCGGTACCGGAGATTGGGCGGGGGCGGGAATCGGGCCGCGCCGGTTGGCGGGACCCCCCGCTCAATTCTCCAGCCCGGATGGGCCGAAGTCCCGCCCAGAAATTGCCTGTCCCGCCGGCGTAAATCAAAGCTGGTATTTACCGGCGGGACCAGGCGGCGTGGGCGGGCTCCGTGGTCCTGGGGGGGGGCACGGGGCGATCTGACCCCGGGCGGGCCTGTGCCGTGGGGGGCACTCTTTCCCTTCCGCCTCCGCCACGGCCTCCACCATGGCGGAGGCGGAAGAGACTCTCCCCACTGCGCATGCACGGGAAACTGTCAGCGGCCGCTGACGCTCCCGCGCATGCGCCGCATTTCCGCGCCAGCTGGCGGGGCAACAAACGCCATTTCCGCCAGCTGGCGGGGCGGAAATCCCCCCAACATTGAGGGGCTAGGCCGCCAAAGATGCGGAGCATTCCGCACCTTTGGGCCGATCCGATGCCCGTCTGATTGGCGCCGTTTTTGGCGCCAGTCAGCGGACATCGCGCCGTTGGGGGAGAATTTTGCCCACTAGTCGTAATATGGATACCTGGGGAACACCACTTTATACTATCCCCAATTCTGAAAGAAAATGCTCAGCACTATTGTGCCCTTCCGTTTAAATCATTTTAAATTCAGGATATATACACAATGTCAACCACACGACTCTCATCAACTCTCTCTATTACCTCAACAAACAATTAAATCATGTTAGACAAACATGATTTACCTTCAATAAAAGCAAAATACTGCACATGCTGGAAATCTGAAGTAAAAACAGAAAGTGCTGGATAAGCTCAGCAAGTCTGGCAGCATCTGAGGAGCAGTTGACATTTCGAGCCCATATGACTCTTCTGCAGAACCTTTTTGTCTTTAATGAATCTGTGCTGGGCATCATTTATTAATCCAGATTTTTTCCAGTGACAATTACTTATATCTCGGAATAGTCTCTCAAAGCTTCTCCACCACGGACATTAGACTGTCTGACCCGCGGTTGCTGGGTTTATCCCTCTCCTCGATTTTGAACAGGGTGAAAACATTTGCAATCCTCCACCGCTTCTATACTTAAGAAGAATTGGAAGATTGTAACTCGAGCCTCCACTGTTCTTTGACTACCCTTTTACTATTTATATGTTCATAGCAGACCTTTAGGTTCCTTTTTTATGCTCCTAACTAATCAATTCTCATTTTTATTTCCTCCTCCAATTTCCTTTATTAGTTCTCCTCTATATTTTCTGTATTCAGATTGATTCTCTACTTAATTCTAAGCTGACATTTATCAAAAGCATTCCTTTTCTGTTTAATTTTAATCTCTAAATCTTAAATCATCCAGGAAGCTTTAACTTTGGATGTCCTTCCTTTCCCCTGAGTTGAAATACTCACGGTCTGATCCAAACCATTTCTTCGAAGGACTCGCATTGCTCATTTACTGTTTTATAGAAAGGATAGAACAGGAGGTAAGAGAGGAGGGGGAGTGGCGTTTTTGATTAGGGAGAACATCACGGCAGTACTTAGAGGGGATATATCCGAGGGTTCGCCCACTGAGTCTATATGGGTGGAACTGAAAAATAAGAAGGGAGAGATCACCTTGGTAGGACTGTACTACAGGCCCCCAAATAGTCAGCGGGAAATTGAGGAGCAAATATGTAAGGAGATTACAGATAGCTGCAAGAATAATAGGGTGGTAGTAGTAGGGGACTTTAACTTTCCCAACATTGACTGGGACAGCCATAGCATTAGGGGTTTGGATGGAGGGAAATTTGTTGAGTGTATTCAGGAGGAATTTCTCATTCAGTATGTGGATGGACCGACTAGAGAGGGGGCAAAACTTGACCTCGTCTTGGGAAATAAGGAAGGGCAAGTGATAGAAGTGCTAGTGAGGGATCACTTTGGGACAAGTGACCATAATTCTATTAGTTTTAAGATAGCTATGGAGAATGATAGGTCTGGCCCAAGAGTTAAAATTCTTAATTGGGGCAAGGCCAATTTTGATGGTATCAGACAGGAACTTGCAGAGGTAGATTGGGGGAGACTATTGGCAGACAAAGGGACGGCTGGTAAATGGGAGGCTTTTAAAAATGTGTTAACCAGGGTGCAGGGTAAGCACATTCCCTTTAGAGTGAAGGGCAAGGCTGGTAGAAGTAGGGAACCCTGGATGACTCGAGATATTGAGACTCTGGTCAAAAAGAAGAAGGAGGCATATGACGTACATGTGGCGCACAAAGACTCCGTGAGACAAACAGAGTGAAGTCGATGAGGCTTTATTAAGCGTGTCTGTTCCCCAGCAGCCCGATAGTAAACTGGCATGCGGGGGAAGGCACCGGCTTCTTATACTTCGCCTTCAGGGCGGAGTATGAGGTCAACGGCCAACCAGGACCCGGGATCTGTCAGCCAATGACATTAGGGCTTCCAGTCCCACATGACCCCCAATACATACTACCACAGTACATAAGCAACTGGGATCAAGTAGATCCCTTGAAGAGTATAGAGATTGTCGAAATAGAGTTAAGAGGGAAATCAGGAGGGCAAAAAGGGGACATGAAATTGCTTTGGCAAATAATGCAAGGGAGAATCCAAAGAGATTCTACAGATACATAAAGGGGAAAAGAGTAACTAGGGACAGAGTAGGGCCTCTTAAGGATCAACAAGGGCATCTATGTGCAGAGCCACAAGAGTTGGGTGAGATCCTGAATGAATATTTCTCATCGGTATTCACGGTGGAGAAAGGCATGGATGTTAGGAAACTAAGGGAAATAAATAGTGGTGTCTTGAGAAGTGTGCATATTACAGAGGAGGAGGTGCTGGAAGTCTTAAAGCGCATCAAGGTAGATAAATCCCCGGGACCTGATGAAATGTATCCCAGGATGTTGTGGGAGGCTAGGGAGGAAATTGCAGGTCCCCTAACCGAGATATTTGAATCATCGGCAGCCACAGGTGAGGTGCCTGAAGATTGGAGAGTGGCGAATGTTGTGCCCTTGTTTAAGAAGGGCAGCAGGGAAAAGCCTGGGAACTACAGACCGGTGAGCCTAACGTCTGTAGTAGGTAAGTTGCTAGAAGGTATTCTGAGAGACAGGATCTACAAGCATTTAGAGAGGCAAGGACTGATTCGGGGCAGTCAGCATGGCTTTGTGCGTGGAAAATCATGTCTCTCAAATTTGATTGAGTTTTTTGAGGGAGTGACCAAGAAGGTAGATGAGGGCAGTGCAGTAGACGTTGTCTACATGGACTTTAGCAAAGCCTTTGACAAGGTACCGCATGGTAGGTTGTTGCAGAAGGTTAAAGCTCACGGGATCCAGGGTGAGGTTGCCAATTGGATTCAAAATTGGCTGGACGACAGAAGGCAGAGGGTGGTTGTAGAGGGTTGTTTTTCAAACTGGAGGCCTGTGACCAGTGGTGTGCCTCAGGGATCGGTGCTGGGTCCACTGTTATTTGTGATTTATATTAATGATTTGGATGAGAATTTAGGAGGCATGGTTAGTAAGTTTGCAGATGACACCAAGATTGGTGGCACAGTGGATAGTGAAGAAGGTTATCTAGGATTGCAACGGGATCTTGATCAATTAGGCCAGTGGGCCGACGAATGGCAGATGGAGTTTAATTTAGATAAATGTGAGGTGATGCATTTTGGCAGATCGAATCAGGCCAGGACCTACTCAGTTAATGGTATGGCGTTGGGGAGAGTTATAGAACAAAGAGATCTAGGAGTACAGGTTCATAGCTCCTTGAAGGTGGATTCGCAGGTGGACAGGGTGGTGAAGAAGGCATTCGGCATGCTTGGTTTCATTGGTCAGAACATTGAATATAGGAGTTGGGATGTCTTGTTGAAGTTGTACAAGACATTGGTACGGCCACACTTGGAATACTGTGTGCAGTTCTGGTCACCCTATTATAGAAAGGATATTATTAAACTAGAAAGAGTGCAGAAAAGATTTACTAGGATGTTGCCGGGACTTGATGGTTTGAGTTATAAGGAGAGGCTGGATAGACTGGGACTTTTTTCCCTGGAGCGTAGGAGGCTTAGGGGTGATCTTATAGAGGTCTATAAAATAATGAGGGGCATAGATAAGGTAGATAGTCAACATCTTTTCCCAAAGGTAGGGGAGTCTAAAACTAGAGGGCATAGGTTTAAGGTGAGAGGGGAGAGATTCAGAAGGGCCCAGAGGGGCAATTTCTTCACTCAGAGGGTAGTGAGTGTCTGGAATGGGCTGCCAGAGGTAGTAGTAGAGGCGGGTACAATTGTGTCTTTCAAAAAGCATTTAGATGGTTACATGGGTAAGATGGGTATAGAGGGTTATGGGCCAAGTGCGGGCAACTGGGACTAGCTTAATGGTAAAAACTGGGCGGCATGGACTGGTTGGGCCGAAGGGCCTGTTTCCATGCTGTAAACTTCTATGATTCTATGATTCTATGATCTGCTAATCTTTGATTCCAATCCACTGAGTCTGGAACTTTCAGCTGACTGGAATTTGCCCTTCTCCAGTTATGTATTCTGTTAAATTCAGGCTGTAAAGCTGAGCTTTATTTATTCTGGTTTTGAATCAAGCCAAATTAAAATCATTTCGCTCAGTCTAGATGAAGTCTATCACCACAAACACCTTTTCAATTATTTCAGTAATATCTCTAAGAGCTCATACGGAATGGCACCTAATCGACAAATCATCTATACCATTAATTCAGCGCTGGGTTTACTTCTGTATGTCATAGTGAAAGAACACAGCTAAAAAAAGCTCAATAAAGCTTGGAGTAGTTTTTCCACAAAGGATGAGTCTGAACAGTAAAGTTCTTTTGATGCTACAGTTGGCTACAACACTCACTATGCAATTGACTGCGTGTGCGTGACAATTCTTAACTATGGTACCTTACAATGCATCTTGAAAATAAAATGTTCCAAAACATTTAAATACCAGTCAGAAAGCATATTGCAAGAAAGATGTCTAATGCCATTATTGATTTTATGTATCGCATCACAATTAATTAGACATTATATTCACCGTAATAATTCTTTCTGTGTGATTAAAATTGAGTTCATGCTGAAAGGGTCTATGGATTTTACTTTCTTTATAAATGTTTTTAATATTAACAATAAATTAGGTGAGTGAATCATGTACATGTATATCTTCAGAGCTACAAAACAAGTGTTAGATATTGTTCAACCTCAGTTTGTCCAGTTTTCCTTTTGAAAATTAGCAACATAAAACAATTCCTATTTTATACATAGCAACATTTTTGAAAAATGCAAGCAAATTTGATTTTAATTTTATAACATTTCTGTAAAAGTAATGATGTTGGATCTTAATTTTAGTGCATTTTTATTCTGGTTACTATTGTTTTCACAACTCTATCATGTCAGAACGGTTTATACAAATGACCTGTTCAGTTATCAATTCAATCAAAGTGGCATTGATTTGTAGAACTTGGTTGATTGAATTCTTTGTACATCTCAGCTCACATTACCATAAATACTGAGCGCATAAATTTGGACCTACTGCTAAGCATTAATGCTCATCAGACCAATGACATAAATCAGGCATGCTCTTGTTCATAGGAGGAGGCATCCTTTATTGCCTGTGATGTTGGAATATCGTCCATAGTGTTGGTGAAACTTACAAAAGGGTTCAAGAATGAAAACTTTAACTTTCACATTGCGATTACTTCCAGCCACACAATGCAACTGCCATCAATGTGCAGTTGTAGTGGAGAAGAATAAAGGGGACTTCTTAGAACTGGGTTGAAAAGTACACAGCTACCATGTACTCTAGGGAGGCTTAACTCTCGAGCCGTATTTCACTTTTGAATGGCTGTGAGTCAATATGGATACCACACAGATGGTTTTAAAGAGAATTGTGCTGAAAATCAGATCCAGGTGATGACACTCCAAATTTATCTCAACACAGGCAGAATTATTAATTTTCATGTCAGAATTTTATGTTGAGATTAGCTAACCTAATTTATAGTATATCTATATTACAATTGCTACAAGTTATACTTTGTCATAAAGATTTACTCTGAACCTCACTGGAAACAATGAGATTGTCTCATTTTATAAGGCAAAGACAGTTTAATCAAATTAATCGTCAGTACTCTGGGCACATTGAGCAATGTTTTTTCTAGTTCTCCTTAAATCTGTGATGATATTGAGTGTTAAGAATGGCTAGACAAAGTCAATGTGATAAACCACACATTACTGAAATGCAATTTTGGGGTTTTGCTGCGCAAGGTATTGGAGAGAAGGATGGTTCTTTCACAGTAGAAGGTCACTCCCCCCACCTCTTAAAAGTATACCTGAATGGAGAAAGCAGAAGTGAATTACTGGTGACCAAATCCAAAGCAGGTGAAGAAGTAGTTTGTAGATTTCTGGAAGTTTATTAAAATGGGGTTAACTTTGCTTAATCTCATAATGAAGCTTTACAATGCATCTTAAAGGAATTTCACTGTTAGGTTGATCGAGCATCCCTTAGAAAGGATGCACAGGACTTTGACAACTATTCACCTAGTTTGCATGTACATACTTGTGCTCAATGTTTTAGCATTTTACTCTATATTTCTGCCATTCTGATGTGTTTGTCCATCACCCATACATTGTGGTAAGAAACATTTGCCAAGAATCAACACCAACCTGAACGATTTCAAAGCTGTGTCTGCATGTTCACAGACTCGCACCAAGTAGCTGATGGCTGGAGTTTTCTATCTCAGGTCAAATCAGGTTGTCTTCTTCCTCACCAGTTCCATTGCAGGGTAAGGTTGAGGAAGGTGCGGGTTGCAATCATCTTGGATTCCTAACCCATTTTGTACCGCATGACTCTTCATCCAGTTCTTCTCCTTTGGGGTTACCAACTCCAGTTTGAAGTATTCCTGGAAATTTGGTTCTGCAACATTTGACCACATGGTGTTCATGTGAGTCTTCATCGCATAATATTTGATCACATGGCATTTGCCCACTGTTGTGGTAAAATATTTAAACCACTCAAGGCTGTAAGCTGCAGTAACTGAGACTTTATTCAGAAACATATATGAGAGACATAGCTCTGCTTCTACAAAATGACTGACTGGTATCAAGGTTGTGTAACATATTTATATTTTTTGGTTCTCCCCCTTACACCATAAATCCTAATAAGCAGCATTATACTGGCTGCATCTCTTCTTATCATGCTTTTGCTTACCCATTCTGTGAAAGTCATTAAGAATTGTGAATTACCGGGCAGCATGGTAGCACAAGTGGATAGCACTGTGGCTTCACAGCGCCAGGGTCCCAGGTTCAATTCCCCGCTGGATCACTGCCTGTGACCATAACGGTTAGGAGGGGTTATTGCGTATGTGTGCCCTGTACCTTTATATGGGTAGCCCCTTTGGAGTAGTGTCACCTCTGGGTGTCTTGACTGCCCATTGGTCGTGTCCTATCTTACTGACCTATTGGTTGAATGTCTGTGTGTCATGATGTCTCTGGTGCTCCCTCTAGTGTTTACTCAGTCCTAGTGTATCTACATTAACCCCTTGTGTATTTACAGTGATGCATATCACCACATAACTTGCACATCAAAGAACACAAAAAAGGAACGATTTAAGGAAAACTAATGTTTAAGTAAAAAGTACTTCTGTGATGTTTCTAGCAGCAATGAAAAACACCCAAGTATATTCCACTGATTCAACAAAACCATTGCCAATATAACTAACTTCTAATTAAAGTTTTTGCACAGTACATAGCAAGTTATAAAATAATAAATGAAACCAAAACCAAAGCTAATTCTGTTTATTGGTTCACATGCTCTTTTGAAACATAGCTTCAGAGAGATGAGACTCAGTCTTCAGGGAGAAGCATCAAAGCTGCCTGATTCCCGTAATCAAAAAACGCACATCACAACTGACATCCCCATTCATCCATTCATCCAACAGCAGTTTGTGCTTTTTTTATTTCTCACTATCTCCAGTTTGTGATCTTCTCTGTTTCCTTCACTCTCATTCGAATTCCCCATCACACTTTGGGTCAGACTCCACTGGAAAGGGTGACTGGTCTCCTGACTACTGCTGCTGATGTTTTGGAAAAATTGGTCCTTCCTTAAAATCTGTGCCCTCTCTTTGCGATACCGTGGTTTAAGTGGCGAGCAACCAAATCAAGTTTTCTGCATCCAGTTGGTCACCCCACTATTCAGAACACCGTGGTTTATTGCCAGTGGTGACAATGATGGCATCAGAATCAGAAAAGAAGATATTCCTGAAAATTCTTTGCTCATAAAATTGGAGTCCATGACTTCAGGAAGAGGTGGACAGGAGCAGAAAAACCCTCCAGCGATGGTGGGGGTGGGAAAGTGGGTGGGGGGCAAATCTCACAAATCACACCAGTAGCTTCAGCAACTACTCAATGCCCCACAAACACCACCTCCTCCACAACCCCAAATCACCCACTACCAATCCCGATCACAATTCATACACTTAACAATACTGCAAGCGTCTTGACCACAGCTAACCATGATCTCCACACCTCCACAGTATCAGAGATTGGTTACAGCAAAGAAAGAGACCATTTGGTCCATTGTGTTTGTGTCGGATTTCAAATATGCAATTCAGGAATTCCCCTGCCCTCTTCTTGACTTCTCTCTTGTTTTCAGATAATTATCCAATTCTTTTTTGAATGCCTCATTTGAACTTGTCTCGCCAACACAGTGTGGCCATCTAAAATGGCCTCCCGCCAAGAGTGATGGGAAATTCGGTCAAGCTGGGACACAGACGAGCTGCAGTTTGCAAATATACAAGCTGCAGCCCAGACTTTATGCAGGTTCTCCCACCTGTAAAAGGGCCTTAAAAGGCAATTAAAGGAACAATAGGACAATCTTGTCCATCACATCATCTCCCAGACGAAGGGGCACCAAGTCCTTGCTCGGAGAACTCCAGGATTGGCCACTGAAGGCGGCATGTGGCAGAGTGGTTAGCATTGCTGCCTGTGGCGCTGAGGACCCAAGTTTGAATCCCGGCCCTGGGTCACTGTCCATGTGGAGTTTGCACATTCTCCCCATATCTGCGTGGGTTTCACCCCCACAACCCAAAGATGTGCAGTTTAGGTGAATTGGCCACGCTAAATTGCCCCTTAATTGGAAAAAAAAATAATTGGGTACTCTAAATTTATTTTAAAAAAGGATTGGCCACTGAGTGCCCACCCCAAAAGTGATGTGACCGATCAGAGGGTGGGGCCCTGATCAATTGATTGACAGTGACCCAGAGACCGCCCACAAAAGGGGCAGAGAAAACTCAAGCCGGTTAAAAGGCAGCACAGGCCTGCATTCTTTCTCTTTCGACTGGTCTTTTTTGACTGATCTTTGACTGCAGCACAGCTATCAACACCAGCCAAGTTCAAGGGCCCACAACAGCCATCGAAGGACGAAACAGAACTCAGTCATCTTCAAGAACTCCAGCCCGCCAGAGGTTAGGAACCAGATAAAGCCAAATCTACCCTATATCTGCCGGTCACCTGAAAGTTAAGTTAAGGTCGTTTAAGTGTGTTAGTTATAGTCCTGGGGCGAGATTCTCCGACCCCCCGCCGGGTCGGAGAATCGCCGGGGGCTGGCGTGAATCCCGCCCCCGCCGGTTGCCGAACTCTCCGGCACCGGAGATTCGGCGGGGGCGAGAATCGCGCCGCGCCGGTTGGCGGGCCCCCCCGCGCGATTATCCGGCCCGAAGGGGCCGAAGTCCTGCCGCTAAAATGCCTGTCCCGTCGGCGTACATTAGACCACCTACCTTACCGGCGGGACAAGGCGGCACGGGCGGGGTCCTGGGGGGGGCGCGGGCCGATCTGGCCCCGGGGGATGCCCCCACGGTGGCCTGGCCCGCGATCGGGGCCCACCGATCCGCGGGCGGGCCTGTGCCGTGGGGGCACTCTTTTCCTTCCGCCTCCGCCACGGTCTCCACCATGGCGGAGGCAGAAGAGACTCCCTCCACTGCGCATGCGCGGGAATGCTGTCAGCGGCCGCTGACGCTCCTGCGCATGCGCCGCCCGGAGATGTCATTTCCGCGCCAGCTGGCGGGGCACCAAAGGCCTTTTCCGCCAGCTGGCGGGGTGGAAATTCATCCGGCGCCGACCCAGCCCCTTAAGGTTGGGGCTCGGCCCCCAAAGATGTGGAGCATTCCGCACCTTTGGGGCGGCGCGATGCCCGTCTGACTTGCGCCGTTTTGGGCGCCAGTCGGCGGACATCGCGCCGTTTCCGGAGAATTTCGTCCCTGGTGTGTATGAACGTGTGATTATTTAAGTAAATAACCTTGAGTCGAATAAATAAACTCTGATTGAAATACTTGTGTGACTATTTGTCATCCATACGAGTTAAAACACACACTGTGATTATAAAAGAGCAACAACTGTCAGGCAACAAAAAGAAAATGCTGGAAAATCTCAGCAGGTTTGGCAGCAGCTGCAGGGAGAGAAAAGAGCTAACGTTTCGAGTCCGATGACTCTGTCAAAACTAACAGACAGAAACAGTGGGAAATATTTATACTGTGCAGTGAGAATGAAAGAGGAGTCATAGCCACAGAAACCCAGGGAAACCGGGTGCTAATGGCCACAGGAACCAAGGGGAAAGAGTGTTAATGGCAGTCTCCTGGGAGAACAAAAGGTGTGAAAGGTCAAACAGCAGAGAAACTGACATCAGAGGGTAAACTCTGACAGATGTAGATGTGGGGGAAGGAAAGGGGGAAGCAAAGTGGAGAAAGGGTAAGGAAAGGTGGATAAGATGATGGGGGGGGGGTTAATATATATTAAGAAAGAAAGAAATGGTAAAAGACAGTTAAAATGAAATGGGATGAAAACAAATGGGTTGAGGTAGGGTAGAGTTGATCACCTGAAGTTGTTGGATTCGATGTTAAGACCGGAAGGCTGTAGCGTGCCTAACCGGAAGATGAGATGTTGTTCCTCCAGTTTGCGTTGAGCTTCACTGGAACATTGCAGCTGGCCATGGACAGACATGTGGGCATGGGAGCACAGTCTTTTGTTTAAAAGGCAAGCAATGGGAAGGTCAGGGTCCTGAATGCACACAGATCGGAGATGCTCAGCAAATTGATCACCCAGTCTACGTTTGGTCTCTCCGATATAGAGGAGACCACATTGGGAGCAGCGAATGCAATCGACCAAATTGGAAGAGATGCAATTGAAACGCTTCTTAACCTGCAATGAGTGTTTTGGGCCTGGGATGGTAAGCATGGAAAAGGTAAAGGGGCAGGTGTTACACCTTCTGCGATTGCATGGGAAGGTGCCATAGGTGATGGGAGAGGTACTGGGTATGGTGGAGGAGTGGACTAGATTGTCTTGGAGGGAACGGTCTCTGTGGAATGCTGAAAGACGGAGTGAAGGGAAGATGTGTTTGGTGGTGGCATCAGACTGGAGTTGCCGAAAATGGCGGAGGATTATGCTTTGCATACGGAGGCTGGTGGGATGAAATGTGAGAACGAGGGGGACTCTATCCTTGTTCTGGGAGGGAGTGGAGGGGGCGAGGGTAGTGGCGCGGGAGATGGACTGCACACTGTTTAGAGCCTTGTCCACAACTGTAGGTGGGAAATCACGGTCGAGGAAGAAGGAACACATTTTCGAAGCACCATTTTGGAAAGTGGCATCGTCGAAACAAATGCGACGGAAGCGAAGGAGTTGAGAGAAAGGGATGGAGTCCTTACAGGATGTAGGGTGCAAAGAGCTGTAGTCCAGTGGGCTGTAGTGGCTATTAGTCGATAGTCTATTGCCAGAAATGGAGACAGAAAGATCAAGGAAGGGGAGGGAAGTGTCTGAGATGGACCAGGTGAAAATGATGGAGGGGTGGAAACTGGAAGCGAAGTTGATGAATTTTTCCAGGTCCGGACGAGAGCATGAAGCGGCACCAAAATAGTCATCAATGTATCGGTAAAGGAGTTGTGGGAGGGGACCCGGGTAGGCCTGGAACAAGGAATGTTCCACATACCCCATAAAAAGGCAAGCATAGCTAGGACCCATGCAGGTACCCATTGCTACAACTTTGATCAGGTGCGGAGCCAGTGCCGTCACAAATCTTTTGTAGTGGTCCGCCTGGTACCCGTCGTGTCCTGGCGCCTTTCCCGCCTGCATGGAATTAATGCTCTCCATGACTTCTCCCAGTCCTAGTGGTGCTTCCAGCCCCCTCCATCTATCGCCCCCCACCACTGGCTTAGCCAGTCCTTTAAGGAAAGAATGCTTTGTTGATCCTTTTTGGTTCGGCTCCCTGTCTGCCTCTACTATCCTTCACCTGTGCTATTTCCCTCATGGCTACCTGCTTTCTCAACTGGTGAGCCAGCAGGTGGCTAGCCTTGTCTTCATGTTCGTAGAAGGTCCCCCGTGTCTGGTGGAGTTGGTGCACTGCCTTCCTGGTGGATTATATGTTAAAGTCCATTTGCAGCTTTTTCCTTTCTGCCAGAAGTTCTATGTTCGGGGCCTCGGAGTACCTCCTGTTGACCTCCAGAATGGAGTTGATGAGTTGCTGCCCAGTCACCCTCTCTTCCCTGCCTCTGTATGCCTTATAGGCAATAATTTCTCCGCTAATCACAGCCTTCAGTGCCTCTCAGAACGTGGAAGGTGAGACTTCCCTGATCCGGTTGTTATAAACCTACTTGCCTATGGCTTGTGATGTTTTCTGGCAGAAGACATTGTCGGCCAGGAGGGCTGTGCCCAACCTCCATTTGAGGCATTGGGCACGGCCCATCTCCAACCTCACATCCATGTAATGTGGAGCATGTTTGCAGATGACAATCATGGAGTATTCCGCTCTTACTATCTCTGAAAACACCGATATCCCCAGTACAAAGTTGTCAATATGGGTACAGACCCCGTGTACTGGTGAGAAAAATGAGAATTCTTTCTCAACTGGGTGCATGAACCTCCATGGTCCCATCTGTTCCATAAACGTTCCCAGCTCTCTATCCATGCCTGTCATTTTCCCCGTTCTGAAGTTCGATCTGTCGGTCAGTGGGTCCTATACACAGTTAAAGTCTCCCCCCATGATCAGTGCTTACCTATGTCGGGGATTTCCACCACGTTCTTCTTTATAATTTCCGTCTCGTCCAAGTTGGGTGCGTACACGTTCACCAGGAAAACCGGTGTCCCATCCAGGACATCACTGGCCATGACATACTGACTCCCTTGGTCCGTAACCATCCTCTTTGCAGTAAACATCGTCTTCTTACTTATCAATATGGCTACCCCTCTGGCTCCCCTCCCATAGCAGGAATGGTAGATCTGTCCCACCTCGCCCATCCTTACCCGCAGTTGGTCCTTCTCCCTCAGGGGAGTCTCTTGGAGGAAGACTACATCAGCTTTCATAATTTTCAGGTGGGCGAAGGTTCTGGATCTTTTCACTGGGCCACTAAGTCCTCTGACATTACAGGTGACTATCCTAATGGGAAATTTTTTTGTACCCCCCCTTTGTTGCTGGATCAACCATACTTACCTTGTGGATGCACCCCTCCACTCCGGGGTTTCCCTTTGGTAGGGGACCAGCCAAAATGGCCACGGTCACTGTCCTCACCATGAAGCCGGGCTCCTGTGCTGCAAGGTTTCCCTTTGTCCAGTCGCCACCCAATACAGCCACAACTGTATGCATGGCATGTGGATGAGCCAATGCACTCAGCTGAAGCCCTTCCCCCACCTTGTTGTTTTGTTCCCCTGTGATTTTGTTTCCCCCCTACCTCTCTCGCTGCTCCCATTACCTCCCTCCATGTATCCCCTCTTTTGTCTCCCCTCTGTCTTCCTCCAAACGCTGTCCACCTGCCCCGCCAGACGCCCTCTCCCCAGTGGGAGATACGTCGTGGCCCCCCCTCACTTATATATCCTGGCACTAGCTTTCCTGCTAGTGTGGTGGCCCTCCTCACAGGGTCAATCTGACCCCCTCCTGCGCCCACTCTGCTGGTGTCCATACTTTCTCCTCTTCCCCCTCTCCTGCGTCTGCTGCAGTAGCCTCCTCCTTTTTATGAGCTGGTTCTCCTGTTCATAGCGAGGCGATGCAGTCCCGCGCAAAGCTGTCCGTGGATTTCCACCTCCTCCTTTGTGCCTTCCACACCGCTGCCTCTTTTGCTACCTGCCCAGACCGTTCTTATGGGCGAACTCATCTGCCCTTGTAGGAGCAGTAAAATAATGTTCCTTGCCCTGATATGTTTCCAAGAGCCTGGCTGGGAGTAGCATCCCGAATCTGATTTTGTTCTTGTGTAGGGCCGACTTTGCATGGTTAAATTCAGCCCTGCGCATTGCCAGGGCTGCCCCAATGTCTTGGTAAACTCTGATTTTATGTCCCTCCCTTGCATAATAATAATAATAATCGCTCATTGTCACAAGTAGGCTTCAATGAAGTTATTGTGAAAAAGCCCCTAGTCGCCACATTCCGGTGCCTGTTCTGGGAGGCAGAACAAGGCCAGCAGCGCAGGTTCAATTCCCGTACTCCGCCACCATGGCGGAGGCGGAAGAGACCCCCTCCACTGCGCATGCGCGGGGATGCCGTGAGCGGCTGCTGACGCTCCCGCGCATGCGCCGCACGGCAAAGTCAGTTTCGCGCCAGCTGGCGGGGCACCAAAGGCCTTTCCCACCACCTGGCGGGGCGCAAATCAGTTCACCGCGGGCCTAGCCCCTCAAGGTAAGGGCTCGGCCACTCAAGATGCGGAGACTTCCACACCTTTGGGGCGGCGCGATGCCGGACTGATTCGTGCGTTTTTGGCCCCGGTCGGCGGACATTGCGCCGATATCGGAGAATCCCGCCCCTGGTCGCTGCCGGCGGGAACAGCGCGGGACCACTGGGGGGGGCGGCCTTTTGGGGGGGGGGAGGGGGTTCCTGCACCGGGGGGGGGGGTCTCAAAAGGGGTGTGGCCCGCGATCGGTGCCCACCGATCGGCAGGCCGGCATCTCTGAAGGAGGACCTCCTTTCCTCCGCCGCCCCGCGAGATCCATCTGACATCTTCTTGCGGGGCGGCTGCGGGGAGGACGGCAACCGCGCATGCGCGGGTTATGTCATTTATGCGGCTGGCCTCGTCATTTACGCGCCACCGCTTTTACACGGCGCCAAAGCCCGGTGCACGTAAATGATGCGGCGCTGCTCCTAGCCCCTCGGGGGCGGGAGAATAGGGGGCTGAGCGGCCTCCGATGCCGGAGTGAAACACTCTGGTTTTCACTCCGGCGTCGGGACTTAGTCTCCCGATGGGAGAATTGCGCCCAGGAAGTGCAGGGGGAACTTTAGAAAGCAATTAGGAGAACAAAGAGGAGACATGATAAAGCACTGGCGGTTGGATGAGAGAGAATCTCAAGATATGCTATAAGTACATTAAGGAGAAGATGATAACCAAGGAAAGAGTAGGGTCCATTAAGAATCAAGGGGCATGGAGCCGGAGGATATTAATAGAATGTTAAATAAATACTTCAGATCTGTCTTCACTCGGGAGAAGGAGGATGTAGGTACAAGATTCGGGGATAGGGACTGTGGGGTTCTTGAACAGTTTGACACGGAGAGTGAGAAGGTATTGGATATTTGGCGGGTTTAAAAGCAGACAAATCCCCAGGTCCAGATGAGTTGTCTTTCGGGCTGCTATGCGAGGCCTCTGGCCCAAATTTTTAATTCCTCCCTGGCCACAGGGGAGGTGCCATAGGATTGGAGGATCGCTAACATGGTCCCACTTTCGAGAAAGAGTGGTAGACGTAAACAAGGGAATTACAGACCAATGAGTCTCACATCAGTGGTAGGAAAACAATTGGGGAAAACTCTGTAGGAGATCATTATCTCCACTTGGAGAGGCAACGTTTGATCAGGGAAAGGCAGAATGGTTTTGCCAGAGAGAGGACATGCCTAACACATTTGAGGAGGTGATCTTCTGTGTAGATGAAGGTAGTGCAGCTGATGTAGTTTGTATGGATTTCAAAAAAGCCTTTGACAAGGTCCCATATGGGAGACTGATAAAGAAGGCAAATGCACATGGGTTCCAGGGTAACTTGGTAAGTTGGATCCAAAATTAGCTAAGTGATAGGAGTCAGACGGTGGTGGTTGAAGGCCGTTTGTGTGACTGGAGGCTGGTGTCCAGTGGCGTACCACAGGAATCAGTGCTATGTTCCTTATTACTTGTGATATGTATAAACAATCTAAATACGAACGTAGAGTGGGAGGGGGGAGTGGGGTTAGGGGGGGGGTGATAAGTAAGTTTGCAGTTAACACGAAGGCTGGCATGGTGTTTTTAAAAAAAATAGAATTTATAATGTAGAAGGTGGAAGAAGATTTTAAGTTACAAGAAGATATAAATGGGCTGGTCAGATGAGCAGATCAGTGGCAGGTGGAGTTTAACCCTGAAAGGTGCGAGGTGATGAACTTTGGAAGGAGTAACAAGACAATGGAGGATCAATGCATGGCAGGCCATTAGGAAGCTCAGAGGAGCAGAGGGATCTTTGGATGCTTCCTCACAGATCCCTGGAGGTGCAAGACAGGCTAATAGGATAGTGCAGCCATCTCAGATGGCCACCTGCAAAGGACTATGGAAATTAGGCCAACCCAGGACTCAGACACACTCAGAGCTTCTGTGTGTATTTGCAACCCAGATAGATAGACGCAATCGAAACCCCCGCTCGTTTGCATTCTAATGGCCCATTTCCCCAGAACAAAAGGACTGTACTCAGGTCGAATTATTGGGTCCAAGTTAAGGACCGCCCCAAAGAATGCAAAATTCCAGAGGGATAAGAAGAGACACAGCCATGTGCTTGGTCTCTCTTGGATCCGGCCTATGCCAACCCAAGAGCAGCATTACGACCAGAAGAGAAGTTCAAGGCCAACGATCGCTACCAGACGAATGAACCCAGCAGAAATTAAGCCGCTTCTTCTGCCCAGCCACGCAAGATCCGAACAAAGGCCTTGTTCATCTGCAAAGAGCCAGTTGCCCTGAAGTTAAGTGTAGGTTATTGTAGTTGTTAGGTGTAGTTTAACTCGTAGTGTTTTGTGTTGCATGCCGAAGTAATTCTTGTGTGTAAATAAACCATCTTTGAACTTGAACTGACTAACTGGTTGTGTGGTCCTTTGATCGATATCCGGTAAAGTATTGTGGTGATATAATTTGATACCTAGCGACTCTAAAGAGCATCATAATTAATTGGCAACATTATTGGTGACGCTGGTGGCGATTGGCAACATTATTGGCGACATCTGACAGGACTCGACCTAGAAGTGATTTTGTCACTCCGAGAGGACCTTCAAAACTTTGCATTAGAAATCCAATTGAGGAAAAGTGAAAGAAACCACAAGTGTAAGGCCCGTATCGATCAAATCACCAAGATTCGGAAGTATGTATTAACCTGCATGCGTACTAACAGGGATGTAAGGTAAACTGGTTAAGTTTTGCGTAAAACTATCAGGAGTATTGTGAACTGGAAAATAGCCTAGGCCATACCCGCTGTTCGAATCACCACCTTATTCCCCCTGTCCCAAATTAATGGTAGGAAAACAGAGATTAATGGTAGGAAAAACAGAGATAATAGTAGCAATGGCCACAAAAGCAATGGAACGCCTATTGAACCCGTAGGAACCCGAGGTCACAGCGACCAACAGAGCAGAGCAGTGCCCCATATGGGAAGAGGAATTGAGGAAGTATTTGATGGGGAAAGGATGGCCCCTTTGGTCCGAGTTTTGTTCAAATAAGTCAGGTCCAGGAAGCATAGGACAAATCTGGTGGGACAACCTAACCGAGGTCCATAAGAAGAATGCAGCAAAAGTTCGTAAGCCGATGGCAATAGTGTCCTGTTTGGCACAGTTGCGAGGCACAGAGGAGATGGTGAGGACGCTCCGCAGGCAGCTAGTTGAGAAAAAGGAGAAGAATGAGGGAAACTATAGTGAATGTGAAAAGATTAATGAGCAACTCCGGGAACAGTTGGCAGCTAAAGATAAAGAGATGGCTGTTGTCAAAAGGGCACACCAATCTTGTTTAGTTCACCTTCGCAGTTTTCAGACCCAGTACGATAAAGGCTATCAAGCTACACAGTGCGCAATTTTGGTGCGAGAAGAGACAGAACAGCAGGTAGCACAGTTAACAAAACAATGCGCAGATTTAAAGGCAGCTTTATGAGCGCTCCATAGCTCCACTACAGAACAAAGACAGAGCACAGTAGATCACGCGAAATGTAGACGACAAATAGAGAAGTTGCAGTCACTGCTGTCAGTGCAAAACGGATTCAGAGATACCTTTGGACAAGATTTAGATGAGGAGAATGTCCCCAATTGGCAAGAACTAAATGAAACCGCCCAGAGATATGTGGAGGATACAGGAAAATCACAATATAGCCCCCCAGGCCCCGAAAAGGAAAGCACCCGCACTGCCGACTGCACAGACCCAGCACACACCCTCATGAATCCAGTCACCACACAGCGCAAGTCAACAGATCGGGATGAGCCTGATTTTGTTTACACCACCCCACTAACCACCCAATTGAGAGATGCCTGCGCCAAAATTGAACTATTCGAACCCACCGCAGACCCACATAATTTCTTTGAGAGAGTACGACAGCAAACGGTTATGTACTGTCTAGACGAAAGGGAGGAAGTTAAGCTTATAGTCATGAGCCTTGACCCATCCGTTAGCTCAGCTTTACCAGAACCCCAGAATGTAGGAGGAGGAACCCTACAGGAGATGAAAACGGCCATTTTAGATGCGATCGGGTACAACAAGGGAGACCCAATAGAAGGTTTGAACCATTGTAGGCAAAGGAAGGGAGAGCATCCGACTGCATTTGCAGGTCTCCTTTGGATCTATTTTAAAGCAGTATTTGGGGATTTGAACTGCGTGCACTTAGATAATGACGACACAACTAAATGGGCCCGCACTTTAGTCTCCCATGCCACAGAAGCAGGTCAAAAGGCTTGTGTAAATTACGACCCCGCAGACACCACACATAATGAAGTTTGTGTTTTAAAACGACTCTCCAGAGCTTAAGAACAATTCCGACAGAGGAAGGCAGATCAGGAAAAGAAATGATGTGGAGATGCCGGCGTTGGACTGGGGTGAGCACAGTACGAAGTCTTACAACACCAGGTTAAAGTCCAACAGGTTTGTTTCGATGTCACTAGCTTTCGGAGCGCTGCTCCTTCCTCAGGTGAATGAAGAGGTCTGTTCCAGAAACACATATAAAGACAAATTCAAAGATGCCAAACAATGCTAGGAATGCGAGCATTAGCAGGTGATTAAATCTTTACA
The DNA here is from genome assembly GCF_047496885.1 of Scyliorhinus torazame. NCBI lineage: Eukaryota > Metazoa > Chordata > Chondrichthyes > Carcharhiniformes > Scyliorhinidae > Scyliorhinus > Scyliorhinus torazame. The sequence continues at coordinate 107,815,224 of NC_092721.1, forward strand.
GATCCAGAGATGGGGTAACCCCAGGTTAAAGAGGTGTGAATTGTCTCAAGCCAGGACAGTTGGTAGGATTTCGCAGGCCAGATGGTGGGGGATGAATGTAATGTGACATGAATCCCAGGTCCCGGTTGAGGCCGCACTCATGTGTGCGGAACTTGGCTATATGTTTCTGCTCGGCGATTCTGCGTTGTCGCGGGTCCTGAAGGCCGCCTTGGAGAACGCTTACCCGGAGATCAGAGGCTGAATGCCCTTGACTGCTGAAGTGTTCCCCGACTGGAAGGGAACATTCCTGCCTGGTGATTGTTGCGCGATGTCCGTTCATTCGTTGTCGCAGCATCTGCATGGTCTTGCCAATGTACCACGCTTCGGGACATCCTTTCCTGCAGCGTATGAGGTAGACAACGTTGGCCGAGTCGCACGAGTATGTACCGTGTACCTGGTGGGTGGTGTTCTCACGTGTAATAGTGGTATCCATGTCGATGATCTGGTACGTCTTGCAGAGATTACCATGACAGGGTTGTGTGGTGTCGTGGTCACTGTTCTGAAGACTGGGTAGTTTGCTGCAAACAATGGTTCGTTTGAGGTTGCGCGGTTGTTTGAAGGCAAGTAGTGGGGGTGTGGGGATGACCTTGGCAAGATGTTCATCGTCATCAATGACGTGTTGAAGGCTGTGAAGAAGATGACGTAGTTTCTCCGCTCCGGGGAAGTACTGGACGACGAAGGGTATTCTGTCGGTTGTGTCCCATGTTTGTCTTCTGAGGAGGTCGGTCCGGTTTTTCGCTGTGGCGCGTTGGAACTGTCGATCGATGAGTCGAGTGCCATATCCCATTCGTACGAGGGCATCTTTCAACGTCTGTAGATGTCTGTTACGCTCCTCCTCGTCTGAGCAGATCCGGTGTATACGGAGCGCTTGTCCATAGGGGATGGCTTCTTTAATGTGTTTAGGGTGGAAGCTGGAGAAGTGGAGCATCATGAGGTTATCCGTGGGTTTGCGGTAAAGCAAAGTGCTGAGGTGACTGTCCTTGATGGAGACGAGTGTGTCCAAGAATGCAACTGATTTTGGAGAGTAGTCCATGGTGAGTCTGATGGTTGGATGGAACTTATTAATGTCATTGTGTAGTCGTTTCAGTGATTCTTCGCCGTGGGTCCAAAGGAAAAAAATGTCATCGATGAATCTGGTGTATAACATCGGTTGAAGGTCCTGTGCGGTGAGTAGGTCCTGTTCAAACCCCATCAGTCTCGCGGCAGACACGGAGGAATTCATCAGGCGAATGAGGCTCCGGGAATTCTTCCACAGACCCCAAGAGGCCAACAGCGAACCCAAGCAGACTACCAATGAACCGGAACAGCAGACCGTGGGGGATGCTGGTGTAGAGTGCCGAGACGTCCATTGTGATGAGGAATGTTCCTGGTTCAACTGGTCCATGGGTGCTGAGTTTCTGTAGGAAGTCCGTCGTGTCGCGACAGAAGCTGGGTAGCGGTGCGCAGGGGCCTTCTTGGAGGTGAGTAGTGTATTTAAAAGCCTTACCTTTACAGGAGCAGCCCTTCGGATTTCGGCGGCAGCGGTGCGCAGGGGCCTTTTGGGAGGTGAGTACTTACTTTAAAAAGCCTTGCCTTTACAGGAGCAGCCCTTCGGATTTCGGTGGCAGCGGTGCGCAGGGGCCTTCTGGGAGGTGAGTAGTGTATTTAAAAGCCTTGCCTGGTCCCGTGTCTGTTCTTCTTTTCTGTTTTATTTGTTTTTATATAAGGCGGGAACCGGAAGTTCGACCCGCGGACCTCTGGCAAGTCCCCCCCCGCCCCCCCCCCCCCCCCCCCCCGCCCCCAACTAATAAATTCTGGTGGAGAGGAAACCCGAGACACTACACGTGTAGTGTCTCCCACCCGCCCTCCTCCTCTAACCTAATAATAAGACCCATTGGTGTAAGGTAAGTGCCATATTATATTATTAGCATTGTGCAGGTCAAGGATCGGAGGTGGAGGAGCAGTCTCTGTCAGCGAGAGAACCTGAGAACATCTCAGACACTCAGAAGGTAAGAAGGTAAGTAAGTTATTTTTACTTTTATACCTTTTTTCAAATTGTGTGTGTCGGGGGGAAACTAAAGTGACATCACAGAAAAGCTGTGGCCAGAGTGGCTGGTTGGGATTCTAACCTAAATTTAAAAAATTTGAGTATTTGGGAACTAATTAAACATAATGACTTAATTATAATTTAGAGGATATCTAAGCCAGAGATCGGAGAGTATTATAGTTAGCTATCGCATTTCTATTAGAAATCTAGTGCTAGGAAACAGATAGTTGACAGTAACTTTGAAATTTAAAAAAAAGTATTTAAAAAAAAGACAAATTTTAATTAATTGACGCAATGTCAGTTAGAGGGGTGCTGTGCTCTGACTGTGAGATGTGGCAGGTCCGGGAGGCTTCCAGCGTCCCGGATGGCTTCATCTGCAGAAAGTGCACCCAACTGGAGCTCCTCACAGACCGCATGGTTCGGTTGGAGCAGCAATTGGATGCACTTAGGAGCATGCAGGTGGCGGAAAGCGTCATAGATCGCAGTTATGTAAATGTGGTCACACCCAAGGTGCAGGCAGAGAAATGGGTGACCACCAGAAAGGGCAGGCAGTCAGTGCAGGAATCCCCTGTGGTTGTCCCCCTCTCGAACAGATATACCCCTTTGGATACTGTCGGGGGGGATAGCCTATCAGGGGAAAACAGCAGCAGCCAGAGCAGTGGCACCACGGCTGGCTCTGATGTTCAGAAGGGAGGGTCAAAGCGCAGAAGAGTAATAGTAATAGGGGACTCTATAGTCAGGGGCACAGATAGGCGCTTCTGTGGACGAGAAAGAGACTCCAGGATGGTATGTTGCCTCCCTGGTGCCAGGTTCCAGGATGTCTCCGAACGGGTAGAGGGAATCCTCAAGGGGGAGGGCAAACAGGCAGAGGTCGTTGTACATATTGGTACTAACGACATAGGCAGGAAGGGGCATGAGGTCCTGCAGCAGGAGTTCAGGGAGCTAGGCAGAAAGTTAAAAGACAGGACCTCGAGGGTTGTAATCTCGGGATTACTCCCTGTGCCACGTGCCAGTGAGGCTAGAAATAGGAAGATAGAGCAGATAAACACGTGGCTAAACAGCTGGTGTAGGAGGGAGGGTTTCCATTATCTGGACCACTGGGAGCTCTTCCGGGGCAGGTGTGACCTGTATAAGAAGGACGGGTTGCATCTAAACCGGAGAGGCATAAATATCCTGGCCGCGAGGTTTGCTAGTGTCACACGGGAGGGTTTAAACTAGTATGGCAGGGGGGTGGGCCGGGAGCAATAGGTCAGAAGGTGAGAGCATTGAAGGAGAACTAGGGAATAGGGACAGTGTGGCTCTGAGGCAGAGCAGACGGGGAGAAGTTGCTGAACACAGCGGGTCTGGTGGCCTGAAGTGCATATGTTTTAATGCAAGGAGCATTACGGGTAAGGCAGATGAACTTAGAGCTTGGATTACTACTTGGAACTATGATGTTGTTGCCATTACAGAGACCTGGTTGAGGGAAGGGCAGGATTGGCAGCTAAACGTTCCAGGATTTAGATGTTTCAGGCGGGATAGAGGGGGATGTAGAAGGGGAGGTGGAGTTGCGCTACTTGTTCGGGAGAATATCACAGCGATACTGCGAGAGGACACCTCAGAGGGCAGTGAGGCTATATGGGTAGAGATCAGGAATAAGAAGGGTGCAGTCACAATGTTGGGGGTATACTACAGGCCTCCCAACAGCCAGCGGGAGATAGAGGAGCAGATAGGTAGACAGATTTTGGAAAAGAGTAAAAACAACAGGGTTGTGGTGATGGGAAACTTCAACTTCCCCAATATTGACTGGGACTCACTTAGTGCCAGGGGCTTAGACGGGGCGGAGTTTGTAAGGAGCATCCAGGAGGGCTTCTTAAAACAATATGTAAACAGTCCAACTAGGGAAGGGGCGGTACTGGACCTGGTATTGGGGAATGAGCCCGGCCAGGTGGTAGATGTTTCAGTAGGGGAGCATTTTGGTAACAGTGACCACAATTCAGTAAGTTTTAAAGTACTGGTGGACAAGGATAAGAGTGGTCCGAGGATGAATGTGCTAAATTGGGGGAAGGCTAATTATAACAATATTAGGCGGGAACTGAAGAACATAGATTGGGGGCGGATGTTTGAGGGCAAATCAACATCTGACATGTGGGAGGCTTTCAAGTGTCAGTTGAAAGGAATACAGGACCGGCATGTTCCTGTGAGGAAGAAAGATAAATACGGCAATTTTCGGGAACCTTGGATGACGAGTGATATTGTAGGCCTCGTCAAAAAGAAAAAGGAGGCATTTGTCAGGGCTAAAAGGCTGGGAACAGACGAAGCCTGTGTGGCATATAAGGAAAGTAGGAAGGAACTTAAGCAAGGAGTCAGGAGGGCTAGAAGGGGTCACGAAAAGTCATTAGCAAATAGGGTTAAGGAAAACCCCAAGGCTTTTTACACGTACATAAAAAGCAAGAGGGTAGCCAGGGAAAGGGTTGGCCCACTGAAGGATAGGCAAGGGAATCTATGTGTGGAGCCAGAGGAAATGGGCGAGGTACTAAATGAATACTTTGCATCAGTATTCACCAAAGAGAAGGAATTGGTAGATGTTGAGTCTGGAGAAGGGGGTGTAGATAACGTGGGTCACATTGTGATCCAAAAAGACGAGGTGTTGGGTGTCTTGAAAAATATTAAGGTAGATAAGTCCCCAGGGCCTGATGGGATCTACCCCAGAATACTGAAGGAGGCTGGAGAGGAAATTGCTGAGGCCTTGACAGAAATCTTTGGATCCTCGTTGTCTTCAGGGGATGTCCCGGAGGACTGGAGAATAGCCAATGTTGTTCCTCTGTTTAAGAAGGGTAGCAAGGATAATCCCGGGAACTACAGGCCGGTGAGCCTTACGTCAGTGGTAGGGAAATTACTGGAGAGAATTCTTAGAGACAGGATCTACTCCCATTTGGAAGCAAATGGACGTATTAGTGAGAGGCAGCACGGTTTTGTGAAGGGGAGGTCGTGTCTCACTAACTTGATAGAGTTTTTCGAGGAGGTCACTAAGATGATTGATGCAGGTAGGGCAGTAGATGTTGTCTATATGGACTTCAGTAAGGCCTTTGACAAGGTCCCTCATGGTAGACTAATACAAAAGGTGAAGTCACACGGGATCAGGGGTGAACTGGCAAGGTGGATACAGAACTGGCTAGTCCATAGAAGGCAGAGGGTAGCAATGGAGGGATGCTTTTCTAATTGGAGGGCTGTGACCAGTGGTGTTCCACAGGGATCAGTGCTGGGACCTTTGCTCTTTGTAGTATATATAAATGATTTGGAGGAAAATGTAACTGGTCTGATTAGTAAGTTTGCAGACGACACAAAGGTTGGTGGAATTGCGGATAGCGATGAGGACTGTCTGAGGATACAGCAGGATTTAGATTGTCTGGAGACTTGGGCGGAGAGATGGCAGATGGAGTTTAATCCGGACAAATGTGGGTAATGCATTTTGGAAGGTCTAATGCAGGTAGGGAATATACAGTGAATGGTAGAACCCTCAAGAGTATTGAAAGTCAAAGAGATCTAGGAGTACAGGTCCACAGGTCATTGAAAGGGGCAACACAGGTGGAGAAGGTAGTCAAGAAGGCATACGGCATGCTTGCCTTCATTGGCCGGGGCATTGAGTATAAGAATTGGCAAGTCATGTTGCAGCTGTATAGAACCTTAGGTAGGCCACACTTGGAGTATAGTGTTCAATTCTGGTCGCCACACTACCAGAAGGATGTGGAGGCTTTAGAGAGGGTGCAGAAGAGATTTACCAGAATGTTGCCTGGTATGGAGGGCATAAGCTATGAGGAGCGGTTGAATAAACTCGGTTTGTTCTCACTGGAACGAAGGAGGTTGAGGGGCGACCTGATAGAGGTATACAAAATTATGAGGGGCATAGACAGAGTGGATAGTCAGAGGCTTTTCCCCAGGGTAGAGGGGTCAATTACTAGGGGGCATAGGTTTAAGGTGAGAGGGGCAAGGTTTAGAGTAGATGTACGAGGCAAGTTTTTTACGCAGAGGGTAGTGGGTACCTGGAACTCGCTACTGGAGGAGGTAGTGGAAGCAGGGACGATAGGGACATTTAAGGGGCATCTTGACAAATATATGAATAGGATGGGAATAGAAGGATACGGACCCAGGAAGTGTAGAAGATTGTAGTTTAGTCGGGCAGTATGGTCGGCGCGGGCTTGGAGGGCCGAAGGGCCTGTTCCTGTGCTGTACATTTCTTTGTTTCTTTGTTCTTTGTACCTTGTACGATGGGTTTCAAGATGCCCTCGATGTAGCCAGAGAGGTTCTCACACAGGGTCCCATTGCCTGAAACGATAGGGCGGCCTGGTGTGTTGGCCTTATGTATTTTTGGGAGGCAGTAGAGATCTCCAATGCGGGGAGTACGTGGGATGAGAGCACGTAGGGTGCTCTGAAGATCTGGATCCAAGGTCTTGATCAGTTTGTTAAGTTGGCGGATGTGTTCCTTGGTCGGATCTGCGGGTAACTGTCTGTAGTGTTCTTGGTTGTTCAGTTGTCGGTATACTTCTTTGCAGTAGTCCGTTCTGTTCAGTACGACAGTGGCCCCCCCTTTGTCTGCTGGTTTGATGACGATGCTGTGGTTGGTCTTGAGAGCGCGGATGGCATTGCGTTGTGCTTGGGTGACGTTCGGGGTTGTCTTGTGAATGTGACTGATGAATCTGGCATTGACGCGACTCCTGACGGCTTGAGCATACATGTCGAGTCTAAGACAGCGGCCTTCTGGAGGCGTCCAATTCGACTCTTTCCTCTTCGGTTGCCGCACCGCAGATCTCTCGGTCTGCTGTTCCGGTTCATTGGTAGTCTGCTTGGGTTCGCTGTTGGCCTCTTGGGGTGTGTGGAAGAATTCCCGGAGCCTCATTCGCCTGATGAATTCCTCCGTGTCTGCCGCGAGACTGATGGGGTTTGAACAGGACCTACTCACCGCACAGGACCTTCAACCGACGTTATACACCAGATTCATCGATGACATTTTTTTCCTTTGTACCCACGGCGAAGAATCACTGAAACGACTACACAATGACATTAATAAGTTCCATCCAACCATCAGACTCACCATGGACTACTCTCCAAAATCAGTTGCATTCTTGGACACACTCGTCTCCATCAAGGACGGTCACCTCAGCACTTTGCTTTACCGCAAACCCACGGATAACCTCATGATGCTCCACTTCTCCAGCTTCCACCCTAAACACATTAAAGAAGCCATCCCCGATGGAAAAGCGCTCCGTATACACAGGATCTGCTCAGACGAGGAGGAGCGTAACAGACATCTACAGACGTTGAAAGATGCCCTCGTACGAATGGGATATGGCACTCGACTCATCGATCGACAGTTCCAACGCACCACAGCGAAAAACCGGACCGACCTCCTCAGAAGACAAACATGGGACACAACCGACAGAATACCCTTCGTCGTCCAGTACTTCCCCGGAGCGGAGAAACTACGTCATCTTCTTCACAGCCTTCAACACGTCATTGATGACGATGAACATCTTGCCAAGGTCATCCCCACACCCCCACTACTTGCCTTCAAACAACCGCGCAACCTCAAACGAACCATTGTTTGCAGCAAACTACCCAGTCTTCAGAACAGTGACCACGACACCACACAACCCTGTCATGGTAATCTCTGCAAGACGTGCCAGATCATCGACATGGATACCACTATTACACGTGAGAACACCACCCACCAGGTACGCAGTACATACTCGTGCGACTCGGCCAACATTGTCTACCTCATACGCTGCAGGAAAGGATGTCCCGAAGCGTGGTACATTGGCGAGACCATGCAGACGCTGCGACAACGAATGAACGGACATCGCGCAACAATCACCAGGCAGGAATGTTCCCTTCCAGTCGGGGAACACTTCAGCAGTCAAGGGCATTCAGTCTCTGATCTCCGGGTAAGCGTTCTCCAAGGCGGCCTTCAGGACCCGCGACAACGCAGAATCGCCGAGCAGAAACTTATAGCCAAGTTCCGCACACATGAGTGCGGCCTCAACCGGGACCTGGGATTCATGTCACATTACATTCATCCCCCACCATCTGGCCTGCGAAATCCTACCAACTGTCCTGGCTTGAGACAATTCACACCTCTTTAACCTGGGGTTACCCCATCTCTGGATCTGTAAAGATTTAATCACCTGCTAATGCTCGCATTCCTAGCATTGTTTGGCATCTTTGAATTTGTCTATATATGTGTTTCTGGAACATACTTCTTCATTCACCTGAGGAAGGAGCAGCGCTCCGAAAGCTAGTGACATCGAAACAAACCTGTTGGACTTTAACCTGGTGTTGTAAGACTTCGTACAGGAAAAGAAAGGCAGAGGCGAATATGCACCCAGTCAGGACTAATCAGGACCCAGCGTGGATAAATGAGGGCAGACATGAAGGACAGCACCCCAGAGCACAGGCACCACGAGGTTGCCATAATTGTGGACACACGGGACATTACGCCCGCGAATGCAGACAAAACCCCATGAACCAGCACCGCCACCAACAATCAAACGCCTCACCTAGAAACAATGTTAGGCCCATACATAGCATTAGCGCCCGAACAGATAATGCAGTAATCAACACCACAGATTGATGGTGTTCAGACTCCCCAATTTGCAACACAGTCTGGGACAAATCAGGCAGACCAGTAGTCACAGGCACAATCCGGGGACATCCAGTAGAGTTTCTTTGGGACACAGGAGGGTCCCGCACCACATTAAACTCCTCCACAATGTTTCAGCGTGACAAATGGCCCACCACAGACACTATCACTCTTAGTGGATTTACAGGACATGAACAGCAGGGATACATTACAGCCCGTAGATATTCAGATAGGAACCATAAACACCAGGCATCCCGTTGTTTTAGCCGACTTGCCCCAAACAGCCGAGCACATTCTAGGAATCGACTTTATGAGCTCCCACAACTTTTCCTTTGACCCCGTGAATAGGTGTGTATGGAAAATGGACAAAACAGCGAGAGCCCTCGCTACGCTCACAGTAGGGGACTACGAACATAGGATTTGCTCAGTAGGAGACTATTGGTTTGATCCGCAAACAATTAGTACAGACCAGACAATTAGAGAGGTCCTCAGAAAACATAAAGTAGCCTTCGCCCAACACAAACACGATTGTGGGAAGATCCCAGGCATGGTCACAATTTCAGGTCCCGATTCCAAGCCCCAGAAGCAATACGGTTTCCCACAGCAAGCCGAGGGTGAGATCTCAAAAGTCATCAATAGCTTACTAGATCAAGGAGTAATTCGGCCCGTGGCCTCAACAAACAATGCCCCAATTTGGCCCGTAAAGAAGCTCGACGGTTCATGGAGATTAACCATTGACTACCTAGAGCTCAACAAGGTCACCCCATTAGCAGCCCCCACTGTTGCCACGAGTCCCGAAACCATGCTCAAACAGGGAGTACACGCAAAGTACTTTACAGTGCTGGACATTAGCAATGGCTTCTGGTCCATTCCCTTAGATAAGGCCTGTCAATACATGTTCGGGTTCACATTTCAAGGACAGCAGTATGCATGGGCATGCCTCCCGCAAGGTTTCCACAACTCCCCCTCCATTTTTCACCGACAATTGGCCAACGGACTTTCCAAATTTTCCAGCCCCGAATGCCTTATTCAGAATGTGGACGACTTACTCCAGACGGACACAAAGGAAGAGCATGTTAAGCTTCTTTCAGAATTGCTAGGGCTCTTACAATCAATTGGATGCAAGGTTAACCCGAAAAAAGCCCATATCCTAAAAGAAAAGATCCTTTATTTAGGCACCACTATCACCCACGGGAAGAGAGAGATTTAACACATACAAAAAGCTATTAGTCAAATTGCCCCTGCCCTACAATGTCACTGCACTCCGGTCATTCTTAGGATTAGTTGGATATTGTAGGAACCATATAGATGGTTTTGCCACAAAAGCAGCCCCACTCTCAGAGCTCCTAAAAAGAACGCCCCATGGGAATGGCTTCCACAGCACACAAATCGATGAATTAAAACGCGCCCTAGGCACAGCCCCCGCTTTGCAAGTTCCAGACCCACACTCTCCCTACGCCATAGAAGCAGCGACCACCGACCGAACCCTATCAGCAGTACTCCTACAGGAAAGACATGACCGATTAGGACCAGTAGCCTATGCCTCACGAATTCTGGATGCCGTGGAGCAAGGAGTTTCAGCCTGCGAACGACACTTGCTCGCAGCCTTTTGGGCAGTGCAATATTTTGCATACATCACAGGCCTTAACCCCGTAACGATTTTAACCAAGCACACCCCAAGACAGCTACTGTTAGATGGTAGGTTAAAGGACGGTTCAGTCAGCCAGATTACTTGTGCGAATAAGTTAAATGTGTAATAGTTGAATGTTTTATAGTGACCCCTTAGAGATTATGAATGTATGATGTATTAATAAAACTTAGGTAAATGCTCCAAAACATAGGACTGAGTAGTGTAGAACCTGTCCTTAACCAAGGGTAACTGGACACCAAAGATGGATGAAGGATCAACAGTGTGATCCACCACGCTTTGCGTTCAGGATCAAGAGGACGGGATGTAGCCATCTCAGATGGCCACCTGCAAAGGACCATGGGAAATATGGCCAACCCAGGACTCAGACACATTCAGAGCTTGTGTGTGTATTTGCAACCCAGATAGCTAGACACGATCGAAACCCCCAGCATGTTTGCATTCTAATGGCCCATTTCCCCAGAACAAAAGAACTGTACTCAGGTAACCGATACAGATGTAGACTAACCGGCGCCACTCCCTTTGCTAAGAAAGCCCAAACCGCTAAGGACACGCCCAGCCATCAAGGCACCTGCCCCTTTATTGGCCAAAATCAAAGGCAGTGATCGAAGCCTGTTGAATTATTGGGTCCAAGTTAAGGACCGCTCCAAAGAGTGCAAAATCCCAGAGGGATAAGAAGAGACACAGCCATGTGCTCGGTCTCTCTTGGATCCGGCCTATGCCAACCCAAGTGCAGCATTACGACCTGAAGACAAGTTCAAGACCAACGATCGCTACCAGGTGGATGAGCCCAGCAGAAACGAAGCCACTTCTTCACCCCAGCCACGCAAGATCCAAACAAAGGTCTTGTTCATCTGCAAAGAGCCGGTTGCCCTGAAGTTAAGTATAGGTTATTGTAGTTGTTAGGTATAGTTTAACTCAAAGTGTTTTGTGTTGCATGTGGAAGTAATCCTTGTGTGCAAATAAACCATCTTTGAACTTGAACTGAATAACTGGTTGTGTGGTCCTTTGATCGATATCCGGTAAAGCCTTGTGGTGGTATAATTTGATAACTGGCGACTTGAAAGAGCATCATGATTGAGAGTTGGGATAAAAGGTTCTTTTTCGGAATGGCAACCGGTGACGAGTGGTGTCCCGCAGGGTTCAGTGTTGGGGCTACAGCTGTTCTCTTTATATATTAACAATCTAGATGACGGGACTGGGGGCATTCTGGCTAAGTTTGCCGATGATACAAAGATAGGTGGAGGGGCAGGTAGTATTGAGGAGGTGGGGTGGCTGCAGAAAGATTTTAGACAGTTTAGGAGAGTGGTCCAAGAAATGGCTGATGAAATTCAACGTGGGCAAGTGCGAGGTCTTGCACTTTGGAAAAAAGAATAGAGGCATGGACTATTTTCTAGACGGTGACAAAATTCATAATGCTGAAGTGCAAAGGGACTTGGGAGTCCTAGTCCAGGATTCTCTAAAGGTAAACTTGCAGGTTGAGTCTGTAATTAAGAAAGCAAATGCAATGTTGTCATTTATCTCAAGAGGCTTGGAATATAAAAGCAGGGATGTACTTCTGAAGCTTTATAAAGCATTAGTTAGGCCCCATTTAGAATACTGTGAGCAATTTTGGGCCCCACACCTCAGGAAGGACATACTGGCACTGGAGCGGGTCCAGCGGAGATTCACACGGATGATCCCAGGAATGGTAGGCCTAACATATGATGAACGTCTGAGGATCCTGGGATTATATTCATTGGAGTTTAGGAGGTTGAGGGGAGATTTAATAGAAACTTACAAGATAATGAATGGCTTAGATAGGGTGGACATAGGGAAGTTGTTTCCATTAGCAGGGGAGACTAGGACCCGGGGGCACAGCCTGAGAATAAAAGGGAGTCACTTTAGAACAGAGATGAGGAGAAAATTCTTCAGCCAGAGAGTGGTGGGTCTGTGGAATTCATTGCCACAGAGGGCGGTGGAGGCCGGGACGTCGAGTGTCTTTAAGACAGAAGTTTATAAATTCTTGATTTCTCAAGGAATTAAGGGCTATGGAGAGAGAGCGGGTAAATGGAGTTGAAATCAGCCATGATTGAATGGTGGAGTGGACTCGATGGGCCGAATGGCCTTACTTCCGCTCCTATGTCTTATGTTCTTATTATTAATTGGCAACATTATTGGTGACGCTGGTGGCTATTGGCAACAGTAGTTACGAAGGCACACAGGATACTTGCCTTTATCAGTCATGGTATAGATTATAAGAGCAGGCAGGTTATGTTGGAGCTATACAAAACTTTAGTGAGCCCACGGCTGGAGTACTGTATGCACTTCTGGTTGCCTCACTATAGGATGGATCATTTGAGCTATGAAGAGAGGCTGGATAGGCTGGGGTTGTTTTCTTTAGAGTAGAGAATGCTGAGGGCAACCTGATTGATGTGCATAAGTTTATGAGGGCATGGACAGGGTGGATAGGAAGCAGCTGTTCCCCTTATTTGAAAGGTCAACAACGAGGAGGCATAATTTTAAGGTGAGGGGCAGGAGGTTGAGAGGGGATTTGAGGAAAGTGTGGTTCATCCAGAAGGTGATGGGAGTCTGGAATGCACTTCCTGGGAGGGTAGCAGAAGCAGGTATCCTCACAGCCTTTTAAAGATTAGTGGATGAGCACTTGAAATGTAAGAATATTCAAGGCTTTGGGCCAAGTCCTGGAAAGAGGGATTAGTATAGAGTTAGTGTCGTTTTGTCGGTGCAGACTCGATGGGCCGAAGGGCCTTTTCTGTACTGTGTGACTCCATGACTCTATCCTTCCTAAGATGTATTGCCCAAAACCCCCGATCCAAGCTTGATTTGTCTTCCTTTTTTGTGGTGATCCCAAAGAACAAGACAGAGGTACCAGTACATACAAGCACCATTCAACGCTCAGTTTGTAAAGGTCAATTGGACTTTCGTGTATACTCCTTCATGTTGCAATATGACTTTAAGGGATAGCAACATGCCATCATTGGAAGTGAAGTGTGTCATGTGATCCTGTCTCAGTTTCATTTCAGACTGTATGCAGAACACATCACACACAGCTCTGCTGCTGATGTCCTCAAGCTTTCTACATTTATATAAATATTCCCATGCGCCTAGTCTAAATAAATAACATATTTACACAATCTCTTATGAGCAATTGGTATTGACATCATTATAAAAACATGAGACTTCCCAATCAGCAAGACTGCTTTGGAATATTGATTTCCTGTTTGTCTATAATTTGTCTGCCCCATGGCTGACTTTGCATACAGTAGTCAAGACAAAGAACATTCCTGATGAGAATATTGAGAAATTGTATACGTCGTCATTTTCATCTCTTTCATTACATTATAATTTTAAATTTATGCAAGTTTATTTTCAGTGTTACCTCCTCTCTGATTATCCTTGGATACATTTTCTAAGTGACCTGTAATTTTAATAGCTGCAATTATACTTCTGAAAATGGGATTTCCATTGAGAATCCTTCATTTTGTGGATTATTTGGGGGATAAGCATATGGGGGAGAGATTGAATTTTAAAATGATATATTCACTTGTTATCAGCCCTATGCCCCAGGAGAATGAAGGAGTGGAGGTCCGATGAGAACAATTTCTGTCAAACTGTCTGAAGTCATGGTGCCCACCTTGCTATGCTGCTAGAAAGCTTTCCTTTAATATCCATATCATTAACCTAGTGAGGAGTACAGCCCAGCCAACCCATGATCTTCCCATTGTAATGTGGTTTTGGGTATATAAAGCTTTACCCCAAACAGTTTGCAATTTAATTATGGTTTGAGTGTGGGTGGGGAAGATTGCCAAGTCTCCAGCAACCCCCCAAAAAACCTAATGCATTCAAAGCCTCAGGCAACCCTATAAATGGCAGGTCATTTAATAGGTTTGCATACTCTAATTATACATGCAGTAGACTTTTTAATGGTCATTCCTGTATTTTTGTCTTTTCTCCTTTGGCTGAAAATTATCCTTTTATGAGTCTATCCCAACATCCCTTTATTGACATTGTCGAGCTAATATGCTCTGAGAAAATCAACCAGCAGAATGATGCTAGGTGGGTCAGGCTGAACAAGAGGTGCTCAGTGCCCTCCCACACATCCAAAGTATGCCCTCTTTAACAGATGTGTTTGAAGCTCTTGTCAATGCTGGCTATGCTAGAAGAACCATAAATGCATCACAATAATGTGTGAATGCCTGTCAACCCTTGTATTAGATGATTTGCAGTGTACCATCCTTTACATGGTAATGCATGAAAGAAGGCATGCCAGGATGATCGGCAGATAGCGTTACCAAGATGCCACCAACTATTTCTGTTAGATCTGACGAATGTGATATAAAATAGTTAGTTAAATATTAGTTACAGTAATGTAGATGTGGGCCAGTTTAATTCTAGTGAGTTCACAAAAGACAAAGGACAAACGGTTTCAGCAAGCATGGCAAGGAAGGGGGAGGGGTGTCTGGTAGAGATAGGGAAAAGGATGCTGGTAACAAGACGCCGAGGGTTAAGGAATGAGAAGTGAGCCAATTAGGATGTATGGCCAGGTCAGGAGGGGTATAGGATGACCTATGGGAATCTGTATGTTAAACGTGATGCCATTTGAATGTATTTGCAGAGATCCCTTTGTCTCGGACCTCATTCGTTTCCAAGGGGTCCAGGAGACTGGTTCTGTGTTCTGTGTCCCTGAGAAGCGAGTCCGACTTGCAAGTTGGTTAAAAATAAATAATACTATACCTACAAATCCATCTCGAGTTTTATTGAGGCCAGACTGACGGGTAAAGAATTCAACATTTGTCATTTAGTGCCGGAAACCCGGGATTTCTCCAGACAGTTACCAACCAACTGCGAAATTAGAATTAGACTGATTTTGGACAAGGAACATGGAAACAGGCCCACAATGTGTGTAGCTGGAAAATTACACACATTGGTTTCCCCTTTTCTCATGGTCTGATTGGTCTGGTCACTCGCGGTTGGTACGGAAAGATCGTCTCGACGAAATCAAAGGTCAGTCTGGGGATTAGAAAATTTAACTGATAGGATATCATAAATTGATAGTTCGGTTTTGGGTTAATTTTGGAATTGATGGGGCATCAAATTGATAGTTTAATTCCATATGTGTGTAGTTTTGGGATTGATGGGACATCGAATTGATGGTTTAATTCCATGTGTGAGTGTTTTTGATGAACTGCTGGGACCTCAGTAAGGAGGGTTCAGTTCCATGAGTGTTTTTAAATCTATAGTTGATTAAGCTAAAATTGTATCCTTGGACTGTAGTGGCAAGAAACACAGTCTTGAGGACTAGTTAGAGATTATGGGGAAATGTTTGGATAAATTTCAAAACAAAAGAACATTCATAGAACTGGATGCTGCATGTTAGTTAAAGCAAAAGTCTCTCAAAGGGTTAACAGGAGCCAAAGTTAAAGACTACAGACAGGGCTTCTCACACGGGACTTGAGATAACAGCAGCAGCCTGTGGTGTAATCGGATACCTTTCTTTCGAGTCAGTGAAACTCCAGCAAAGTTACGTTTTGAATTAATTAAAGGAAACCAGTGAATTTCTCCACCTCTTTGATAAAAGTTAATTATTTTAGCAAGCTATTGATTGAAATTGCAAGAATCTTACGTTTGAATCACTTGAAATAATATTTATTTCATTTTATTTGTGAATTAATAGAAACTTAAAGAAACTCACTGACACCATTTAAAAAAGTGTAAATCTGGAGATGACAGTTGACTTTGCTCCGGTATAAATCACCGCAGCTAACTGCTCCCTCATTGATAGCAGCCAACATTTTTGTGAATGTAAGAAAAACTTGTTAAAAGAAAAATTGTTAAGATAAAGAATTAATTAAGTTGTAAAAGTTATACAAGTTTGTGTTAAGCAAATCGTAAATTCAGTTCTGAGTTGAGATCAGAGCTAAGCTTGCAGGTTGCAGTAATTCAATTTGAATTTTCAAACATTTTAAGTTTTAAAAGAACACTGTGAAAACCTTTTAAATAATTTTGCCAAGTAGTAAAAATTGCCATTGGTTATAAATAGGCAAATAAATTTTTAAAAAGAGAACCAAAGTATGAAAGCTAAAGAGTTAATTAGATTATGGAGACAATATTGTCAACATGAGAGGGATAACATCATGTCATTAAGTTGGCAAGAAAATGCCCTTAAAATGGGGATTCCAGTTAGTGAAAGGGGAACCAGAAAACTCTGGAGATCTTGAAAAAGGAATGTGCATTCAAAAAACGCACAAGTAAAGAGAGGGTGGACGCGAGTTTAAAAAAAAGAGCTATGTAGTTCAATGGCTGGCATTGATAGAAGGAGATGAGGACCTAGAGAATTGGACCATGTTGGGTAGAGTCCCGACTGCACGAGTAGCATTGTCTTCACTAATTCTGGAACCACCAGGGTATCATAATTTATATCCAGTCACTGCTCCCCAGATTCAAATCATGCCGGCCTCTCCAGCCTTCACCATCTGTTAGAGAAGGGGAGCTCTGTTCAACAAGCCCAGTTAGCTCTAGGACCCGATCTCGGACAATGAGAGAGGGGCCTGATCCTATCCAGAAACAATCATGCATGCCACCTAGATCCCTTCAGACCGATATGGTAGGACAGAAAAGTATGAGAACAAAGAAAGAGGATGGGAATGGTTCTGAGGAGCTGGAGCTCCCCCTAGTGGAAGGGAAGGACGTCAAAGTCTTTGAAGAACCAGAGGAATCCACTTGAGCGCCCCCTAGTGAGACTCTGAGACAGTTGTTGATTAGGAAAATACCAAACCCTGATGCTGTAACGGCGGCCGCCCAGCCCATGATAGACATTTATTTCCCATGGAGACCCAGTGAGATGATGGCTATACTGGCTGCAATCCCAGACAGGAAGAAATCTTCTGCTGCTTTCGTGGATTATCTGAGAACTACCATCTCAGTTTATGAAGCTGATTCAAGGGACCTCTGGGTCCTAGTCCAGCAGGTTTTGACCCCAGCAGAGTACCACAATCATCTCAATCACTTGAATTATGCTAGTCACGCCGCACTTCAGCAAGCCCATGCTTTGGACGATGATAGAGGGGCACAAATTCTGAATGCGTTGAATGTCACATTTCAAAAGCCCATAAACATTTCTGCTATCTTAGACCTCAAACCTAAAAAGACTGAAGGGCCAGAGGAATTTCTGGAATGTTTTAATGAAATCGACCGTGGGCAGTCAGGCGACTTGCTGTACCAAAATGGTCAAAATTCCCCTCAATATTGTGCTATGTTAATGCATTGCCTACCACCTTCCGTGGCTACTGCCGTGAAATGTAATAACATGAATTAGACAGAGGGCGACCCTTCTCAGATGGCCAGGGCAGTCAGATTTTATTGGAAGGAGGGTGTAGGCCAGGAAGGAGGCTCAGTTACAAAGATCAAGACTGAGTATGGAATGAAAAAGGATGATCTGAGGCCCCAACCAATGGCAGATACGGTGGCTTCCCAGCTGGAACTCCAATATTGTGACCTTGGGTGGGTGAATCAACATGGGGCAGGATATCAAACCCACCCAAATGGACCCTCAGCTCCTCTTTATGGCCCACCGTATGCACCAACAGCTTCACAACTGCCGCCCCCTCTGAGGTGCCATTGGTCTTCTGGGAAAAGAGGACGGGGCAGATATAGCGGGAACAATACATGTTTTAATTGCAGCCCTGCAGATCACTGGCAACAGGAATGCCCCTTTAAAAGACGGGCAGCAGAAGGAGACTACCCGACCCAAAGGAGGGGATACCCACCAAGGGGAGGACAGACGAGGTACACTGACTTCTCCCAGGCAAACCCTTTCCCAACACAGGATTGACTAGCTAATTTAGTCATAAGGACTTTCCAATCGGACAGGGAACCTATCATCTCTCTGCAGACAGGACATCAACATTACCCATTTATAATCGACACTGGAGCAGCCATGTCTTCAGTGCAATCAGTACTTCGACTACCACTATCCGACCACACCCAGCATTTGTCGGGGTTCCAAGGACAGGTGTGTGAGTATCCTATTTCTGAACCTGTGACAGTCACTTACGAGAATAAGCCTGCGGATCATCAGTTTGTGGTGACTACTGGATTGGACTGTAACTTGTTGGCCTGAGATTTACTGTGTATCTTCCAGCTACAGCTAGAGTGCGGAGGTGAAGGGGTAACGGTTCAATCATGGAGGATGAGACAACAGTGCTATATTTCTATCACTCCCCAGTGGTGGACGTTGGACATTGAACATTCACTGCACCACGTTACCCTGGCCTATGACAGAACCGGAAAAAACAGGGAGTTGGAGGACAAATACCGGCCGTTAATTGAGACCGAATGGCCAATCAAGATTACAGCCACAGTCACGGGAAAAGATAGTACAGCCGATTTTGTTACAATACCACCACATTTATGGCCACAGTCAGCTTCTGTGGGCCCTCATATTATACATCAGGTCCACGACCAGTACCATGCCAAGGATCTGGGGCCTATGGTAAGGAGGGCAGTGGGTCATTCAGATCCAACAGAGTACGTACTTCAAGTCACGCCAGACGGCACTTCCATAAAATATTTTGAGGTCCCTGAAACGATTAACACTCAACTTCAGCCAACCCACAGCTCTGGAAGAATAGGGGATTCCTTACCTCGGCCGGCACGGAAATATCCCACCGGGGTTTAGTTAATGACCTACTGCAGGCCCTCCTTATGCCCGCACAGATTTCCAACCCCAGTTGACGTTGGTAATGAACAAGCAGATTGTGCAGCGTGGACAGTCGCGCAAATTCAGCAAGTGATGGTGCTTAAAATGTTAAGTCAGACTAAACGTTCTGCAATAAATAGGTCTGCTTCATACAAGCCAATGCCAACCATCCAAGATGTTATAAGGTTACAGGAGGATGCTCCTGAGAGTGTTAAACAAATGTGGAAATGGTTAGGTTGTACATATAATTCTGTTTCTTCTTTATGGACCACGCCTGCACATCTGACTTGTATGTCTGATGTACTGGCTTTATGGGTCATCGAATGTGTACACTTTGCAACTCATTGTGGGACTCGGGGGACTAGTGATTTGTTGCTGGACACTTGGTGGCATCCTAAAATGCAGGGGTTGGCCCAGAGTATCAGTAATCGGTGTTTGATTTGTCAGCAAAATAACACCGGCAAAGGTATCCCTTGTGGTATGAGGCAAACCCCGTTGCCCAGTGATCCCTTTGAGACGCTCCAAATGGATTACATTGAGTTGGAAAGGTGTCAATGTTGTCAGTGTTATAAATATGTTTTGGTCATTGTGGATGTGTTCAGCAGATGGGTCGAGGTGTATCCGACTACCGATAATAAAGCTGCTACTGTGGTTAAAGTTCTGATGCGGGCAATCATTCCGCGGTACGGTATACCAGCTCAGTTAAGTTCTGATAACAGGCCTCATTTTATTGGACAGATTAATAAAGAGTTCTGCTCCCAGTTGGGCATACGCCAGCAGTTACACTGTGCGTACATACTGCAGGCAGCCGGGTTGGTTGAGAGACACAATCAGACCCTCAAAATTAAATTGGCTAAATTAAGAGCAGACACGGGACTGACATGGCTTAAATTGCTCCCCGTTGCCCTCTTCCAGCTGCGGGTTACACCTGCGGGACCAGCCCGGCTCTCTCCTGCCGAAATCCTTTATGGCAGGCCCCTTAGAACTCCCTGGAACCTGCATGTTCCCAGACTAGTTCAGTTTCACAATATGACTGAAGAAATGACCACCTATGTTCTAGCCCTCACTAAAGTCCTCAAAGAGCTCCATGGCCAGGTCCGCGCGGCTCACCCGCCACCACCCCCATTACCTAGCTCACTTTCAGTGCAGCCCGGTAGTTATGTCATGGTCAAAAATTGGACTCGGAAAGGGTCGGGGCCACTGCAGTTGAAGTGGAGGGGCGGAGTGCTTGGGTCCACCTCCACCACTGTAAATTGGGTCCACCTCCACCACTGTAAAAAGGTTGGTTACTAACCTGCCTCCCTTCCCCAGCGCTGTTTTACAGGTGTGAAACATGATGGGGTGGCTGCGCACTGCCTGTGTAACCTTCGGCCTCGCCTCACTTGTAGTGACATCGGTGACGGACATGGAAAAGGGAAATATCATCTACATCTGTAACCCCAACCAAACTACAAGGACATTTTGTTTATGCAGAGGTGATGTTCTTCGCTGCCCCCATATACGAGGACATGGTATCGACTCATGGAAGGTCATCAGGTTAATGGACAATGCAGGACTCATGAAGCAATTGCACCGGTCCTGGCGATGGGAAGGGAACATTACATGGACATTGCCTTGTTTTTGGAGTACATGTAAATTTGATTTTGGATGTGTTAAGATTGGCGCCATAAAGGTAAAATCAGACCGTCAGGAGAGGGTAGGAAGAGGTTGTGAGAGAGAGGGGGACTAGAGAGAGGACGGGGCATGTAAGGAGGGGAGTACAACTAGAATGTAGGTTATCAGGAGCTACACTTAATTAATTTAGGACCCAGACTGAGTAAAACCCGGGTAGTATGAATCTCTTCTACCAGATTTACCACCGCTTGTATGGCCAGGGACGGGTTGTCTGCTACCCGAACCCCGCAGCGGTGTCCAGGTTATTTTCTGTTTCACCGCTTTGGGGCACTCCCCAAACGGTGGTTCATTGTCAGCGTTCCGAGCCACCGCCCGAGCAAGTCACTCTTCCTTATGATCCGGGTTCAGCACCACCGGCTATTTGCCTTCCCCTTCCTCGGGACAATTCCCACTCACAGTATGATAGGCTGTAACGGTGGAGGGCGTACATACCTAGCCATTTCACTCCCAATAGAGACTCCTGGTCTTACGAGAATTGTTTCGGCAGTGACGGGTACGGCTGTTTGCTGGTAGAGGTGGAAACGAATATAACATGTCTGTTCCCCACCTGTACGGACAGGAGGTGTCATGTCACTCAGGCGCCTGGCCAATGCGTTTGTTACAACACCACCTGCATTCCATTGAATGCCGGCCTCCAGCTCCTTTGTGGCTGGGCGAATGTCTCTCATATCACTGTTGGGACTAGGGCTTTCCGCATTGCTGGGAGGCCCGAATGGGCGTTCCAAAGCTGGATAAACTGGGAGGTGTGGGGGGGGTTCCTTGGCGGTTAGCGATAGGAATTATTTTATTTGTGGCCTTACCATCCTGGGAAACGAAACCTTGGGAGCCCTTGGGGCAATAACCAAGGAATTGTCTCAGCTGCGGTTGTTTGCAATGCAGAACCGGTATGCTCTTGACTATCTTCTGGCCTTGAGGGTGGGGTATGCGTCATAGTGCAGGGCAAGTGTATCATGGGAGTTCAAGACCTAACCGCTAACATCACTAAATTTATGGATCGCATACGGGATCACCTGGACGGAATGCAGGACCCTGGCTCTTGGGTAACTGGGGATTTGGAGGTTGGAAGGACTGGTTGATAAATATGGCCATGTATTTAGCAGTGGCACTCAGCTGCATCTTTGTGGGCCTGGCCATCCTTAAATGCGTGATGGGTAGAATGCGGGGTGCACTGGAACAGATATACACCCCTAGCATCTTGGCTGTTAGGATCCACGAGGGTGCAGCGGATGAAGGGGGGCTGCAACAGGAATTGGAAATGCAGCGACAAATCTTTTAGATGAGGGGCCATAGCTACGGGTTGGACAGATAGGTTATCATGAAATGATAAAAGGAGGGAATGACGAATGTGATATAAAATAGTTAGTTAAATATTAGTTACTGTAATGTAGATGTAGGCCAGTTTAATTCGAGTGAGTTCACAAAAGACAAAGGACAAAGGATTTCAGCAAGCGTGGCAAGGAAGGGGGGTGGGGTGTCTGGTAGAGGACGGGAAAAGGATGCTGGGTAACAAGAGGCCCAGGGTTAAGGAATGAGAAGTGAGCCAATTAGGATGTATGGCCAGGTCAGGAGGGGTGTAGGATGACCTATGGGAATCTGTATGTGAAACTTGATGCCATTTGAATGTATTTGCAGAGATCCCTTTGTCTCGGACCTCATTCGTTTCCAAGGGGTCCAGGAGACTGGTTCTGTGTTCTGTGTCCCTGAGAAGCGAGTCAGAGTTGCAAGTTGGTTAAAAATAAATAATACTATGCCTACAAATCCATCTCGAGTTTTATTGAGGCCAAACTGACGGGTAAAGAATTCAACATTTGTCAGATCTAGCAAGCCCAAATAGAAAGATCAAAGTAATCAGCCTTCACAAAGTCTGGTGTCAGCTGAGGAAAGGAAGCTAAGCTCTGCAAGCTGCTGCAATGGTCCAAGCAGCTCCCATGTAGAGCAGAGCCCTGTGACAGTAATGGTCAACTGTGGTCAGAAACATGGATGTACCTTCCTGAGGCATGTGCACTGCTGGTGGAAGGGATGATGCTATGAAGTAAATCCGTCATTGCAAACATTTCTTGCACTCGACTTCGGCCGTCATCAAGGAGCACTGTCACATATTTGTGGACTCATGTCTTCAACTACTGGTCTCCTTTCCTGCATTCAGACCTGTCACTGCTTAGTACCTTGTCACTTCAGCTTTGGCAAAGGTGGTTTAAGACAGCTTGAGATGCCCTCCAGAGGATTTGTCTCCAGCCTCCCCTGTGACATTCGCTGAAATTGTCCCCAACAACTAAATCTGACTTTCAGGCAATATTTGTTTCCTACTTGTGTCATCAACCCGTGACTCACCTGAAGTTGCACCTGGAACTCCGACCAGATAATTGAGTGTTATTAACAGCATATCTGAAATCATTATAAACCAAATTAAAACTGCTTTACATTAGAAGGCAAAAATCACCCCATAGTCTTTCTCTGGTATATTATTAAAAGGTTGCATATCAGTCGAATATTCTCTGAGCATTCATTATCCAAAATAATAATTAAATTTTAATACAGAATGTTGCCCTTTCTAATAATTTAAAATCTAGATTAATAATGGTTCATGGTCACTTACCATAATCATAAACTTGCAGCCATTTGCATGCTGACTAAATTAAAAAAGGAATTAGAAGATTTCTGAAGAAGATCAATGAGGCATTTATTCAGATAAACCTCATAACTGTAACAGTCTGATTAAATCTTCTGAGGCAGTTATTAGATGCAGTTCAATGTGGGTAGATGGTAAATGCTTCCCAGAAAGTAGTAATGATTATAATCTAAGATAATAAAATAAACGCAAGTCAGAAGAAGTCATTCTTAAGATTAATGTTAGGTGGAAAGGGAGATGTTAACTGAAGACAGGATAATATAAAATTAGAGCAAGGCCAAAGTATGAAATACAACAGGGATAGTTCTTCCATTTAACATTCCTATGGAAAGAATGAGGCAACTGAAGCATTCATTTTTGAAATTTATGTATGTTGAATTTTCATTGCATATGAAGTGTTTTGTGAAGTTATCAATATAATTTCAGAGATCTTTTGGTATCCTGGCTGCATTGAAATGCCCTCCATTAGCTATCAGTTGTTCAGTTATTGTAAATTTGCACAAGATTTTGCCATTGAGGTCCAAATCTAAGTTATTAATGCAAACATTTGTTTCTTTTGCTGCTCAGTGGTTGTAAGTTTTGGGATTCATTGATGGTGCGGCACAGTTGGCGTTAAATTACATTGAAGGGAGAAAATAGAAGAACAAGAAAAGCAACGATAAGGCCAGTAGAGATAATTAAATATAGAAACAGTTACAGGAGCGAGGGAATGGAGGAGGGAATGGAAGCGTAATGCTCATCAGTTGATCCTGTAAGTGACTGATTTTAGAAGGTAACTTGATATAATTTTCAATCCGTGAGTTTGAATAGAATACGTTAGAACACCTTATCTGAAAATAGTTTCAGTGACTAAGAAACAGGAATGTCTTGATTGATTTTCTTCTCGCCACTTGCAGACAGGATGCATTGTAGCTGTCTAAAATACAGGCCACGCCTTCACTTCACTATTTGGCTTAAACCCAAGGGCCTACAGAGAGGTTCAACTGCTGCCACAATAAACAAATGATTTTCAACTTCCCCACCCCCATCTTTATGCCTCAGACAACAGCCTTCACCATTCCACTTCTAGCTTTATACACATCCCTTGTTCTGCCTCCTTAAACATTCAATGTTTTTTTAGTTGTCATACTAGAACTATTTTCCAAAGACCTTCAAAGTAATCCTATATCATCTACTATGCTTCTGTCCCCCCCGTCCCCCCCCACCATTGAACCGTTTTGAGATGCTTCCCGATTCCAGGTGCTTTATAAAGGTAACTTGGTGTAAAATACTTGCTCGAGTGACATAAGAAAATCTTAATAGAATTCCCAAAATAGCATTGTAGGATTGTTACCTTAATTATGGATATAAATGAGCAAATTTACTAACAATTATTGTTATTGGGAATTCACTTAAGTTTCTTACAATAATGAAATATTTGTAGTGTTCTGGCAGTAATTTTGTTCACTGTTCAAAGGCTAAGACCAGAATTGTAAATCAACAGCTTGGCCCAGATTTTTGCAGTTTTAGGTGCCTTAACCAAAATGGTGCAGAGACCCTGAATCTAGCGGTCCCGTCCTCCAATTCTGACAGGTAATGGGCGAGATCCTCAGTCCCGTTGCACACATGCTTTGTGTGGCACGCCCCAATGGCAGCGGGATTCTCTGTCCCGGCAGCCAGCCAATCGGGTGTGCCATTGTGGGCATCCCCGCGCCATCGGAAAATCCACAGGCGTGAGTGCACTGCCGGCGAAATGGAGGATCCCACCTACGGAGAGTCCAGCCCCCTATTTTTGACAGGGTTGGTGAGGGAGGGGGGGGTTGCGTATTGGGGGGTAGGATGTGTCATGATATCCACATCAGCATATCATGGTGCAATCACACACACACTGATGGACAGGCAGTTGGACCAACCAACACACATAACATCGCAACCAATCACCAGTGAGAGCACACGCACTATAAAACAGGGAACACCACAGTTCCCGCTCATTCTACCAGGAGATAGCTCAGAGCACAGAGCTCACAGCGTGCCACTTAGACATAGACCATGTGCTGAGTGCCTCACTAAGATAGTGATAGGGCTGGATCCACAGGTTAGCTGGTGAAGCACGTACCCAAGCCAGCAGTTAGGTGTAACCATTGTTTTGACAATAAAACAGAGTTGTACCATCTACAGCCGTATTGGATCATTTGTGCATCAGAACTCCCAACACGACAGGATGTACTTCACACAGATGGGAAATCCAATGCCAGGAGGGCAGCCCATTTTCGCTAGAGCGCGGTTTGTTTCCTGCAACGTGTGACTTACAATTTTAAGAGTAGACATTAATGATATCCATAAAAAGATGGCTAGAGTCTGTGGAATTGTCAGGCTGTCAAGCTATTTAAAACCCCTACCCTAAGTACTGTCCTTATTGACTGGTTCCATAACCTATCATTAAGACAATTCAGAGGCTGAGGTGGAGTTCTAAGTTCACAGTTTGATTGATAGCTCAGAGCGGTTATTAAAGGATTAGCTGTCTTTGATGTGGGGGCTATGAATGTTATTTTATTTCATCTCAACATAACTCCTAAGATTTGACCACAAAGGGTGGTGGATTGGGGGCATGGGTTGGCATAAGGGCAGCACGGTAGCATTGTGGATAGCACAATTGCTTCACAGTTCCAGGGTCCCATGTTCGATTCCGGCTTGGGTCACTGTCTGTGCGGAGTCTGCACATCCTCCCCGTGTGTGCGTGGGTTTCCTCCGGGTGCTCCGGTTTCCTCCCACAGTCCAAAGATGTGCAGGTTAGGTGGTTGGCCATGATAAATTGTCCTTAGTGTCCAAAATTGCCCTTAGTGTTGGGTGGGGTTACTGGGTTACGGTGATAGGGTGGAGGTATTGACCTTGGGTAGGGTGCTCTTTCCAAGAGCCGGTGCAGACTCGATGGGCCTAATGGCCTTCTTCTGCACTGTAGATCCTATGATGAAGTTGGCACTAAATTAGCTTAGGGGCTATGGGGGAATAGGTTGGCATGAAGATAAAAGGGGAGATGGGGGGTGACCAGGATATGAGTTGACATAACTTTGCATGGATGGGCATGGGTCTTCAGGGTCTTGAGGGAGTGTGTTAAAACTGGGCCAAAGTCTCAGATCACAATCAACTCACCCCAATACTCAACAACCTCTGTGGCCACCCACAATTGTATCCGTGGTGGCAGGCCCAACTCCAGGAGGCACTCCCCATCTCCACCCCTAACCCAGAACAAAAATGCCATTATTTGGGGCACATTTTCCCTAGGTGGGTGTGGTGAGGCGGTAAATTTCCCACCACTGAGCACCAGCCTTGGGAGTGACAATCTTTCACTTATCATTGGGTGCAAGTGAAGCCACACAAATTTGAGATTATTTGCCTTCTTTGAAATCTATTCTCTAAATGATACACTCTTACATATGAGGGGAGGTGTAGATTTATTGAAAACCATCCAAATTCAAAGTCCATGCCCTGTGTAACTGAGTAAATACATGACATGTTTCAGCTGCAAAACACAATGCAATTCACCTGGTTTTAGCTGACAGAACTGTTTAGCTATTTATTGCAAAATAAGCATCTTGCTCAGCTGTTCCGCCATTATATATGAAAACAGAAAATGGCGGATAAGCTCAGTGGGGATAGCAGCACTATTGAAGTGTTACTTGTTTATTATTTCAGGAACTGAGCAGAAGTAATATATCTGGACAACTGGCAAGTTTATGTATATACAGCAACCAAATCTTCTTAAATCAACAGAGAATGAGTAAATTAGATGAGTTTGGATTTATTGTCACGTGTAGTGAGGTACAGTGAAAAGTATTGTTCTGCATACAGTCCAAACAGATCGTTCCACACATGAAAAACAAAGGACATACGATAAATACACAAAGTTATTACCTAGACTCAGGAGGCCTCTACTCAGGCAGCAGAGATGCCACGACTCGGAAAGCTTGAGACGTTCGACGACGAGACTGGGGATTGGACCCAGTACACAGAACGGATGACCTACTTATTTTGTCCTAATAACATAGTCAGGGATGACAGACAGATGGCAACCCTCGTTGCCATGATACAGCATCATCAAAAGTTTAACTTTTCTTGACTCTCCTGACAACTGCCAGTTTGCAGAGCTCATTACGCTGGTTGGCGAACATTTTGACCCGATACCGCCACTTATTGTTCGACATTTCTGTTTCCGCACGGGTTCTCAATGCCAGAATGAAACTATAGCGGAATTCCTGGGCCGGTTGTGCAAACCCGCCGAGATTTGCAAGTTCGAGCCATCATTATCAGAGGCCCTCCGGGACAGGTTGGTTTGCGGAATCAGAGATGGAGCAAACCAAGAACGTTTATTGAGTGAGAATGACCTGGACCTGAAAAAAGGAACCAAGAAAGGGAATCATTGTCCCGGGAGGGCGCAGAGTGTGATGTCCAGGAGCTCCGAGGGATGGCCATCCTGAACCTTCCCCTCCCAGATGGAAAATTTAGACTCCCGCCATTGGGGGCGCACTCCAGATTCCCTGCAGATTGACGCCGTGCATCCTGTACACTGGAGTTTCTTGACGTGTGGAATGAGAGTACCGGGAGCAGAGGGAGACAGTGGGACAGATGCCGATAAGACACTTGGCCCACCCACCACCGCCACACTGACAACTGCCCCAGAATGCGGACGTATTTCATAGATGATGAAGTAGAGGTAGCCCATCACCCTTATTGCATTTTGGCACCACAGGTGGCGCCTATCCGGGTCATGCTTCTGATTAGTCATCGCATGTATGACAAGATTCGCTCCGGGACACGCGCCTTAGCATCGAAGAATGCCCAATGTCCAGCTATCGACGTTTCCAGGTGAACCACTGGAGATCGCTGGCACCTCAGTCCCCGTGGAATATGGATCCCAATCGATGAACCTATCACTGGTAGTGGTGAAAGGTACCGGCCCAAGTTTGCTGGGACGCGACTGGCTGAAATGCCTCTGTCTGAACTGGCAGCAGGTATGCCAAATGCACCCTGCTGGACCAGACAGTGTGTTGACCCTTTTCATGGGGTTGTTCCAGAAGGGCCTTGTAACCATTTGGGAGGCCTCTGCAGAATATCAGTGGGCCGCACTATTTACGTGCCCGACCCTTTCCTTACACTTTGAAGTCGAAGGTAGAGGTCGAACTGGACCGCTTGGAAAAGCTGGGAATCATTAACCCAGTGCAATTTGCGATTGGGCCACGCCGGTTGTGCCGGTTATGAAGCCCAATGGGTCTGTCCGTCTTTGTGGGGATTACAAAATGATGGCTAACCAAGCGTCCCGTCTGAATCGCTACATGGTGCCGAAGATTGAAGACACGAGGTTCAGCAATGGACAGACTTCTACCAAGCTCGACATGAGCCATGTCTATCTCCAATTAGTTTTGCATGCATTCCTTCCGAATGTACATGGCCATCAATATGCAAAGGGGGTTGTACGAATATACCAGGCTGCTGATTGGGGTCCCGTCGGTATGTGCCATTTTCCAGAGAGTGATGGAAAATATTCTTCAAGGGTTGCCACAAGGGGCAGTTTACCTGGACATTGTGCTAATCATCGGTTCCTCTGACCAAGACTATCAAAAAAACCTGGAGGATGTGCTGTGCCAGTTTGAAGTTGCCAAGGTCCGCCTGCGGCGTGAAAAGTGCGTGTTCCATGAAGTGACCTATTTGGGTTACAGGGTCAACAGGTATGGACTACACCTGGTGGGTGATAAAGTTTAGGCCTTCCGACAGGCACCCGTACCAAGAGACCTCAAGGAGCTCCATTAATTTTTGTGTCTGCTCAGCTATTGCAGGAATTTCATCCCGAATTTGGCAACAGTTTTGGCCCCGCTGCACCTGTCGTTGAAGAGTTTGATCAGTGGATTTGAGAGCGGCCGCAGCAGGGACCGTTTGGCGAAATAAAGCTGCGGCTGTCGTCTTCACACTGTATACGAGAACTGGCAAAGCCCTTGTTGTTCACGTGTGATACCTCGCCCCACAGGATCGGGTAGTTTTGGCACTCAGCATGGATGATGGTACCGAGCGGCCTATTGCATTCGCTTCACGCACGTTGGCAGCGGCAGAGCAGAATTATGCCCAAATAGAAAAGGAAGAGTTGGCATTGGTGTTCAACGGTTCCATCAATACGTCTAGGGCCTACACTGACCATACACTGCTTTTTGGGTTATACAAAGAAGACAAGGCAATTCCCCCAGTGGCATCTGCCTGCATTGAGCATTGGGCTCTCCTTTTAGTGGCGTTTGAGTATGTTTTTGAGTATCGTGCAAGAACAAAGGTTCCCTACGCGGATGCTCTCAGCCGCCTCCCGCTGGCAACCAGCACGCCAACAGCAGCGGCATCGGACATGGTACTTGCAACTTTGCATTTTATGGACTCGCTGCTGGTAGCGTTGGCCCAAGTAAAGGCTTGCACACAGAAGGACGCGCTGTTGGCCAGGGTTCACCACATCAGGCTCCACAGGGCCCAACAACGTGCCCTCCAGGAGGACCTGAGGGCATTTACCACAAAGGTGGCTCAACTCAACATAGTGAACGGCATCCTCCTGAGGGGTTCCCGGATGGTCATCCCTGAATGCGGCCAGGGGACCAATTTGAAGGACTACCACAGCGGACACCCAGGTATCTCCAAAATGAAGGTGTTGGCCCAGAGCTATGTGTGCTGGCCTGGCATTGACACGGCGAGTGGGAACTTGGTGAAACAGTGTACCCATTGTCAGGAGCACCAGACCGGGTGCTCGCCCCCCGCAGTAGCTCCACTTCACCCATGGGAATGGGCAGGCCAGTCATGGGCTCACCTCTCTTCCAGGGGGCAATGTACCTACTGATAGAAGACGCGCACTTTAAATGATTAGATATACACAGAAAGACAATGACCACATTGTGCGTTACCACCGAACGACTGCGGCAGGCCTTTTAGCGTTCACGGACTCCCGGAGGTCCTCAAACAGCCTAGGGGCTGTTTAGCACAGGGCAAAATCGCTGGCTTTGAAAGCAGACCAAGGCAGGCCAGCAGCACGGTTCAATTCCCGTACCAGCCTTCCCGAACAGGCGCCGGAATGTGGCGACTAGTGGCTTTTCACAGTAACTTCATTTGAAGTCTACTTGTGACAATAAGTGATTTTCATTTCATTTCATTTCATATCAGACAACGGAGTTCGGAGTTTGCGGATTTTATGAAGCGAAATGAAGTTCAACACCGTGCCCTATCACCCGCCCTTGAATGGGCTGGCAGAACGTGCCATACAGACTCTCAAACTGGGGTTGAGGAAACAGACGTGGGCTCACCAGAAACACGCCTCACCCGTTTTCTATTCTATTGGAGGATCATGCTGCACGCTACCACCGAGGTGACGCCAGCAGAACCCTTGATGGGCCGTCGCTTGCACACACAGGTGAGTATTGTTTTGACGGACATCAGGGATAGGATCCGTGGCCAGCAGGAATGGACAAGAGCACAGCGAGCCAGGTCCATGAGAGAATTCACCGCTGGTGATTCCAATTATGTCCGGAATTCTACTGACAGGGCATTATGGATTCCGGGAACAATCGTACAACTCATCAGACTGGTCTCGTATACAGTGTGGGTGCAAGGAAAGGATTCAAATTGACACGTGGACCATCTCTGGAGCTCGGTGCAACAAGTACCCGAGAACCGACCATGGATACGCACCTGGTGGTGTCCCTCCCTCCGGAGTAGTTTCCAGAGAGGCGGCTGGGCCTGGTAACTTGGTAATGCAGGAGGTCGACCAGTCCGACCTGGGTCTGCCACATCGTGCTCTACGGGACCGAGCACCATATCCTCCCGGAGGAACTGAGGGGTTTACCATGAAGATATCAGAACTCAAGGTAGTGGACAGCATCTTCCTGTGGGGTTCCCGGGTGGTCATCCCCGAATGTGGCCAGGGGGACATTTTGCAGGTCCTTCACAGCAGACACTCAGGTGTCTCCAAAATGAAGATGTTGGCCCGGAGCTACGTGTGGTGGCTAGGCCTCGACATGGCGATTGAGAACTCCAGGAGTTCTCCAGGACATGGAGTTTGTGCCGATGGACTCGACGCAGGTGCTGGGATGACCGCCGTGCGACAGGCAATAGAATCTCCCAGGCAATCAACGAGGAAGCAATGCTTTCTGAGCCGCTATACCTTCTGGGCCTAGAGTGGCTGTTGCCGGATAATCAAACTTTGGCAAAGAGGACAAAGGATTTCCCTCCTTCCATCGACATGGACGACGTTTCGGACGGGTGACAGACAAGATTCTCAATAGTGCCAGGCAACAACAGGGCCAGGGGTGCGGAGATGGGTGGGGTGCATGCGGGGGGTAGAGCCCGCAGTGCCAACCGGAGCCACCATGTAGCCCGTTGGACCTGGCTGGGCACGGAGGTAAGCACCACGCTAACATGTCAGCCTTTCACCCCTTGCAGACAATGGATATTGGAATTCAACCAGCAATGGTGGCCTTCCTGCTGGTCGCTGCAGTCCTCAGGGAATGCCTGCGGCTGTACGAGCTGGAGCTGCTCGAGGAGGAGGAAGCTCCAGCAGTGGAGCGTGCAGCAGTGGAGCGTGCAGCAGTGGAGCGTGCAGCAGTGGAGCGTGCAGCAGTGGAGCGTGCAGCAGTGGAATGTGCAGCAGTGGAGCGTGCAGCAGTGGAATGTGCAGCAGTGGAGCATGCAGCAGTGGAGCGTGCAGCAGTGGAGCGTGCAGCAGTGGAGCGTGCAGCAGTGGAGCGTGCAGCAGTGGAGCGTGCAGCAGTGGAATGTGCAGCAGTGGAGCGTGCAGCAGTGGAATGTGCAGCAGTGGAGCGTGCAGCAGTGGAGCGTGCAGCAGTGGAGCGTGCAGCAGTGGAGCGTGCAGCAGTGGAGCGTGCAGCAGTGGAGCGTGCAGCAGTGGAATGTGCAGCAGTGGAATGTGCAGCAGTGGAGCGTGCAGCAGTGGAGCGTGGCCCAGGGGAACAGGAGGCAGTTGCCCAGGGTGGAGAGCCAGTTGTCCAACAGGCTGAGGAGGAGGAGGTGATGAGGAGGCAGCGGATGAGGCCTCGTGTTTACCGGCAGCGCCTGTCATTCGAGGACTTACTGGACCGGGCATGCCGTTGAACACTCCAGCTGAGTAGGGAGTTATATCTGCCAAATGATGGCACATCAGGCGCCGTGCGCTCATGGGGAAGGACATCTGGTCCTGGTGGCCGTCAAGGTGATGGTCGCCCAAAACCTTTACGCAATGGGGTCCTTCCAGGCGCTGAGTGAGAACCGGTCTGGGATCTCACCAACTTCGGTGCACAGGTGCATCTGTGCCATTACAGAGGCCCTATATGCCCGGGCGACTCAATACATCCACTTCAATGATGACTGAGCCCACCAGGATGCCCGAGCAGTGAGGTTCGCCGCCATCTCCGGCAAGCCCGGGTCCAGGGGTGATTGATGGGATGCATGTCCCCCTGCGAGCACCGAAAGCTGACAGTCTGATCTTCACAAACCGAATGGGGTTCCACGCACACTATGCATGTCTGCACTCAATACCCGGGCAATGTGCATGACTCCTTCATCCTGGCACATTCGACGATTCCTGACATGTTTGAGACGATCCTCCCCGGCTGGGGGGTTCACTCCTGGGCGACATAGGTTGCCAACTGCGCTCGTGGCTAATGGCGCCTATCCGCTGAGACCTGCAACAACAATGCCCATGCAGCAACCAGGAGCGTCATCGAGACGTCCTGAAGATATGGTTCAGGTGCCGGAACCGCTCTCCAGTATGATGCTGAGAGGGTCGCCGACATCATGCCGCTTGCTGCGTCTGCCACAACATCGAGCAGCAGAGGGGCTATGTGCTGGAGAAGGAGGATGAATGCCAGATGTCTGACGAGGAGGATGCAGGGGAGGGGGTGGGTGGGCAGGACATGGGGCGCAGGTGGGCATGGGAGGCGGCACGGCATGTGTGGCAGTAACAGCAGGTCTGGTCCATGGGATGGAGAATGATGACAACCCGCTTTGCGATGAGCTCTGGTGGGCTCAGCATCGTTTGACAACATCTGACTCCTGCCCACAGTAGCACTTTCCACTGTCCACCTGGGTGATCCCTTCATGCGAGCTGGCCATTCCATCACATGGTTCCATCAGATCCCTGGGTGATGGTGGTGGGGACAGTCAGGGGACGGGGTTGTGGAGCCCAGGCTACTCACAGAATCCACCCATTCCCCTCCGCCCCGTACCTCCTCTCTGGCAAATCCAGACCAGCCAGCCCTCACCCCGTTCTGACAGAGCACCGAGGCAAGTTGTAATAGTGTGAACAGGTGTTTAATGTGACAACATAGATACAGAGTCGTGCCCTAGCCCCGAAGAATAAATTGTGCCCTGTACCTGTGCCAACTTAATTGGTGTCTAACTTTCTGGCCTCACGGGCCCTAATGCTGCGTCTTGGTGGAGCCCCAGATGTTACATCAGGAGTGGAAGTGGCCTGCTGTGATTCCCGCCCTGCGACCTGGGTCTCTGTTGGTGAGCGTCTTCTGAGATGATCGGGCTTGGATGGGCCCCCTGTTGCTCGCTGGTCCCGGGTGATGTGGTGCCACCCTATTCCGCCCACTGCCCACTAGATAAGCCAGGGACAGGACGGGGGGAGTCCGAGGTGCTGCGGTGTTCTGCGGGGGTTACCGGCACAGGCCCCATCACCGCCTCCTCCCTCGGGGTGCTCGATGGGGCCCGCGTTACTCCATGGGATGGGGATGTAGGTGGAGTCATCCCCTGAGGGTGCCCCACCACCTTGCGCTGCCAGTCCTGGAGGAACACTCTGGTATCGATTAGGGTCTGCATGCTCGCGGCCGTGGAGCACAGTGAGTGGACCATCTCCATCTGCAACTGTGCCACATCACCCAATGACTGTGCCTCCGCCTTCTGGGTCTGCGTCACATCAGCCAGTGACTGCGCCATCTCCCTATGGGACTGAGCCACCTCCCTCTGTGTCTGCATCACGTCAGACAGTACCTGGGCAATACCACTGACGCTCTCAGCCATGGCCTGTTGTGACTGGGCCACGCTCAGGAGCGCCGCTGTAATTTTCAGGTGCTTCTGGCACATGGCTGTCTGTGAGGTGGCAACCCTGCCCTGAGCCTCGCACCTGCACAGAATGCCCCAGGCCTTGGACACGTTGATCCGTGGCCAAAACTGTCTCTACCATGAATGTCACCTGTGCGATGTTGGTCTGGGTGACACGCATGGTCAGCACCACCTCCTCACCTCCTGCTCCTGCACACAGTTGGACTTTTTCACCTGCACAGCAAGTGCTGGATGCTCGCCGACAATCCCTTACGCAGCCCTTGGCTCTGTGACTGCATCTCCACGATCGATTGGACTGTCCATCCCAGAAGCCTGAAACTCGCCTGGATGGCAGCTCGTTCCTGGAGTCGGCCTGTCCTCCGACCGTCCGCCCCCTCGGGTGTTCTGACCTCCACCTGCTGTACCAAAACAGCTGTGTTGTGCGCAGCAGATAGTGCCCCAGGAGCCTCTTCACTAAAGTGCCGAACCGACGTGAACGTGTCAGGGGTGGTGGAAGGTTCCTCTCCTCGTCACTGCTCGGCTCATGGGAGGGTTCCAGATGTGACACTGGCTGGGGGTCAGGGACACCGGATTGACCCATTCATCAGCAGCAACTCCTGCAAGACACATGATTAGACTGTGGGCCGAGGGTGGGGGTGAGGTTGCGGGGTGGGGTGGTGGTGGTTGGGGTGGGGGTATGGGTGGTTTGAGGGCGAGGGTGATGCGAGAATAAGGATGAGAATGAAGGTGAGTGTGGTGTGGGGGTGAAGGTCAGGGTGATGTGGGGGTGAGGGTGAGGATGAGGGTGATGTGGGGGTGAGGGTGGTCTTGGAGAGGGTGTTGACACACATGTCATGGGAAACCGCAACTCAGCAGAATCTCACTTCCTTGCCTGCGGCCGAACTCCTCCCTGGTGACCTCCCTTTCCCTGGGCCACGTCCAGGTACGTTTTGCCGTACACCTTCCTTTTTACCGATGGGCATGAATACGGAGAGGGTCTGTTTCTCCTTGAGTGCACATTAAAGAAAGGTCATGAGATCAGCTACCATCTTCACCCATTGACAAATCTTAATGCTATCAGAAAATACATTTGAATGCTGCAACTGATTGGGTAGTTGGATTGCTGTCACCTTCCCAGGATGTTTTAATTAGTGCTCAACTGGCAGCAATTAAGGTGCAAATCGTCTTCTGCAGTATTATTCTGAGCTAAAAGAAATTGGATACATAAAGATCTGATAAAAAGTATTGATTTACATCTAAGTTAGAAAAGTTATTTTGGCAATTGTTGGTGCAGTGCAGTCAAGGCAGACATTCTGTCTGTGCGTTCACTGAAGAGTGCACTGCTAAGTCCTGTTTCATTATGCCTGCCTGATGGAGACTACTAAAAGAGGTGTCTCAAAGTAGGGATAACTTTACCATAAAATATTAACCACACATTTAATGAAATTATCGATATGTGTGAAAGCATGCAGCAAGAATAGGGACAGACTTTTCTTTTAATGACCTCAAATAACAATGCACCAAAGCTGTATCAATGATTTCTGTCAGGTTATTCTGGAATTAGGTTCATAGTATTTAATTTATTCAATATTATCCATTCCAGGCAATTTGAACATGTGCGGTGCGATGCACATTATCAACTGTTTAGTGATAATGGAACAATTAGCATGCACCACAATGTTTTAGAGGATTAAGTTGTACAATATAAAGGATTATACATCAAATTTGACTTGGTTGTGCGTTCTTAAAAACATAAAAATGCGTGCTTCATGAAACAACCAATTTTTTATCAGTCTGGTTTCTTCCTCTTCAAAGAGGAAATGATAAGTTAATAAAGATACCAGCTGAGAAATTTTGATTTGCGGTATTACAGGAACAAAATCTTCCCTTTAATTGGTGCTTCTCAGAGGTGTACTCAGAAATAAAATGGGCATCAGGCTAAATGTCATGAATCCATCTGGCGACAGCAGTAGAGGGTGTTCAAAAGACATCCATTGATTTGCGTCACTCCCGGTAATGAGTTTAGACAATAATCAAGAATGAATAGCTTATGGTGGAGAAACAGATTATAGATGATTGGGAAGTTCCCTGAAATATATATGTGTTAATGTATAGTCGAGGGAGTTGATGGGGATAGACAGTTGAATCCACAGAAGGCATAATAAAAGAACAACAAAGATATAATTGACCAGACCCTGGAAAGTCAGGGGGAGGTAGCTACCATTCAGCAGTCTTAGATAATGGACAGGCCAGTTTACAGCCACCAAGCTTCTAAGTCTTAGAGTCAAGGCAGTACAGTAAACCTTCATAACAGCAGTTTTAAAATATATTCACTGGACCAGGAAAAAGACTGCTCCCAGATTTGAATATCATCCCTGTATTGTGTGGGAGCTATAGCTGGTTATTCAATTTGGATGTTGTTTGGGGAACCAGGCAAGTTTTATAGAGTTTAGATATTGGAGATCATGTTGTGCAACAAGGGACATGTCTTATAGAAACTGTGTGTTTAATAATTTGTACAACTTAATTGCGTGAGAGTAGAGTAGTGCAGTTTGTGTGTGTTTGTCTTTACTTTAATAAATAGTCTTTAACAATTGTTACACTGCAACTGGACTGTTTATTCTCACTCGGGTTTCATTGTTTGCTCATGCAAAAGCAAAACAGAACTATACACAAACTGGTATTCCAAGTTGGGATCCTGGTAGATAACATCAGTGTGTTTTGTGACACTAAGGAAGGTGATTGTTGGAAGAAGTAAACAAACATTTGCGGAGGAGGTCTAGAGGGGGTTTTTAAAGGGAAAGAAGGAAGGGGAGTGGCAAATAGGCTCCAGGTAGAAATTTCAGATCAGAAGTAGCTTTGTCACTTCCGATGACAGGGATGTGTTGAGGGGACGTGTGAAAGGTGGCGCTCCTCCAGGAAACTTAAAATTAGGCACTTTAGGCCAAAAATAGATGGCTGAACCCAGACAAAAAAAAACCTCCTCCAACACTGCCATAACGAACGAGGCATGCCAGGCAACAATTTGAGGAGCCAAAAGGATGGCAAATTCAGCAAAAGCTTGAAGAGGAAGATTCAGATGATGATGAACACTCAGGGCAACGAGGAATCGGCCACACCCGAACGGAATGGGCCACCAGGATATATGCCGGGTTACCCCATTAAACAAATGGATGGACCTCCGAACACAGGAGCTTCAGTTGCACAGAAAAACTAAGTTAGAAACGATGGTGATGGTGAAAGCGGAGGTAGCGGAGACACTGGTCCCCTTTCAGGCCGGGCTGGAAAAATTGGAGTGGCGACTGGAGACACAGGAGGTGATGCTCAGGGATCTGGAGAAGGCTGCTGTTTTGTTATGCTCTTGACGTAGCATAAGCTGTTTCCTTGATGTGCACTCTGACAAAGGAAGGTTCAGACTTGGAGATAGCTTCAACACGTTTATTGAACTATTAACAATTCTCCTACTTGGATTCGACGCTATTGTTAACCCTGATATAGCTACTCAGACTGACTAACCAGTCTGCTACAATCCATGTGTTGGGAGTGATGTTCAATCAACCCTGTGTCTGTACTCACTGAGAGTCTCCACTGGAAAGAGCCTGAGCATGTGTGATGTGACCTTTTATATGGGTTGGTGTAATGCCCTCCTGTGGTAATGTCACCTCTGTGTGGATCGTGACTGCACATTGGTGGTGTCCTATCTTACTGACCTATTGGTTGACTGCCTGTGTGTCATGTCTCTGGTGTTCCCTCTAGTGTCTAGCTAGGTGTAGTGTATGTACATTAACCCTTTGTGTACTTACAGTGATGTATATCACCACATCCCTCCTTTTCTAGTGTTACATATTTTCTGTACAGTGTTAAAGAAAATTGAACAAATTAGGGAGATGAGTGATACTCGGTACAAGTTATGATAACAGTGATCATTAAACAATAAGTCAAAATCATATGCATGAGTCCAAAGTTCACTAATTATTATGGCCAAGTGGCTTTCTTGTTTGGTTGGTGAGTTGGTGATGTTGATGGTGGCATGTCTTTGTAAACGCCGTCGGTGTCCCTGTGCGTAAGGTACCAAGAAGTGGTCACATCACTTTGTTGTTGGATTTGGACTCTTTTTTTCTTGTGGTGGTAATTCTTGATGGCATCTGTCCTGAAAGCCAGGTTGCCTGTTGGTAGTGCAGCAAACGTGAATTGGTAAGATGCATCGTCCTACCATGGCATGTCATTGTACTGAGCTGAGCAGTAACAGTGTCCCGCATTGGCAGAGTTGTACCATGTCGTACCAGTCGTAGTTCCATTGTTGTTGTTTTTGTCGTGCTTGTTGTTGACGTTGTTGCCTTTGGTATGCTTCTTGCTATTGTCTTTGATGTTGTTGTTGTGATTGGTTTTGTTGCCGTGTTTGCTGCGCTCAAGGACCACACTCTGTGGATAATACGAGTCCTTCACATGGTTACTCATGTCAGCGTGCTTTGTGGCATCTGCTGTTTTCTTTAGCGTGCCGTCACTGAGTTTGCGGCGCTTCCCATCTGGAGTCATGTCCGGCTTACTTGAATCAGCTTTGGCTTGTCGATGCTCCCCGTCTGGAGTCTGGTCTGTTTCACCTGAGTCAGTTTTGGTTTGTCGATGCTCCCCGTCTAGAGCCCTTTCTGGTTCACCTGAATCAGCTTTGGTTTCTTGATGCTCCCCGTCCGGAGTCATTTCAGGTTCACTTGAGTCAGCTGACGTTTCTTGATGCTCCCCACCCAGAGTCATTTCAGGTTCACTTGCATCTTCTGAGGTTTCGTGATGCTCCCCATCCGGAGTCAAAACATTCAGGAATGCATTTGCTTGTGGAGAGGCTCGAGCGAATGAGGTTTGAAGTAATTTGGTGTCACCGGAGTCACCAGTAGTCTCACTGTGATTGTCGAGTGCCTCTGTACATGCTAGCTGAGGTCAGTCACATTGCACATCTGGTATGGGAAGTGGGATGCTGTCGTCACTAGGGGCTAGAGTCTCCCAAACAGTGGGTGGAGCCTCAGTGTCTTCTTGTCGTTCACTTGAGCTGGGTAGACCGTCAGAGTCTTCTTCTGGTGGCTCAAATAATCTGGGTGGACTGTCATAGTCTGCTTGCTGTACACTTGAGTGTGGCAGACTGTCAGAGTCTTCTTCTTGTTCACTGGAGCATGGTAGACTTGCATTGTCTGCTGCTGGTTGCTCAGAGGAGGTTGCTCGACCCTCATGGTCTTGTTCATGCAAGGACTGCGCTTTGGAGTCTTGCGTTGCTTCTATCATGGAGTCTGTCCACGAGCTCACTGTGGAGGCTTGTGTCACTCCCTCTGTGGAGTCTTGCAGCGTTCCTTGTGTGGAATTGAGCATTGGTCTCTCTGGAAACTGTCATCACTTCTTGTTCATGCAAGGACTGCGCTCTGGAGTCTTGCTTTGCTTCAATCGTGGAGTCTGTCCACGAGCTCGCTGCGGAGTCTTTCATCGCTTTCTGTGTGGAGGCTGGGACCCTTTGTGGTGCGTGGACCACTCTCTGTGTGGAGTCGGGGACCCTTCGCGGTGCATGGACCACTCTCTGTGTGGCAGCAGGCCGCTCTCTGTGGGCTTGTACCGCTCTCTGTCTCTTGGTGTCAGACTGCAGCAAAATCCTGCACTCACGAGCTGGGATATATCTGCTGGGCTGAAGATCCTCAAATCCAAAGAAATCGTCATCGGGGTCATCAATGTGCAACACTAATTGCGGTTTGGATTTGGTACTGGGGTAGCCTCCCAAGATGAAAGCTTTGTCTGAGTCGTTGTCTTCCAAGACCACATCATCATATTTTGTGTCGGAGCTGGCATTGGGCTTGCGATGTCCAAAGAAGAATTCAAGGTCTGAGTCATAGTCTTCAAGGACTGTATCATCTCTTTGGGTGGTGCTAACTGCTTGTTGCAGGGTCCTGCAGAGGTTACTTTCAGTTACTGGTCGAATTTCAGGCATTGTGCTGTCGTTCCAGGTGAAAGAATCTGGTGTTGAGGCTTTAATTTTTTTTCCCGTGTTTTGGGACATTTCCCCTTTAAGTGGGCATGGTCCAAGGCCTCTGACGTCATGACGCTTGTGACGTAGTGCGTAGGAAGCGATTGCGCATGCACAGATCGTTGTTCCTTTACTTGGGGCCTTTTTCGCAATTGTGCATGTGCGGCATCTCGCACATGCTCAAATGGACCTTCTCGTTCTGTGCGCTCTTCGCGCAACTGCGCATGTGCAGCACCTTTTCCAAGTTGGCTATAATTCAAAACTGCCGTTCGTTGCTGCAAGCCTACCTCGCGGTGAGTTTTGGCACCTCTTTTACCTTTTCTTCTTGTATGTTCCTCGCAGAATTCTTGGAATTTGTCCAGGACTGCCTGGAAATCGCTCTTGTTTTGCCCCTTTGAGTATTTGAAGGTCTGGAAGATTTCAGCTGCTTCTGGACCCACGATGGTAAGTAGAAGCTTTATTTGTTTCTGCTTCCGCCACGCCATCTAGGTCGGACGCTACCAGGTAGATCTCGAATCTCTGCCGGAACCAACGCCAGTTTTCACTGAGATTTCCGTGGCACTTGGGCTGCTGTGGGACCGGAATCTCGAACATCATCTTGCCTGGCTGTTGTTGCTGGTTGTCACTGTTTTGTTGAGTTGAGCTATATGGATTTAAACAGTTACTCACTGGTACCCATGTTTTGTTATGCTCTTGAAGTAGCAAAAGCTGCTTCCTTGATGTGCTTCCTTGACTCTGACAAAGGAAGATTCAGACTTGGAGATAGCTTCAACACGTTTATTGAACTATTAACAATTCTCCTACTTGGATTCAACACTACTGTTAATCCTGCTATAGCTATTCAAACTGACAAACCAGTCTGCTACAATCCATGTGGTGGGTGTGATGTTCAATCAACCCTGTGTCTGTACTCACTGAGAGTCTCCACTGGAAAGAGGCTGAGCATGTGTAATGTGACCTTTTATATGGGTTGGTGTATTGCCCTCCTGTGGTACTTTCATCTCTGTGTGTATCGTGACTGCCCATTGGTGGTGTCCTATCTTACTGACCTATTGGTTGACTGCCTGTGTGTCATGTCTCTGGTGTTCCCTCTAGTGTCTAGCTAGGTGTAGTGTATGTACATTAACCCTTTGTGTACTTACAGTGATGTATATCACCACAGCTGCGACTGATCAGAGTGACCAGATCGCCTCACTGGAGATGGCACAATTGGTGGCGACACAAGCAGAAGGTTGAAGACCAAGGGAACTGGTCGTGTCGTCATAACCTCCGCATTGTGGACCTACTGGATGGTACCGAAGGAAGGAACCCTACGGAACACGTGGCCCAGATGCTGGGCAAGCTTGTTGGAGGGGAAAGCTCTCCAAGCCCCCATAGGTGGACAGAGCTCACTGGTCACTTCGGCCAAAACCCAAGACTGGGCTGCAGATGTATGCCATCTTTGCGAATATGCACTGGTACCAAGACCGGGAAATTATCCTGAATTGGGAAAGGCATATTCAGTCCTGCAAGTGAGAGGGCCACTCGATCCGTGTGTACCAGGACATTGGTGCAGACCTGGCCAAGCGGCAGGCGGAATTCAATGCAACCAACGCGGCCCTATACAAAAGCCAGGTGCGGTTTGGGATGCTGTCTCCTGCCAAACTCTGGGTCGGGAGCACTACTTCACTACCCAGCAGAAGCAGACAATTTTCAGCACAAGCACAGGCTGCAAAGGCAGCGACACCAGCAGTGAACCAGAACTCTTGTTTCATCCTTTTAAAAAGAAGAGACTAATTGCGTGAGATAGATCTGCCTCGTCTTCGGTCTGGCTATGAGTCTCAGGAAGGAGGGGGTGAGAGCGGTAAAGTACAGAAAGGGGGAAAGGTGGGGGAGAGAAATACAACAGGTGGGGGAAAGTAAAGATTGTTCCTGGGGGGGCGACCACACTAACGGATGAGCTAGCATAGGTAAGCATGGGTGAGGGGGGGGGAGCTGAGGCACAAGTCCTGATGGGGCTAGAGTGCTTGACAGAAAGGAGGGAGAAAACTCTAAATGGGGAGAAAGTAGGGTGGAAAACAGTGGGGGAATAGCTTGGCGGGAGGAACAGGGGCATGAAGGGGTGAAAGAGGGATCAACGGACAGGCCCACAGGCAAAGTTGAGGGGAGGGGGTGGTAGAGTGCTGGCTATGACAGATTGTACATGGCGACAATAGAAACAAGAGCACCACAAACAGCCATCTTGGAGGCAAAGAGAAACCCCAGAGTTCAGGGACGCATCCACATGGCGTACACAGCGATGGCGGCTACCTTCGGTGGCCCCTGGACAAAAGGAAACCCTGAAGTGCAGGGGCCTCCCAAGTTTCCTCCCAACAGCCAGCGGGAGATAGAGGAGCAGATAGGTAGACAGATTTTGGAAAAGAGTAAAAACAACAGGGTTGTGGTGATGGGAGACTTCAACTTCCCCAATATTGACTGGGACTCACTTAGTGCCAGGGGCTTAGACGGGACGGAGTTTGTAAGGAGCATCCAGGAGGGCTTCTTAAAACAATATGTAAACAGTACAACTAGGGAAGGGGCGGTACTGGACCTGGTATTGGGGAATGAGCCCGGCCAGGTGGTAGATGTTTCAGTAGGGGAGCATTTCGGTAACAGTGACCACAATTCAGTAAGTTTTAAAGTACTGGTGGACAAGGATAAGAGTGGTCCGAGGATGAATGTGCTAAATTGGGGGAAGGCTAATTATAACAATATTAGGCGGGAACTGAAGAACATAGATTGGGGGCGGATGTTTGAGGGCAAATCAACATCTGACATGTGGGAGGCTTTCAAGTGTCTGTTGAAAGGAATACAGGACCGGCATGTTCCTGTGAGGAAGAAAGATAAATACGGCAATTTTCGGGAACCTTGGATGACGAGTGATATTGTAGGCCTCGTCAAAAAGAAAAAGGAGGCATTTGTCAGGGCTAAAAGGCTGGGAACAGACGAAGCCTGTGTGGCATATAAGGAAAGTAGGAAGGAACTTAAGCAAGGAGTCAGGAGGGCTAGAAGGGGTCACGAAAAGTCATTGGCAAATAGGGTTAAGGAAAATCCCAAGGCTTTTTACACGTACATAAAAAGCAAGAGGGTAGCCAGTGAAAGGGTTGGCCCACTGAAGGAGAGGCAAGGGAATCTATGTGTGGAGCCAGAGGAAATGGGCGAGGTACTAAATGAATACTTTGCATCAGTATTCACCAAAGAGAAGGAATTGGTAGATGTTGAGTCTGGAGAAGGGGGTGTAGATAGCCTGGGTCACATTGTGATCCAAAAAGACGAGGTGTTGGGTGTCTTAAAAAATATTAAGGTAGATAAGTCCCCAGGGCCTGATGGGATCTACCCCAGAATACTGAAGGAGGCTGGAGAGGAAATTGCTGAGGCCTTGACAGAAATCTTTGGATCCTCGCTGTCTTCAGGGGATGTCCCGGAGGACTGGAGAATAGCCAATGTTGTTCCTCTGTTTAAGAAGGGTAGCAAGCATAATCCCGGGAACTACAGGCCGGTGAGCCTTACTTCAGTGGTAGGGAAATTACTGGAGAGAATTCTTCGAGACAGGGTCTACTCCCATTTGGAAGCAAATGGACGTATTAGTGAGAGGCAGCACGGTTTTGTGAAGGGGAGGTCGTGTCTCACTAACTTGATAGAGTTTTTCGAGGAGGTCACTAAGATGATTGATGCAGGTAGGGCAGTAGATGTTGTCTATATGGACTTCAGTAAGGCCTTTGACAAGGTCCCTCATGGTAGACTAGTACAAAAGGTGAAGTCACACGGGATCAGGGGTGAACTGGCAAGGTGGATACAGAACTGGCTAGGCCATAGAAGGCAGAGGGTAGCAATGGAGGGATGCTTTTCTAATTGGAGGGCTGTGACCAGTGGTGTTCCACAGGGATCAGTGCTGGGACCTTTGCTCTTTGTAGTATATATAAATGATTTGGAGGAAAATGTAACTGGTCTGATTAGTAAGTTTGCAGACGACACAAAGGTTGGTGGAATTGCGGATAGCGATGAGGACTGTCTGAGGATACAGCAGGATTTAGATTGTCTGGAGACTTGGGCAGAGAGATGGCAGGTGGAGTTTAATCCTGACAAATGTGAGGTAATGCATTTTGGAAGGTCTAATGCAGGTAGGGAATATACAGTGAATGGTAGAACCCTCAAGAGTATTGAAAGTCAAAGAGATCTAGGAGTACAGGTCCACAGGTCATTGAAAGGGGCAACACAGGTGGAGAAGGTAGTCAAGAAGGCATACGGCATGCTTGCCTTCATTGGCCGGGGCATTGAGTATAAGAATTGGCAAGTCATGTTGCAGCTGTATAGAACCTTAGTTAGGCCACACTTGGAGTATAGTGTTCAATTCTGGTCACCACACTACCAGAAGGATGTGGAGGCTTTAGAGAGGGTGCAGAAGAGATTTACCAGAATGTTGCCTGGTATGGAGGGCATAAGCTATGAGGAGCGATTGAATAAACTCGGTTTGTTCTCACTGGAACGAAGGAGGTTGAGGGGCGACCTGATAGAGGTATACAAAATTATGAGGGGCAT
Organism: Scyliorhinus torazame; assembly: GCF_047496885.1. NCBI lineage: Eukaryota > Metazoa > Chordata > Chondrichthyes > Carcharhiniformes > Scyliorhinidae > Scyliorhinus > Scyliorhinus torazame. The sequence continues at coordinate 107,860,146 of NC_092721.1, forward strand.
AGACAGAGTGGATAGTCAGAGGCTTTTCCCCAGGGTAGAGGGGTCAATTACTAGGGGGCATAGGTTTAAGGTGAGAGGGGCAAGGTTTAGAGTAGATGTACGAGGCAAGTTTTTTACGCAGAGGGTAGTGGGTGCCTGGAACTCTCTACCGGAGGAGGTAGTGGAAGCAGGGACGATAGGGACATTTAAGGGGCATCTTGACAAATATATGAATAGGATGGGAATAGAAAGATATGGACCCAGGAAGTGTAGAAGATTGTAGTTTAGTCGGGCAGTATGGTCGGCACGGGCTTGGAGGGCCGAAGGGCCTGTTCCTGTGCTGTACATTTCTTTGTTCTTTGTTCTTTGGATGCAGCCAGATGGTGAGTATGGCGACACTGACCATCTTGGATGGACCCAAACAAAGGGAAACCCCGGAATGCAGGGACGCATCCGCAAGGTAAGTATGACTGACCCCGCAGGAGGTGTGGGGGGGGCGGGTAACAGAAACGCGTCATCAGAATAGCCACCTGGAATGTCAGAGGATTTAACGGCCCAGTGAAAAGATCCAGAGTCTTCACCCATCTGAAAAGTCTGAGAGCCGACATAGTCTTCCTCTAGGAGACCCACCTGAGGGAGAAGGACCGACTGTGGGTAATAAAGAGCTGGGTGGCTATGGGATGATGGTTCGATAGGTGGCCATGCTGCTCAATAAGAAAACAGCATTTACAACAACGAGGATGGTCAGGGACCAAGGGGGAAGGTACATCATGGTTGGTGGTGTCCTGAAAGGGGCACCAGAGGTCCTTGTAAACGTGTACAGTCCTTATTGAGACGACATGGAATTTATGAAGAAAACCATGGTGGAAATCCCCAACATAGATGCACACCGACTCATCATGGCGGGGGAGGGGGGGGGACACTACTTTAACTGCATACAGGACCCACGAACAGACATATCAAACCCCAAGTCAGGGAAAAGATCAAACATGGCACCGGAATTGAACACTTTCATGGAACAGCTGGGGACAGTGGAACCATGGAGGTTCACATACCCAGGGACGAAGGAGTTCTCCTTCTTCTCCCAGGTACAGAGGGTATATACTAGGATCAACTTCTTCATAGTTGGGAAAGCGGTGCTTCCAGGGATAGTGGAAGTGTAGTATTCCTCAATCATAAACTCCGACCACGCTCCACACTACGTCGATGTGATGTTGGAGATGGGTCGGGCACAACGCTCCCCCTCATGGAGGCTGAACACAGCCCTCCCAGCCAATAAGGCATCCTGCAAACTGATATCACAGGCCATAGACGGGACCAAGAACCAAAATGGGGAGGTCTCACCCTCCACGTTCTGGGAGGCACTGAAGGCTGTGATAAGGGGAAATTATTGTGTACAAGGTGTGCAGAGATTGGAAGGAGAGGGTGGTGAGGCAACAGCTGGTCAACTCCATAATGGAGATGGATCGGCGGTACTCCTCAGGCCCGACCTCGGAACTATTGGCAGAGAGGAAAAAGCTACAGATGGACTTTGATCTGCTGTCAACCGGGAAAGCAGTGCAACAACTCCGCTAGACACGGCGGCCCTTTTACGAACATGGAGACAAAGTCAGTGTCTGCTGGCTCACCAGCAGAGAAAGCAGACAGCCATGAGGGAAATAGCTCAGGGTAGCTCAGACAAAAGCGGTAGGCTAGTCACTTCGCCAGAAAAGATCAACGAAACCTTCGCAACTTTCTACTGAGGGCTGTACACCTCCAAGCCCCCGGAGGAGAATTCAAAGATGAAGCAGTTCCTCGATGGATTGGACATGACGGGACCTGGAAGAACCATTAGAACCGGGGGAAGTAATGGAGAATATCAACATGCAGTCGGGGAAGGTGCCGGTGCCAGATGGATTCCCAGCAGACACAAGCTTCAATTCCCAAAAAGGGCAAAGATCCGATTGAGTGCATGTTCTATAGTCTATCTCACTACTGAAAGTAGGCGCAAAAATCCTGGCGAAGGCCCTGGCAAGGCGGCTGGAGAGCTGCAGGCCAGAGGTAGTCACTGAAGACTAGACAGGCATTGTCAAGACAGCTAATATCAAACATCAAATGCCTGCTGAACATGATATAGACCCCATCCGGGGAGAGAACACCTGAAGTGATCATCTCCCTGGATGAAAAAAAGGTCTTTGGCAGAGTTGAATGGAAGTATCTAATAGAGGTACTGGAATGGTTTGGGTTTCGGTCAGGGTCCCCTCCTGTACAGCGCTCCCATGGTAAACATACGGACAAACACCACTAGCTCTAGATACTTCCGGCTGCACAGAGGCACCAGGCAGGGATGCTCCCTATCCATGCTACTGTTTGTTCTGGCAATCAAGCCACTGGCCATCGCTCTCAGATCGGTGAAGGGGTGGAGAAGTATCCAAAGGGGAAAAGGGAGTATAGAGTTTCACTCTACGTGAATGACCTGCTCCTCTACATCTCAAATCCCCAGACCAGCAAAGAAGGGATAATGAAACTCCTGAAGGAGATGATCTCTTCTGGTGTTCTCTCCCCGGATGGGGTCTATATCATGTTTAGCAGGCATTTGATGTTTGATATTAGCTGTCTTGACAACGCCTGACTGGTCTTCAGTGACTACCTCTGGCCTGCAAGAGTCTTCCAGGTTACAAATGTAACCTGGGCAAGAGCGAGATCTTTCCTGTGAACCCGTAGGGAGGAGGGGCAGAGCTGGGGGGACTGCCATTTAAACAAGCCCAGACCAAATTCCGTTACCTGGGTATCCAAATAGCTCACGACTGGACACCTAGCCACAAATGGAACCTGATGAGTCTGATAGAGGAAGTCAAAAAGGGCCTTCAGAGGTGGGGCCCACTCCCACTCTCCCTCGCAGGGAGAATACAGACAATCAAAATGAGCATGGCATGATGCCTTTTCCTGTTTAGATCCCTCGCGATCTACATCCCCAAGGTCTTTTTCAACATAGTCGACAAACTAATGGCATTTGCGTCTGGGGGAGGAGCCGGAGGATCCAAAAGAACGTCCTATGGAGGAGAAGAAACATGGGAGGCCTGGCCCTCCTGAACCTACAGTTCTACCACTAGGCAGCCACCACAGAAAGAGCACGGGGAGAGGTTAAGGAACCAGGAGCAGAGTGAGTGAAGATGGAGGAGAATTCCTGCATCGGAATGTCCCTCTGAGCCCTAGTCACTGCCACTCTCCCATTCCCCCGCCCCAGTCAAATACTCGAGGAGCACAGTGGTAGTTGCCATACTCCGGAAGTTGTACCAAATGTGGCAACACTTCGGCCTAACCAAAATGTCTACCATGGCCCCCACCTGCAACAACCACAGGTTCACTCCGCAAAAATGGATGCCACTTTCCAAAGGTAGAGATAGGACGAGGGGACTCCGACAGTTAGGAACATGTACACGGATGATAGAGTAGCGGTCCTGGGGTATTCTCACGGAAAGATTCCGGTTGCCAAAACAATCTGAGATACAATCAGATCAAAAGTTTCCTTCCAAGAAAACAACAACATATCCCCAGATACTCGTCAGTGGAAGAACTGCTGGATGTTGGCAACCTAGGAAAGGGAAACTGCGGACATGTACAGACAACAGTTAGAGGAGGTATTCTCTCCCTGAACGAGGCAAAGGAAAATAATTGGAGGAGGAACTAGGCAAAGAGATAGGGGAGGCTCTAGTCGACAAGGACGAGCCACGGGACAGAGAGACAAAGGAAAGGGGGGCAGAGGGATGGGAGGTAGGAGGGGGGAGGAAGGAGGGGTGAAGACATGCAAAGAGAACACAATGGACAAGGGGCAAAGCAGCAGGGGACTGGCCTGAGGCCAAGCTAAAACCCAAACCAAACTATAGATAGACACTTTTAAATATGGACGCTGGCCATATTGGGGATTGTAAAATATGTATGCCGACTGAAGGAGGAACACAGTCACGTTTTTAGGGGAGACACTAGCTTGTACATATATGTGTCAGTTTTCATTTCTCTTTTTTTCCCTTTTGTAATTTATAACTTATGAATTGTTGAATATAAAATTAAAAATCCAATAAAAACATTTTTTAAAAAGTAGCTTTGCCAACTCTGGATAGACAAATTATGGGAGATGGCGGGGGAAGTGATGAAATGGAAAGCTGGCCACAGGCCGCCTGTGGGTAAGTTTTCCACTGGTACAAATTCTCATCCACCCACCGCCAACTTAGCCCACTCCCCTTGGCAAATATCCAAGGCTCAGTTGATTTTTTGACATTTATTTCAGTTTTTGTTTTCTCTTCCTTTCCCCTGAAAAGGTTATATTCAAATGTCTGGTGTGGAGTTTGTGTGTTGACGTTGTATTGAAGTGTCTGGTGTGGAGTTTGTGTGTTGATGTTATATTGAAGTGTCTGGTGTGGGGTTTGTGTGTTGATGTTGTATTGAAGTGTCTGGTGTGGGGTTTGTGTGTTGATGTTGTATTGAAGTGTCTGGTGTGGAGTTTGTGTGTTGATGTTGTATTGAAGTATCTGGTGTGGAGTTTGTGTGTTGACGTTGTATTGAAGTGTCCAGTGTGGAGTTTGTGTGTTGATGTTGTATTGAAGTGTCCAGTGTGGAGTTTGTGTGTTGATGTTGTATTGAAGTGTCTGGTGTGGAGTTTGTGTGTTGATGTGTTGATGTTGTATTGAAGTGTCTGGTGTGGAGTTTGTGTGTTGATGTTGTATCGAAGTGTCCAGTGTGGAGTTTGTGGTTGATGTTGTATTGAAGTGTCTGGTGTAGAGTTTGTGTGTTGATGTGTTGATGTAGTATTGAAGTGTCTAGTGTGGAGTTTGTGTGTTGATGCTGTATTGGAGTGTCGTGTGTGGAGTTTGTGTGTTGATGATGTATTGAAGTGTCCAGGGTGGAGTTTGTGTGTTGATGTTGTATTGAAGTGTCTGGTGTAGAGTTTGTGTGTTGATGTGTTTATGTAGTATTGAAGTGTCTGGTGTGGAGTTTGTGTGTTGATGTTGTATTGAAGTGTCTGGTGTGGAGTTTGTGTGTTGATGCTGTATTGAAGTGTCTAGTGTGGAGTTTGTGTGTTGATGTTGTATTGAAGGGTTGTGTGTGGAGATTGTGTATTGATGTATTGAAGTGTCTAGTGTGGAGTTCATGTGTTGATGTTGTATTGGAGTGTCTGGTGTGGAGCTTGTGTGTTGATGTTGTATTGAAGGGTTGTGTGTGGAGATTGTGTATTGATGTATTGAAATGTCTAGTGTGGAGTTCATGTGTTGATGTTGTATTGGAGTGTCTGGTGTGGAGCTTGTGTGTTGATGTTGTATTGAAGGGTTGTGTGTGGAGATTGTGTATTGATGTATTGAAATGTCTAGTGTGGAGTTTGTGTGTTGATGTTGTATTGAAGTGTCAGGTGTGGAGTTTTACCCAGTGACAATGAAGGATGAGCGACGTAGCTACTGGTCAGAATAGTATGTGGCTTGAAGGGAAACTTGCAAGAACTGATGTTCCCATGCACCTGCTGACCTTGTTTCTCTTGGTGTTAGCAATTTTGGATTTTGAAAGAATGTTGCTGATGTGCAACAAGAAAGAGAGACGGGACAGAGAGAAAGAAGCTTCAACTTCTTTACCACGATGGTGTCTGTAATATCCCACACAGGACCTACGGGGTGGGAATGCTTGTCTTCCCTGTGCTCCTTGCGGGGTACGAGCTCCCCCACTAGGGGTGGGGTATCTCGCTAATCGCTGTATAAAAGTTCGGCCAGTAAACCACCGATCAGAGGAGAACACAATAGGGATCTATTGGGTTGTATACACATTGCTACTGTAAATAAACTTTGTTTCTTATCTAACTCAGTGTTTTTTGCACATCAGGATAACAGCACAGAGTAATCGAGTCATACAGCACAGAAGAAGCTCTTCATCCCATCAGTCTGAACCGACAACACTACACTAAATCTACACTGAACACATTTTCCAGCACTTGGCCCATAGCCTTGAATGTTATTCTATTTAAAGGTTGTGAGGTTTCCTGCCTTTACTACCCTCCGAGACAGTGCATTCCAGACTCCCACCAACTTCTGAGTGAAAAATATTTCACTCAGATTCCCTCTAAACCTCCTGAACCTCACCTTACAAATAAGCCTCCATGTTATTGACCTTTCTACTAAGGGGAACAACTGCTTCCTATCCACCCTGTCCATGCCCTCATAAACTTATACACGTCAATCAGGTCACCCTCAGCATTCTCTGCTCTAAAGAAAACAACCCCAGCCTATCCAGCTTTTCTTCAAAGCTCAAATGCTCCATCCTAGGCAACATCCTGGTGAATCTCCTCTGCACAGTGTATCATATCTTTCCTATAGTGAGGCAACCAGAAGTGGACACAGTACTCCAGCTGTGGCCTCACTAAAGTTTCGTACAGCTCCAACATAACCTCCTTATGCTTATAATCAATACCATGACTGATAAAGGTAAGTGCCCTGTTTGCCTTCTTAACTAGCCTATTAACCAGTCCTGCCACCTCCAGGGATCTGTGGGAAAGCACCCCAAGATCCCTCTGTTCCTCGGAGCTTCCTAATGGCCTGCCATGCATTAATAATCCGTTGTCTTGTTACTCCTTCCAAAGTTCGTCACCTCACAGTTTTCAGGTTTAAATTCCACTTGCCATTGATCTCCCCATCTGACTAACCCATGAAAATCTTAATTAATTTTGAAGATTTCTCTAATTTGGCAAAGCAAATCTTGGCTCATCAGACTTGGCTCTTGCCCCCCCCTACTATTAGAGATAGGTCAGCTGATTGGCTCCAGTAGCTTCTAGGTATTGTGCTTACTCCTAAGATCAAACAAAGAACAAACAAAGAACAAAGAAATGTACAGCACAGGAACAGGCCCTTCGGCCCTCCAAGCCAGTGCCGACCATGCTGCCCGACTAAACTAAAATCTTCTACACTTCCTGGGTCCGTATCCCTCTATTCCCATCCTATTCATGTATTTGTCAAGATGCCCCTTAAATGTCACTATCGTCCCTGCTTCCACCACCTCCTCCGGTAGCAAGTTCCAGGCACCCACTACCCTCTGTGTAAAAAACTTGCCTCGTACATCTACTCTAAACCTTGCCCCTCTCACCTTAAACCTATGCCCCCTAGTAATTGACCCCTCTACCCTGGGGAAAAGCCTCTGACTATCCACTCTGTCTATGCCCCTCATATTTTTGTAGATCTCTATCAGATCGCCCCTCAACCTCCTTCGATCCTTAAAGCTTCCCCAATACACATGGCTAGTCTGGTCACCATGCTTTTTAGATTCAGTGACTAGACCTCATCTTGTAAATAACAATATGTTTATTCACCTACAACTGTAGCAGAAGCACCCATGTCCACCTCCATTCTGAGTGGCTGGCTGTTTACCATCAGCACAATTGGAATTGGGGCCGTCTTGTCCACCTGAATGCTGTTTAACCTGTATACTTTGATCCGCTTTGAAGATCATATTCAATACTGTGTACTGGAGTCAGAATTCATTTTGTTGGCCCCCCGTAGGCTCTGCTTAATCTTGCACTTTCTCCTAATGTGCCCCCTCTATTGCAGACATAACATACAGATTCCCTGAATTTGCATCTCTCCGGAGATTATCTCCCCCACCCTGGTAGCATTCTTCATTAATCCGGGACCAAATTCCCTATACCTCTGCTTGCTTTGATTACCTCTTTGCTGATTACTTTCTGTGCCTTTGTCCCTGGTGCCATGATGACAAGCAGTTTCCCGCCAAACTCAGCGGATCTCACCTGCTTGTCTGCTTCGCAGTTCCATCACCCCCCTTTTGGCAGTTAACATAGGCTGGGCGACCTCTAATGTCTTCTTAAAGGTAATCTCTGCCCCTGCTAGTAATTTATTTTGCATAGCCATGCTGCTAACACCACAGATTAACCTGCCTCTTAATATGACGTTGAGTGCAGACCCGAACTCGCATTGTTATGTCGTTTGTTTTAGGTGACCACACATTCTGCAATCATCGCCCCTGGAACTTATATTGCCAAATTAAATTTGTATCATTGCATTATCATGGATGGCTTCAGGTGATAATGTCCCTTGACGAATTCCACAAGCTCCTCAAAAGGTTTGGAGTCGGGGGCATCTGGAGAAGTCAGACTCCTTATCAGGTTAAGGTCAGAGCCCTGCAGGCTGTTAATAAGATTACCTACTGCTTCTTTTACCCCCACTTTCATTGGTTCAAAGAAATTGTGCAGGCATTCAAAATATACTGCCCACTTCTCCGTGTTAGCATCAAATGGCTCACATTTCCTAAAAATGGGCTTTTTGACACTCACAGACTGCTGAATGAGCTTGCTTCAAAGAAAAAAGGTTTCCACATGAGGTCTCTTTATCCGATTTCTGTAGCAGTAGGAAAGGGACTCCAATCAACCTTCGTCACCAAATGTAGTGTCTTGAAAGATGGTGACCACCAAGTAGCTTCATGAATAAACAGTTTATTAAGGTAAATAATTATTTGCAGACAGTGAGATAAAGGCTACCAACCCCATGAGTCCAGACTGCCAGGAAACACCTTCCCTTAGTCCCAGGATTTGCGCGACATGACCCTGTGAGAACTCACCCCGAAAGGGGCACGCTACCATGCTGATGTTTTTGCTTTTAAACATTGGTTTCATTAATTTTATTATTTTTAATTTGACCACCACCATGAAGAAGATCTGTGCTCATGATCACTGACCTGCTTTTTAGTCAAAGAATAGGCTGTTCACGAATGTTATGATCCTCCCCTCCCATTTACACGCGTTGCAAAATCTCACCAAAGATTGTGAAACTAAGTATATTTGCTCCTCACCGGTGCAGTCACCCTCCTTGAAAGTCTCATTTGACACACTCTCTGTTACCGGAGGAAATATTGTTAATCACACTATCCCACTGTTTGCATAAGCATACAGCTCGTACCAGTCTCACAAAACAGCATCTTCATTGTGTGCTGCTGCCACAGTGTTAGAATGTAATTGCTGATGGCATCTCCAATCAAGTGAACTGTCTGCTCTGTATACACGTTGTAACATCTCTTGAATTATCTTGTTTAATTCAGAAAATTTGCATTATGCTACAGAACATCTGTTGCCTCACTCAATCTAACTGGCATTATACAAGTGAAATAAATGTTGCAACTCAAACAATTTCAGCAGAATGAGATTAACTCCCCACTCGTTGGCACCTTGTTCCATTATCAAGATTTGTTAGGTGTAATCAAATACCACATAATGAAATTTTTGAGATCCCTATTTGTAATGCTCAGTGTACTGATAAGAACCCCAGTAATAGTAAAAATGTCAGATAGGTTTGGGATGGAAGGTGTCTATTAAAAGAAGCTTGTAAATGTAGGGCTGTGTGTACAAAGTCGAACTGCGACTATAAACAAAAGCAGGATAAATCAACTTTGAACAGCGATAAGGTACAAATAGTGGCTACTTTTATCAGTATGCAATCATGCCATACTGGTTGCTTCCAGATCAGCAAAAATAGAATAGATGGGTGCTATATTCAATAGCCCTTGAATTTAGGTTTGGGCATTGTGGTCAAAGTGATGATGGCAGTATACAAACATTATGCTTTCTAATCATTTCCATAATTGGGAATGCAACCCAAAACTGTACAAACTACAGATTGGCTACATGAGGGAGACCAAGTTGATGGGCAACTGTCACCACTTACAGGTAACCTGCATCTCTTAAAGACAAGGTTAATTCTGGCTGCAGCAGGGACTGAAACTTCTTGGATGCCAGAAAGACCATAAGATGTAGAAGCAGAAATAGACCATCAGGCCCATCAAGAGTTCTGCCAATCAGTGAGATCATGACTGGTCTGATATGATAATTATCAACTCCACTTTCCCACCTTATCACCATAACCTTTGATTTCCTTACTGATTTAAAATCTGTCTATCTCAGCCTTGAATATGCTTACTGACCCAGCCTCTATAGCCCGAGGTGGTAAAGAATTCCAAAGCGTTACTACCCTCGAGAGAAGAAATTCCTACTCACCTCTGTCTTAAATAGGTGATGCCTAACTCTGAGATTATGCCCTCTGATCCTAGACTCTCCCACAAGGCGAAAGAACCTCTCAGCATCTACTCTGTCAAGCCCCTTGAGAACCCTTTATGTCTCAATAAGGTTGCCTCTTATTCTTTGAATCTCCAATGAATACAGGCCCAACCTACTCAACCTCTCTTCATAAGAAAGTACCTCCATACCAAGGAACAACCTGGTGTACCTTCTCTGGATTCCTTCCAATGCCAGTATATCTTTCCTCAGATAAGGGGACCAAAATTGTTCGCAGTATTCCAGGTGTCATTGAACTAATGCCTTGTATAGTTTCAGCAAGACGTCCCTATTTTTACACTCCATTCCATTTTAAATAAAAGCTGACACTCCATTTGCCTTCCCTATTACCTGCTGAACTTGCATGCTAGCTTTCTGTGACTATGCATAAGGACACCCAAAACCCTCTTGTGCTGCAGCTTACTGTTGTCTTTCTCCATTTATATAATATTCAGCTCATTCATTCTTCCTGCATAACTTCACATTTTCCTATATTGTATTCCACCTGCCAAATTTTTGCCCACTCATTTAGCCATTTATATCCCTTTGCAGATTCTTTGTGTCAACCTCACCACTTGCCTTCCCACTTATTTTCGTGTCATCTGCAAATTTGGCAATAGTACATTCACTTCCCTCGTCCATATAATGAATATATACTGTAAATAATTGTGGCCCCAGAACTAATCCCTGTGGCACTCTACTAGTTAGATGTTGATATCCTGAAAATGCCCTTCTTATCCTCTCTCGTTGTCTTCTAAGAGTTAACCAATCCTTTATCTATGCTAATGTACAACCCCAACACCATGGGCTCTTGTTTTATCAAGTAGCCTTTTTTAGAGCACCTTATTGAACACATTATAAAAATTCAAGTATATTACATCTACTGGTTTCCCTTTATCTATCCTGCACATTGGTACCTCAACAAATTCTAAATAAATTTACCGGGCATGATTTCCCCTTCATGAATCCACACTGACTCTATTTGATTACATTATGTATTTCTAAATATTCTGTTATTACACCCTTTATAATGTACTCTAACATTTTCTCAATGACAGATGTTAAGCGAACTGTTTATAAAGAAAAGCTCTGACATATTGCTCTGCAACCCTCGAAAATAGTGTTTATAAACCTACACTGGAGAAGTGGTTCTGCTGAGGAGCGATATTGATATAACAGTGCAATTAAATGGACAGATGGCTAATTTTTCCTTGCACATAGTCAAAAGAAATTATACAGCACTAATGGGAAGAACATGGCTAAAAAGATCAGATTAAATTGGACTGAGGTAAATCTCGACAAATTCTAAATTATGCCAAAATCTTGAAGAAACATGCCATTGTCTTCAACGGTAAGCTCAGGTGCATGAAGGATATCTCAGTAATGCTAAAGATCAAGGAAGAAAGTCAGGAGAGATGCTAAAAGGCTAGGTCAGTGCCTTACCCAATCAGACCCAAGGTACAGGCAGAATTAGAATGGCTGGTCAGAACAAGAGTCCTTGAACCTGTTAACGTGAGTGATTGGACCATGTTGATCGTATCTGTGATGCAAAAAGAGGGATAAGTACACATTTGTGCTGATTCTTTATTGTGTGCAGAGCAGTACCCTCTACCCCAATTAATGACTTATTCACTGGACTGGCTGGAGGCCTCGACCTCAGTCAAGCATATCTTCAAATGAATGTGGACCAGAATTCACAACAGTTATAACAATAATAATCATCTTTATTAATGTCACAAGTAGGCTTACATTAACACTGCAATGAAGTTTCTGTGAAAAGCCCCTAGTCGCCACACTCCGCCGCCTTTTCGGGTACACTGAGGAAGAATTCAGAATGTCCAATTCACCTAACAAGAGACTTGTGGGAGGAAACTGGAACACCCGGAGGAAACCCACGCAGACACAGGGAGAATGTGCAGACTCTGCACAGACAGTGACCCAAGCTGGGAATTGAACCCGGGTCCCTGGCGCTGTGATGCCACAGCACTAACCATTGTGCTACCAAGCCACCCATGCTACTGTGCCACCCATGATGAGTGTAAACGCAAATGTTTATTTTGATACAAAAGATTACCATTTGGCATCACTTCAGCACCAGCATTGTTCCAACGAGCTATGGACCAAATCTTCGGCGGATTAGATGGAGTCCAATGTTACCTGGATGACACCTTGGTTACTGGGAAGAATGAGGAAGAACATCCCCACAATCTAGATGCCACACTCCAGAGATTGGAAGATTATGGAGTAAGAGTTCAAAAATACAAATGTGAATTTTTCCAATCTTCAGCTGAATAGCTGGGTCAAGCCATCGAGGCCAAGGGTTTGCACAAACGACCTGCGAAAGTCAAAGCCATTACCAAGGCAATCACACATCAAAATGTCAACCAACTTCGATCTTTCTTCGGCTTACTAAATTACTAGAGAAGTTCTATTACTCATCTGGCAACTATTCTAAAGCCCTTGCATAATCTACTGTGTCAAAATAAAAGTAAAAATGGCCGGATCACTGTGAGAAAGCATTCGTGCAAGGCAAAGTGGCACAACTCAAGTCAGAAGTTCTGACACACTTTGATCCAAATTTACCCCTGCGACTGGCATGTGATGCATTACCTTATGGTGTTCGGACAGTGATTTCCCACAGAGCACCCACAGGTGAAGAGAAGCCGATAGACTTCACGTCAGGGACCTTGAATAAGGCCGAAAGTAATTGTGCACAGACAGAGAAAGAAACTCTAGGAAACATTTTGGATAAAACTGTTCTACAGATTCCTGCTTGGCAGGAAATTCACTTTATTGGTGGACCATCACCCACTAACAACAATTCTTGGACCTCATACTGGGATTCCATCACTGGCAGCGAGCCAAATGCAGAGGGCATTGCTCTTGTCAGCACACACACACACGATCAAGTATCATCAGTCAAACCTTCATGGGAATGAACTCTCCTCACTACCCTTACTAAATAGTAAGGGAATGCAGTTCATGTGGATGCATTTTCTACTTTGAGCAAGTAGATAACACTCCTGTAACCGCAGGACAGGTGAAGAAGCGTACCAGAAATGATCCAGTGCTGTCAGAGGTTATGGACATGGTGCTTCAATGCAAGATTCACAAGCAAAGCTTGGTTCACTGTCTGTGTGCACATTCTCCCTGTGTCTGCATGGGTTTCCTCCAGGTGCTCCGGTTTCCTCCCACAAGTGCAGAAAGATGTGCTGTTAGATAAATTGGACATTCTGAATTCTCCCTCTGCGTACCCGAACAAGCGCCGGAAAATGGCGACTGGGGGCTTTTCCCAGTAAATACATTGCGGTGGTAATGTAAGCCTACTTGTGACATTAAAGATAATCATAGAATTAATCATAGAATTTACAGTGCAGAAGGAGGCCATTCGGCCCATCTTGGAAAGAGCACTAAGCCCACACCTCCACCCCATCCCCGTAACCCAGTAACCCCACCCAACTTTTTTGGACACTATGGGCAATTTATAATGCCAGTCCACCTAACCTGCGCATCTTTCGACTGGAGCACCCGGAGGAAACCCACCCACACACGGGGAGAAAGTTCAAACTCCGCACAGACAGTGACCCAAGCTGGGAATCGAACCACTGTGCTACCATGCCCCCCGTAATTATAATAATAATAATTATAGAGTTGAAGCCATATTCCAGCCGAACACTTGACTATTGCATACGGGTAGGTTGTGTCCTCTGTGGAATAAGAGCCATCATTCCACCATTATTATGAAAACGTGTATTAAACCAATTACGCAAAGGCCACTGTGGTATTGTAAGGATGAAGGAGGATGGCCGGGTCTCGACGCCAAAATCGAGGAGAATGCAGGAATGTCTTGTGCGCAGGTGCAGAACCCGCTGTTATTATCTCCGTTGCACCTGTGGCCAGATCAGGCGTGGCAACAGATGCACGTACATGTGAAGGGCGCATGTTTCTCATTCTGGTTGATGCTCACTCAAAATGTCCCAAAGTTGCCATCATGAAGTCAACAGCATTGGGGAAAACAGTTGAGAGATTGGGTGAAATCTTCAGCATATTTGATTACCCTGAGCAATAATGGACTGCAATTCATATCTTGGAAATTCAGAAACTACTTGAATGAGAACGGAATTCAACACTTCCGATTCGGTCCTCATTCCCCTGCACAAACGGGCTGGGCAGAATGTTTTGTACAGTTGATGAAACATTTGTTAAAGGTAACCAGAGAACAAGGTTCATTGTCTAAACATTTGAGTCAATTCTTGCTCACAGGAATACTGCGCACTCAACAACCCAAATTTCTCCGGCATTGCTCCTGGTTAAACAACAACCATGCACAGCATTTGATTTGCTGAAACCATCCAAGCCAAAATAAATTGTTGCCAAAAAGCAGCAGGATCAGATCATATAGTGGGAGAACAAGGTGAAACGTTGTATTTTTTGCGAAGATCAAGAAGTTCTGCAAAATATTATACCACAATTGAAAAGTGGATTTCTGCCACCATCTTAGCACAGACAGGACACGTCTCCTACACGATACACCGATGCAACATGGGGGAGGTATGCAGATCAACCTTTGGCGATGAGAACCAATCAGCCAGACACAGAAGCGACAGAGAGTCCAAGTCCAGCTGTGCCAAGAGACGACCTGGACTTTCCCGAGAACCTGATACTAACCGAACCAATCGGTTACGAATCAAGCACCAAGTCAACCTCAGATCAGTATGTCAACTCTGGTTCAGATAACCACTGATGATGCTCACACCAAGCCAAAGACACTAGAGGTTGCAGCAAGTACCGAAAAACAGACGCCCGAGCTTCGACGACAACCACGCATAGAACGACGACCTCCGGAATGACTGACGTATTAACTGTTGATGTCGATTGATTGTTCATGTTTCTAATTGATTGTTAATGTTATGCTGCTTATTGTGTAAGGGGCCTTTGATTTAAAGGGAGAGGAAGGTTGTGCATTCATAGTGCTTTTAATGCTTCCTCACATGTAGACTTGTGGCTGAACAGGGGCACTTTAAGAGAGCGATTGCGTAACGTCAGGCCACTTGCATGGGCACACAGGCAGTCTGCAGACTCAATTTTGAATCCACCACACATCTCACCTACCGTTCCATCCAATCCCTTTAAATAGCACTAGTGCAGGATGCCTGGTGTTTTGTTACCTGATTGGCAGGTAACATGTGCTACTCAATTTAGTTACAGCAAAGGCTTTCGGAAGAAGGCTCGAAGTCGTCCAGAAGTTTTACATAAAGTTTATTGAGTAACACAACTTAAATAACTGCATGATCTCTTACTTTAAGAACTATACTAGTAGAAAGGTTACAACTTTTCTATACACCACCACTAGGCCTGACCACACTAGCAGCCCTGAGCTAAATCTCTGCCTTTGTTCTCCTCACAGTCTTCCCAGCCAAAAAGAGTTTGAGGGCTGCTTGCTTCGCCCTTTATACCCGCCAGTGCTACCCCTAGTGGTCTTTCCATTTCCCATCAGCCCCTTCTGTACATACCCATGGAAAGATCACTACATCCCCCCTTTTTCACTATTTTTTTAGTTGCAGAGCTGTAACTACAATGGAACAAACACAGTTAGTTTTATGCACACATACAGAACAGAGAGCAATAATTGTATCAGTCCCATGTTCACAAGTTCAGACAGTTGGGTGCACGTCTGATTCGGGTAGACCTCCTGAGTGGGCATGGAGACCCTGAGGTTTTTACATCCAGCTGGGCACCAGCTGCTGGTGGCCTGGGATGTCGCATGATAGAGTCCGCCAGATCCAACGTCGCAAATACAGGTTGATGAGGTGGAACCTTCAGCAGGTCTCGTCAATTGCGTCGAAACAGCATACCATCATCAGACTTCACAACGTACGATCGTGGCGATACTTGTCGGAGCACTATTGCCATGTTAGACCATCCTCCACCAGGGTGTCACAGGCGAACCATGTCATTGATCGCTAACAGATGCAGCACTTTTGTATGCCGGTCATAGTGCTGCTTTTGTCCGTGACATTGGTGATGAATCTTGTCAAGCACTTGCGAGTGATCTGGATTGGCGAAGTGTAACGCCGGTAGCATTGTCCTCACATCTCGATTGAAGAGCATTTGAGCCGGTGACAGCCCTGAGCTCAATGGTGATGAACGATATGATAATAGAGCCAAGTGTATGTCAGAATTCGAGTCAGTGGCCTTGCTAAGCAGTTGCTTAATAATGTGTACACCTTTCTCCACCCTGCCATCCGATTGAGGAAAGTGTGGACTCGATGTCACGTGCTTGAAGTTATATTTTTTTGAGAATTCCATCCACTCCCCGCTTGCAAAGCAAGGACCATTGTCGGACATGACCGTTTGTGGGATGCCATGCCTCAAGAAGGTTTCCTTACAGGCTTTGATAACTGACGCCGATGTGAGATCCGGGAGTTTCATTACTTCCGGAAAGTTGGAGTAATTATCGATGAGAAGAACATAGTGTCGACCCATGGAATGAAACAAGTCAATACCAACTTTGTCCCACGGTGACGTAGCCATCTCATGTTGCCGGAGTGGCTCCTTGCATTGTACCGGTCCATGTTTTTGACACGTGTCACATGTGAGCACCGTGTTTGTTATGTCCTCGTTTATCCCAGGCCAGTACACGGACTGCTGTGCTCTTCTTTTGTGCTTCTCGACACCAAGCTGCCCCTCATGAATCCTGCGGAGCATGTCCGCCCGGAGCGCCAGTGGAATGACGATTCTGTCATTTCACAGTACGTTGCCATCCATCATGGACAGTTCAGTTTTGATGTTTTGGAAATGCGGGCACTGCCCTCCTGGCCAGCCACGCTGAAGGTTGTGCATGACCTGGAGCAGGGTCGCATCTTCTCGTGTTGCCTGACCAATTTGCTGCAGCCTCTAGTCCATTGCCGGGAGTGTCTCTCTGCACAACTGTGCATGAGCTTCTACATCATTAATGGATGCCGGAGGTGTACTGTTAGCATCAATGGCTCGGGACAAGGTGTCAGCAATTATTAGGTCTTTCCCTGGAGTGTAGGCGCGGTGTCATGTCATTGAGATTTTTGTTGATAATGTTCACCAGCGGCCTGTGATCAGTCTCCACTAGAAATGTGGGAAGGCCATTGTTATAACCAGCCTGCTTACCATTGGCTGGGGACTAATGACAACCCCACAATCCTGTGGGAGTATGAGCTTCCCCAATGAGGGGGGCAGAGAAATCATTAGCAGAACCCTGTATAAATAAAGCTGGCAAGTTTGGAACCAGCAGGAAGGAGTAAGCAGCAAGCGAGGTTGCTACCTCATATGCTGCAGGAGAGGATGTCCCTAAGCGTGGTACATTGGCGAGACCATGCAGACGCTGCGACAACGAATGAACGGATATCGTGCGACAATCACCAGGCAGGAATGTTCCCTTCCAGTCGGGGAGCACTTCAGCATGCAAGGGCATTCAGCCTCTGATCTCCGGGTAAGCGTTCTCCAAGGCGGCCTTCAGGACCCGCGACAACGCAGAATCGCCGAGCAGAAGCTTATAGCCAAGTTCCGCACACATGAGTGCGGCCGCAACCGGGACCTGGGATTCATGTCGCATTACATTCATCCCCCACCATCTCGCTTGTGAAATCCTACCAACTGTCCTGGCTTGACACAATTCACATCTCTTTAACCTGGGGTTACCCCATCTCTGGATCTGTAAAGATTTAATCACCTGCTAATGCTCGCATTCCAAGCATTGTCTGGCATCTTTGAATCTGTCTATATATATGTTTCTGGAACATACCTCTTCATTCACCTGAGGAAGGAGCAGCACTCCGAAAGCTAGTGACATCTAAACAAAAATTGTTGGACTTTAACCTGGTGTTGTAAGACTTCTTACTGTGCTCACCCCAGTGCAACGCCGACGTCTCCACATCGTGTATATATATGTTATTGTAAATAAATGTTATTTCTTGCTATCCTTGAAACTCGTGCTGGACTCTTCGTGGCCGTCAAAAAAACTGGCGACGAGGGTTAAAGTGAATAGCTGTCTACACTGCTGAAGCCACCTCCCTGGATTTTTGTTGGATACAGGTTGGAAGTTGTTTTCTATTATACCATGCCTCTGTATGGACGTTTGGATGTTTTTGATGCTGCGCTGGAAAGCTGGAACCAGTACGCACAACGGATGCGTTACTATTTCCGGGCAAACTCACCGAAAACGAGCGCCAGGTGGTCATATTGCTCACCGCCTGTGGCCGCATACGTTTGGGGTGATTCGGAGCCTTACGTACCCAGCTGCGACGGACACCAAAACGTTTGATGAACTTGTGAATTTAGTGGGGCAGCATTTTAACCCAACCCCATCCACGATAGTCCAACGTTACCGGTTTAATACCGCTGAGAGGGCCCCAGGAGAATCCCTTGCCGACTTTCTATCCAGGCTACGCAGGATTGTGGAGTACTGTGGTTATGGTGAGACCTTGTCAGAAATGTTACGCGACCGTTTGGTTTGCGGTATTAACAATGCGGCCACCCAGAGAAAGTTGTTAGCTCAGCCAACATTGACTTTTCAACAGGCCATTCAAATAGTATTGTCCCGAGAGAGCGCAGAATGAGGAGTGCAGGAGCTACAGGGAATGGAGGTGCATGCCTTGGGGCGCAACTCCTTCCGTCCGAAAACGTCCCCCCGCACTCCTGCGGTACATTGGGCGAGGCGACGTCCGGATCTACGCCAGTGGCCGTTGGACATTCCTCCCCGAAGGGAGCCTTCTCCAGAACCAATGGATGAGGAGCCATGTCTGTGTCAGGCTTCTAGGCACAGACCCCGTCGCGGACGCCAGTCCTGGGGGCACCAGAGGTGCCGGCGTTCCGACCGATACTGGGACCAGCCCAGGGGCCGTACCTTCCATGTGGATGAACCTGCGGCGACTACTCCTGAGGACGTGGAGACGGAGGACGACTGCCTGCAGCTGCATTGTGTGGCAGCTCCCCGTGTGGCCCCCATTAAGGTGACAGTACGGGTCAATGGTCACCCGCTTGAGATGGAGTTGGACCCTGACGCAGCAGTCTCCGTGATCACCCAGAGGACATTCGACCACATCAAGCAGGGTATACAGACCCTTACATTAACCGACACACAGGCCAGGTTGGCCACCTACACGGGGGAACCATTGGACAGTGCAGGAATTACAATGACCCCTGTTGTTTATGGACGCCAGGAGGGGCGTTTCCCACTTATTGTGGTGCGCTGCCACGGGCCCAGCCTGGTGGGTCGGGACTGGTTGCGCCATTTGCGGTTGCAGTGGCAGCACATCCTCCAAACAGTTTCTGGAGGGTTGACTGAGGTGCTAGGATGATACCCAGATGTATTTCAGCCCGGTTTGGGGAAAATAAAAGGGGCCGTAGCCCATATCCAAGTCGAACCAGGAGCCACGCCACGCTATTTCCGGGCGCGCCCAGTGCCTTACGCCTTGCTCGAGAAGGTAGAAGGGAAGCTCACTCGATTGGAAACTTTGTGTATTAACAGGCTCGTCCGTTTCGCTGACTGGGCAGCACCAATTGTACCTGTAATGAAGCCAGATGCCACAGTTCGCTTGTACGGCAACTATAAACTTACAGTAAATACGGCTTCCCGACTCGACCGATATCCAATGTCTCGCATAGAGGATCTCTACGCAAAGCTTGCAGGTGGACTCTCATTCACAAAATTAGATATGAGTCACGCCTACCTACAGTTGGAGCTGGACCCTGCCTCCTGACCATATGTAACGATTAATACACACCGGGCCTGTATGAATATATACGTTTGCCCTTTGGAGTATCCTCTGCCTGCGCTATTTTTCAACACACTATGGAGGGCATTTTGAGAGGTTTATCGCGTGTCGCTGTCTACTTAGATGACGTTTTGATCACAGGGACGTCGGAGCAGGAACATTTAGAAAATCTGGAGGCTGTGCTTAGACGCTTTTCGGAGGCTGGAGTCCGTTTACTTCGCACAAAGTGCGTCTTTCAGGTGAAGGAAGTAGTCTACCTGGGTTATCGGGTGGACCGCAAAGGTTTTCACCCCGTCGCAGAGAAGGTGCGTGCGATTCAACAGGCCCCCGCCCCGACTGACACTTTGCATCTTTTCTCGGCCTCGTAAACTATTACGGGAAGTTCCTCCCCAATCTGGCAACTACGCTGGCCCCGTTGCACCTTCTGCGAAAG
Source organism: Scyliorhinus torazame (assembly GCF_047496885.1). Classification (NCBI taxonomy): domain Eukaryota; kingdom Metazoa; phylum Chordata; class Chondrichthyes; order Carcharhiniformes; family Scyliorhinidae; genus Scyliorhinus; species Scyliorhinus torazame. Next base: position 107,880,376 of record NC_092721.1, read on the forward strand.
AAAAATCACACCTGGGTTTGGGGTTAGCCGCAAGAAACCGCTTTCCGGCAGGTAAAACAACAATTGTCGTTGTCTGGGTTACTAACCCACTATGATCCTGGAAAGCCTTTGCTCGTCACATGTGAGGCATCCCCGTATGATATTGGGGCCGTCCTGTCCCACAAAATGGAGAACAGGGCTGAGCGGCCGATAGCTTTCGCCTCCCGCACATTGACTGCAGCGGAAAAAAGTACGCCCAGATCGAGAAGGAGGGCCTGACAGTGGTCTTTGCGGTGAAACGTTTCCACCAGTACGTGTATGGCCGCCATTTCACTATCGTGACTGATCATAATCCTCTGCTGGGACTTTTCAGAGAGGATACGCCAATACTGCCCATTGCTTCCGCACGGATCCAGCGCTGGGCTTTGTTGCTCGCTGATAACTAGTATTCTCTGGAGCACAAACCAGGAACGCAGATAGCGAATGCCGACGCACTGAGCCGATTGCCTTTATCGACCAGCCCCATGTTGACCCCTATGACTGGTGAGGTGGTTGCAACCCTAAACTTTATGGACACCTTGCCTGTCACGGCATCACAGATCCGTGAGTGGACCCAGACGGAGCCAGTCCTGTCAAAGGTTCGACACATAGTCCTGTATGGTGGGCAGCATAGACAGCTCCCAGACGAGTTGCGGGCATTTTCCTCCAAGCTGTCAGAATTCAGCGTGGAAGACGGCATCCTCTTGTGGGGGACGTGTGTTATTGCCCCGGAAAAAGGACAGGAGCTGATACTAAGAGACTTGCACAATGGGCATTCAGGTGTGACCAAAATGAAAATGTTGGCCCGGAGTTATGTTTGGTGGCCAGGCCTCGACGCCGACATTGAGAAGGTGGCCCAAAACTGCTCCATTTGTCAGGAGCATCAGAAGCTTCCGCCGGCCACACCCAATCATCACTGGGAATGGCCAGGGCGGCCTTGGGCGCGCTTGCATGCGGATTTCGCCGGCCCTTTTCAAGGATCCATGTTCCTTTTATTAATCGACGCCCAGTCTAAATGGCTAGAGGTCCATAAGATGCTAGGCACAACATCCTGCGTAATTTTGCTGGTGGTGCCCAGTGGGTCCCTGGCGTAATCTTTCACCAAACGGGCCCTATATCCTACCAGGTGCAAGCCCAGGGTCGTCTCCAGCGCAAACATGTAGACCACGTTCGGTCCAGAAGACTATCCCTTCCAAAGATTCCCCGCCCCCCGGAGATCACTTCTACAGCCGCAGAGACCAGAGACAATGGAAAGTAGTCCTCACAATCTTCCTCTGGTGCCTCACTTAAAGCCTGCGCAGGTCATTACAGAACCACGCGGAGATAGAGACGCCGCGATGACAGAGGCATTAGCAGACTCCCTGTATATATAAAACTGGCCAGTTTGGAACCAGCAGGAAGGAGTAAGCAGCAAGGGAAGTTGCTGCTGTTGTGTATATATATGTTATTGTAAATAAATGTTATTTCTTGGTATCCTTGAAACTCGTGCTGGATTCTTCGTGGCCCTCACAAAAGCCATACACATAGTGGTGGAATTTTGTTATACCCGTGATCAATCCCAGGCACTCCTTCTCTATCTGTGTACACCTGCACTCGGTGGCGGTCATCGCTCTAGAAGCGCATGCCACTGGGACCCAGTCCGACTGGTCATTCTGTTGAAGTGGCACCGCACCAATTCCATGGCGTCGGTGGAGATCTTTGTGGGTTTTGTAGTGTCGAAGGATGCCAGCATTGGAGCTGCCATCAATTGGTGCTTCAGATCCACCAACTCGTATTGGTGGCGTGGAGACCAGTCAAACTCCGTGTCCTTCCTTATAACTTGTCGTAACGCCGTCGTCCGTGCTGCGAGGTTCGATATCAACTTGCTGGGGAAGTTGATGAATCCAAGAAACCTGAGCACCGCTGTCTTGTCACGGGATCTAAACAGATTCTGAGTTCACCGGAAGGCTTTTTGACACACGCCAACGAGCTGACCCAGTCAGTCGGCTGTGTGACCTGTGATATGATGCCTTGAGATTGGAGGTGTTGGAGTTCTGCTTTTAGCCTGTCCCGCAACGGAGCTGGTACCCTCCTTGGTGCATGAATGACCGGTGTTGCATCGTCTTTGAGCAGGATTTTGTACTTGTAGGGTAACGTACCCATGCCACAAAAGACTTCAGGATACTCACTGAGAAGCAGCTGGATGGCATCAGCCAGTCGTGATGAATCAATCGTGTCCATGAAAATCCTCTGTATCAGCCGCAAATCCTTGCAGGCTTGAGCACCTGACAGCGACGTTCGTTAGTCGTCCACGATCTCAAAGCGTAGTCCTTTCGTGACTATCTTATTGACTACTTGTAGGTGGGATGATCCCCTCGAGGTGATCTGGTTGCCATTGCAGTCTGTTAACTTGCATGCAGCAGGTAAGCTTGAACGTAATTGGAGAGTTGTTTACTTGCACCATGGCACTCCATTCGCTTGTGGAGTCAATGGTATGCACGTATTGAGGCGCGTGGTCAGCTCGTGCGTTCCTCTGTGGCATCTATGATTCCAACGCCGTATGTGTTCTCCCAGGAGTGGAAATCTTCGTGGTCGGAAACGTTTTCTTCGAGTGTCTGAGTGTCCATTGTATCTACTGTGCGAACCTTGAAGTTTCCATGTCTTTGCGTTGGAGAGTAATATTTTGCTGTGGACTGACACTGGGAGGCAAAATGATTCATTTTGGAGCACTTTAGACATCGTTTCCCTAGTGCAGGACATTTCTATTTTAAGTGGGCATTGCCACAACGGTAACACGTCATGACGTTCGTGACGTCACGCGTCGGCAGCGATCGCGCATGCGCGACTCGCTCTTCTGGCTGGGTTCGGAACTTTGCATACTGCGCATGCACAGACATGCTGGAATGGGCGCCAGCGGCCGGAAAAGAATGCCTGTGAGTAGAGGCCACCATTTTAACGTCTTCCACCTCGTGGAGGATTTTCTCCGCGTTTTTGTTTTGAGAAACTCTAGGTACTGCTGTTTTTTCTGCTCTTGCTGTAAGCATTTTGCTATGGTAGTTTTTAAAGTTAAATCATTTTGCTGCATTAATGATTCCCTTAAATTTTCATCTGAGAGACCATAGATTAATTGATCCCTGATGTTGGAGTCTGTTACATCAGCATAGTTACAACCTTGTGCTGGCAATTGGAGATCTGTGACAAAATTAGAGAGTGTCTCCCCATTTTGTTGGAATCTGTTACGCAGGTAAATCATTCCATGATTTCATTTGACTGATTTACAGTGTTCATCAAATTTTGCAATTATCACTTGAAAGCTATTTTTATCTTCATTGTCACCATACGTAAAAGAGTTATAAATGTCTACAGCTTGCCAGCCTAACGTTGACAGTAATATCCCAATCTTTCTCTCGTCAGGAGCTGCATTTAAGTCAGTAGCTGCCATGTCTATTTGAAGCTGCTGTTCATACATTTTCCAGTTACTATTTAAATTACCGGTAGTTTTTAGCAGCTCTGGAAGTGGCGTGTGGTCCATCGCTTTGGTTGGTTGTCTGGAATCAAAAAGCTGCGAAGTCTTCCACAGTCAAGTGGCTGGCCCGTTAATTTTTCTGCTCATTTTGGCTCTTTCTGGTCTCTAACCTAATCTATCTAGTACTGTTCGATTAAAGCCAACCTGGTACTATGTTTTGTTACCTGTGTGGCAGGTAACATGTGCTACTCAATTCAGTTACAGCAAAGGCTTTCGGAAGAAGGCTCAAAGTCATCCAGAAGTTTTACACAAAGTTTATTGAGTAACACAACTTAAATAACTGCGTGAGCTCTTACTTTAAGAACTGTACTAGTAGAAAGGTTACAACTTTTGTATATACTACCACTAGGCCTGACCACACTAGCAGCCCTGAGCTAAATCTCTGCCTTTGTTCTCCTCAGTCTTCTCAGCCAAAGAGAACTTGAGGGCTGCTTGCTTCCCCCTTTATACCCGCCAGTGCTGCCCCCTAGTGGTCTTTCCATTTCCCATCAGCCCCTTCTGTACCTACCCATGTGAAGATCACTTCACCTGGTTCAGCTGAATATGTTCACAAGACAGCATTCACAGAACCTGTAGGGTCCAAAATGGCAGGTCAGGTGCCAAATCAGCATTAGACTCTGACTGAGGTTCTAACTGCCCATTCCATAAGCTTCTAGCTTTGACACAATAGTTATTGCCCTTCCAAAGTTTTATAAGTCCATGAAGGAGTCCATATGAACCGTTCATAGAAAATTAGTTTCTTTACAATAACTATTATATGCATTACACGGTAGATGTCAACTGGGCCTGCCTTGCCGGTGCCTAACTGGCCGGATTTATATACCATATAACGATACATTGTTCAGAGGTCCCCCGTTCCCTTAACGGGGGAGTTTGTATTCTACAAGGTTCAGGGGGAAGTTAACTGTTCCCACCCTGTACGATATTTGCGGGTTATAACAGGTATCTAGTTGGACTGTTCATGAGGGTTCATGAGGGTTCATGGACAGCACTCAGGCAGAGCTGCACTCTACTGCGGGCATTGCTGTGGGACTGGGGAGGGGTTACAGGCGCTCACAGAGACAAGAGGGTGAATCATACAGGGAGGGTTTGGGGGTAGGGTGAATGATGGCAGGCAGAGAGAGATTGGGGTTGGAGAAGCTGGAGCCTGACATGGCAGGGTAGACACAGGCCCAGTATGGGAGTGGGTGGGCTTTGTAAGGCATGGATAGGAGGGGTGGATGCAGATTCTAGAGTAGGAAATTGTGGGAGGGTTAAAATAGCATACAGCACAAGCGGGAAGGGTTGCACACAAAGTTGGTAATCCTCCTAGATGGGGTGGGAAAATGCCAGGAGCAGATTTACCATCATTTTTCACCCCTCAGAGCTTCCACAACGCTGAGACTCGTGGTACTATGAAGCCCAAATATTTTTCAGTCTTATATCAAATGCACTATCTCAGGATTGCAATTTCCATTCATATAGCCTATGTAAGGAGCAAAACAATCTGAATAAAGTGACTGTATTCTGTATCAATTTGATAAACTTACATAGCTTAGATCAAGAGAATGAACTAAATCAGTATCTAGAACAAAGAACAAAGGAAAATACAGCACAGGAACAGGCCCTTCAGCCCTCCAAGTCTGCGCCGACTATGTTGCCCCTCTCAACTAAAATCTTCTACACTTCCGGGGTCCGTATCCCTCTATTCCCATCCTATTCATGTATTTATCAAGATGCCTCTTAAACATCACTGTCGTCCCTGCTTCCACCACCTCCTCCGGCAGCGAGTTCCAGGCACCCACTACCCTCTGCGTAAAAAAAATTAACAATCTAATTAATAATGAAAGACCTGAAATGATGTTTATCAATTTAACATTAGCATTTCATTAAGATGAATTAAAAATATTTGACAAGAAGCCAATTTCTACTGATGTTCAGCTGTGTCTGCCGGGGAACCATAAACAGAGAATAGAAAGACAAATGACAAAATTCCTAGTTATGAGGAATGGGGATGAGGAATATACATTCATTAATCCAATTTTCCCAAGATTTCTGGCAATCATTACTTCAGATGATTTGCAAATAATTTCATCTAAGATTTAGTGATGTAAATATCTCTCCAAAACATCAATGGACAAAATTAATTTCCCATATTCATGAAAGCGGCACAATTGATTATCTAGAACTTTTGGCCAATGGCTTCATTGTATCCAAAATTAATGCAATCCACCTTCATGCTGCAATCTCCTCTGACAGCCGCTCTAACATATTTCTGGACTCTCCGAGGGCAGAATGTTCTTGTCATACCGGTGGCAGGATTTGTGATGGGTGGGGTGGAAAATTTGAAGAGAGGCCAAAAATCGGACTTCTGCCATTGGGAAGCGAGTCAGAATTTTCGCCTCAGCATTTTCAAGGCGGGCTGATGGCAGGTCAGCTTTCCTGCTGATTCATGTTGGCAACCCCATTTTCATGCATTAGCACGTTCCGAATACTGGTTAGAAATGCATGTTGCCAGAATCACATTCCCCTCCCAATTACGTGTCACGCAGTGGGAAATTAGACATGTCTGAATGCAACCACCCCACCCACTTCGCTTCGCTTATGGTTTTGAGATGAGTGTAAAATTTAAAGCCTGCTCCAGGTCTTCAGTGATACCATAGCTGCAGTGTTAGGTCTGACTGGTTGGCATGTCTAGTTGGGCTGTACATCGTGGGTGCCACAGATATCTAGTTGGATTGTTCATGAGGGTTCTTGAGGGTTCATGGACAGCACTCGGTGTGCTGTGGGTCTCAGGCAGAGCTGCACTTTACCGCGGGGCGGGGAGGGCGATGGGACGGGGGAGGGGTTGCAGGTGCTCACAGAGACAAGAAGGTGAATCATACAGGGAAGGTTTGGGGATAGGGGTGAATGATGGCAGAAAGAGGGAAGATTGGGGGATGGGGAAGCTGGAGCCCAACGTGGCAGGGTAGAACGCAGGCCCAGCAGGGGAGTGGGCGGGCTTTGTAAGGCATGGGTAGGAGGGGTGGATGCAAATTCTAGAGTAGGAAATTGTGGGAGGGTTAGTGTAGCACAGGTGGGAAGGGTTTCACACACACTCATTACTGGTGTAGGGGGTGGGGGTTGGGTAATGCTTGCAGAGTAGAGAAGGGTTACAAAGAGACTCGTGGGGGAGGCAAATAGTGTTGTGGTCAGTCTTGAGGACACAGGGAAAATGGTTAGGGTTCAGATTAAAGGCTGTCCGGGAGCTTTGCAGGTCATGCTGCACATCATGGTCCAACTCCAGGAAGAGGCAAGGCCAAATGTTGATCAGGCACACTTGATGTGCAGGCCGTGATCATCGTCTCACACTTGGTGGTGCTCAGGGTGTCTGGCTCGGTACTGAGCTCTAGATGGAATGACCATGGTCAGGGGAGGCAGCTGCAGCCTGTAAAATGGGGAAAACATAAGAAAGAGGGTTAACTTGAAGCTCTTGTTGGGGGCAGTGCCTCTGTGCACATTGCCTCAAGGGAGGAGTGAGGTCCATCTGGGCATGGGGACATCAACAGGGTTCGGGGGAGGGCAGGTATTCCACATTGGGCTCCAGGGATACTGGGGAAAGCTGGAGAGTAAGTGAAGGGCGATCTCCCTGCACATTGTGAGGTTCCAGAATGATCTAAGATATGTGAATTGTGACAGGGGGCGGATTGAAGCTGGACGTGAAGTAGAAATGCAGCACCACCATCATGAATCCCCAGAGCACGACACAGTTTACAAATAAATCTCCAACAGAGGTGCCTGAGGCAGTGTGAGTGGCCCACGGCTGGACTTAGTGGCCCTGTCATGCTGCACCCTCAGAGTTATTAGATTCTCGACATGGAGATTGGGGATCAGCTGATAGGACTCATGAACACTTAATTGAGAATGTAGAGGTGGAAACACTCACAAATGGTGCACTTTTAGGAAGACTGCAATAGTCATTGTGGTCACATGAAAGGTGGTCAATTTGAGAATTTAAAAGTGAGAGGAATGTGCAAAGGGAAGACATCGTCAGCGATAAATGGAACATCTTCTAAAATAGAGGAGAAACTAAACAACAATTTTGTAAAGCTTGCTAACTATTGTAAGAGATATGGCGTCTTCAGCCCAACAGCAACAGGACAGTTTCAAGTACATTCCACCTCCACTATGCCAGCGCCAAGTGGGAACTCAACATCTCCTTGAAAGGCAAGAGTCGAATCACGGACAACATCTTGCTTACTTTGGTGTTACTCTTGACTGAACACTGACAAACAGAAAAACACCTGAGCAAGACAACATCAAAGATCAAAATGCAAAATAACCTGCTCAGCAAACATGCTGGCTCTTTATGGGATGCAGCTACTCAAATCTTAAGAACCTCAGCTCTTGCCATTGTCTACTCGACTGCAGAGTACTGTGTACCAACATGGTACAATCATCCTACACCAGTCTTATAGATACCCAGCTCAATACAACAATGTGTATCATCTCGGTTACCCTCCGATCAACTCAACTCCCCTGGCTCCCAGTCCTGAGCAACATCCCACCCTTGCATAGAAAGGTGGGAGATTGCAATAAGAAAGCTCCTGGATAAGTTTTACATCAACCCAAGCCTGCCTCTAAACAAGGACCTTACCAATCCTACTACTCGCCTACCCTCATGCTAGCCTGTACGGCTGAAAAACCGTGCCAAGGAATAACCGGAATGGAAACAACAACATTACCATTAAAACCTACTTCCTCATCACCGATCCCATAGCTTGCCCACCCGGCTTCAACCAACCATGCCAACACTGGGCACTCCTCAACCTTTTTGCATGCTGGCCAAGTTAGCTCAAGGCCAGCATCTCAGCACAAGTGGGGCCTTGCAGGGAACTTGGATTGAAGCTATGGTGCACACCAATGAATCACTGACGTCACTGAAGATTGCCTTCTGACAAATTTCTGAAAAGGGCTCAGAGACAGGCAGCACGGTGGCGCAGTGGATAGCACTGCTGCCTCACAGTGCCGAGATTCCAGGTTCGACCCTGGCTCTGGGCCACTGTCCGTTTTGGGTTTACACATTCTCCCCTTGTTTGTGTGGGTTTTGCCCCCACAACCCAAAGGTGTGCAGGCTAGGTGGATTGGCCACGCTAAATTGCCCCTTAATTGGAAAAAATGAATTGGGTACTCTAAATTTATATTTAAAAAAGGGCTCAGAGACTCCATTCAGCCACTGGAGGAGCTGTTTTCTGGCTTGGTGATTACTGCACATGCTTAAAGAAAATGGATATCTGCAAAATGTTCACTGGAACCCTGTAAAGAGCATTGTCCAAGTGACATGGGCTACGGACCAAAGGTCAGCCAGACATTCGAGAAGTGCAAGGTAGGCTAATCTCTGAACTAAATTAGGCATTGTCTGAGTGCATTTAGTGAGGGTGAACAGAGGATAGCTGTACTGAAGCCTCTTCCAACCTCTGTGGGATTGAGATTTCAAGTTGCTGGGGTGACATCCTAGGTGCCTAAGACCTATGAGCCAGCACTTCCGCTACAAGGCTAGAACAGGAAAGGTGCAGCACTAGAGATGCAGATGCAGCACTAGAGCATGACAGTGGCTTTCTGGCTGCGAGTGGTAGGTCTAAAAGTGTTGGTCATTCTACATTAATCTCTTGGAACGGTCTGTCCACAGGAAGAAAGGGGATTGCAGAATGAAGGCTATGCTCAATGCTGCCTTCTCAATGGCAGTGTTTCAATTGAGGAGAAGTGTCCACCATGGTCTAGCGCAGTTACATCATCTATGCCCCACTAAGTTCCATGACTTGCTTAGCTAGGACTAAACAGCAAATAAAAAAATATCCCATTAGCCATCTCTTTGTAAACAAGGAAATGGTTAAAATAAATCATTACCTCATCTTTTACAACTCCTTAATTAAAGCTTTAGGAGACACCACTGCTTATATGCAGAGACCCAGGGTAATTCCCTGGGCCAACACGTGATTTCAGGCCCACACAGTTGACTCTTAATTGCCCCCCATTGAAATAGCCGAGCAAGCCACTCAGTTCAAGGGCAATTAGGGATGGGCAACAAATACCCACATCCCAAGAACAAATATAAAAAAAGTTAAACCAGCGTTTTTAATAACATTACTGCCACAAATATATACCTTAACACGGGCATTTTAGTGACATTAAACAGATGTAAAATACAATATAGAATCACTACGGTGCAAATGGAGGCCATTTGGTCCATCGAGTCTGCACCGACACTTGGAAAGAGTACCCTACCTAAGCCCATGCCCCGACCCTATCCCCATAACTCAGTAATGCCATCTTAACTTTTGGACACTAAGGGACAATTTAGCATGGACAATCCACCTAACCTGCACATCTTTGGACTGTGGGAGGAAACCAGAACACCCGGAGGAAACCCACGCAGACACGGGGAGAACTTGCAAACTCCACACACACAGTCACCCAATGCTGGAATTGAACCCGGATCTCTGGTGCTGTGAGGCAGCAGTGCTAACCACTGTGCCACCGTGTCACCTAATATATATAACAATTTCTTACATTTATCGCTTTATATATGTAGCGAACCTGTGCCCGATAGAGATGTCAACATTTCTTACTTTTCTAACCCCACCGCTATATCTTGGTGCATCACCAACATCCACAGCAGAGGTGGAGGCAGCCTGCTGACTCTACGCCCTGTTGCCTGTGATGACCTTGGTGGGACCCTCTAGCAGGCCGAGACCTAGATGGCCCTGGCCTGCTTTCGTTCCTCTGATGTGAGGTAAGTGAAGTTGTGGAGCTGCAGGTGACGGCGTGACAGGCAGAGGGGATTGAGATTGGCCAGACACTATCGGAGTCACCTGGGTAGTTGATCCCGGGGTGTCCAACTGATGATCCCTATTGGGTGCCTGAGGCCCCCTGCTGGACCTCCTGAGAAGAAGGGGCACCGGACGTTAGGTCAGGGTACCCCCATCTCCCTCTCACCTCACCATTGATGGCTTCCACCTATGCTGAGAACAATGGAGTGCAGGTCCGAGCCCAAAATTGCCACAATATATGCTGTTTTCTGAGCCAGCATTTGTGCTCATCCCTAATTGCCCTTGAACTGGATGGCTTGCGAGGCCATTTCAATGGGGGGCAGTTAAGAGACAACTGCATTGCTGTATGGCCAGACCAGGTAAGGATGGCAGATTTCCTTCCCTGAAGGACATTAGTGAGCCAAAAAGTTTTTTTTTGCACAACAATCGACAATGATTTCATGATCACCATTAGTGTTTTAATTCCAGATTTTTATTGAATTCAAATTTCACCACCTACCATGGTGGGATTTGAACCTGGGACCAGCGTCTCCAAGGCAGTCGCCACCCTTCCCATGGTAGTCTTGAGGTGCTGACATGTTTGAGTAACAGCATCAGACAGAATGTGGACGACTCATCTGGCCTGTTGACTGCCTTTTACAACTCTGCCTGATTTTCTGCCACCTGTCTTTACACCTCCAGCATGTTTGCGACAGCTATTTCCAGATACTCTTCATCTGACTCAGATTCAGTGAGTGCCTGATCTCCTGCAGTCCTAAAGTGCCTTAGACCTGGGCTGTCATGCCTGTGAGGTGTTACCAGAAATTGACCCCGAGTCTAATCTAGATCTGTGACCCACTGGGGTGTGTGCCTCAGCACTGGTGGAGGGTGGAGGTGAATGTAGTAATGGTCTTCATCAATATAATCTTCAGTACTCTCCTCTCTAGTAGTTTGGGGGCTGGGGACCTGTTAGCTTTGATAGTGTGGCAGAGCCTACTGGTGCCTGCGACAGAGATAAGATAGATTTAGTTCATGAGCATGCGAATACAACATTGTACGTCACTCACTGTGAATGTCAGGATGTGATCAACTCGTGGAGGCCTCATCCATACTGGATTGTCATTACCACAGCAGTGATCTCTATCCCCCCCTGCCAATTCGACAGCATTCTCCTTGAATTTGGTGAGCTCAAGATGTTAGGCCATCTCTCCTCTGGGTTTGGACCTCTGCCTCCTCTTGTGGGTGAGCTTGGCTTGGTTGAAGACAACTGGATGGAATGTGATGAGAAGAGCTGGAACCTGCTGTTTATGCTGAGCCCTCCCCAGTAAGGGCTGACAATGCTGTTTGTGAAGGATGATAGGTGAGATGCTGATGAATAGGCTTTCAATGCTGATTTCTCTCTCGCTAATATTGTGTAAGATTCCTGAGCTTTGTGACGCTTTGAGTGCATCATGCCATTATGAGCATGTGAGTTTGAGTGAGCAAGAGGATTGACTTAACCTGATGGTATGGCTAATTTCATTCATCCTCTTCCTGTAATGGATTGCAATTTTTTGACAGTTTCCCACAGATCTGGTCTCCATTGTCATCGCCTCCCAGACTGGCGAGGTGAGGTTGGTGGACCTTTTGAATCCATCGCTCATATAAAGCTGGCAGACACCTCTGAATGAAGCCTCCAGTGAGCAGTGGCTAAGCCTTGGTGCAACACTTGATTTGCTCCTTGAGGCCATCTTAGCGTCGCTCGTCCACATACCTGGACTGCAGAGCATGACTGTGTATGTTAGGTAACATTTAAAAATAGCACCAGGGCCTTCGACACCAAGAGGTGATGGCAGGGCAGATTAATCAGTGCCCATGCACCATCTGATTTGGAAAGCTACTCACCGATGCCTCCAAGAGTAAAATCAGGTGCGATATCCTGTCCCGCCACCCAGTTGGAAACATGCCACTTATCCCACCTGCCGCGACACTCAGTCCGGAGGGGAAGGTCAGCCCTAAATCCTGCAATTGACAATTTTCCAATGTCAATCTTCCAATGAGAAGTGTTCAATGTTGAGGATTTGGCCACAATATGAAATAAAGTTTCAGTCCAGTCGAAGTGCTATGGGTCAGGATTCAAGCATTGCTCAACTTCTAACCAAATGTAAACCTTATGGAAAAATATATGCTCATAACATATGCCCAATTTTAACTCAATCCATCTGACAGGAACTGACGGGTTTCGGTTGGATGCTAAATTTGTAGCCGGCCTTATTTTATTCTTGAATGTCCAGGCCAGATTGCTCTTGTTCTTGTCAAGAAGGGAAAATTAAAATTTTGGCTTCAGTCCCTAAAGGAACAGTCTGATGTTTTGCACCATTAATCATTTACATTTTATTTGTGTGTGTATGTATGCTGTTGAAGAAGAGGCAAGAGGAAACAATCCTTCACTACCCACATCATTTCTGCAGACATGAAGGATCTGATTTTAAAACCCATTCACTTTTAAACTGGAAATAGGCCAGTCTAACTGAGTTGAGATGAGATTTGGTAAAACTGGACTGGAAACAGCTATTTGAAGATAAATCAGTGTCAGAACAGAAGTGGGAGACTTTCGAGGAGGAGATGAAAAGATTTCAGAACAAGTATATTCCCACAAAGTAAATGAATGAAACGTACTAATCCGGGACCCTCTTGCATTTGTCACGAGAGTGTCCCTTTAAGAATGTTTTTTGTCTTATCACATGGCTTCAGTGATGCCATTGTGTGGGTGGAGTTGGACTGTGGCTCTGTGAGCTGTTTTTGGTTTTGTTTCACAATTTGGCTGCTGTGGACTCAGACAGAGAACAGAAGTGTTTTGTCCTTTCTCTCTATTTTCATTTTAAATATCTGTTCCAATAAAAAACCCATTGATTATAGTTACCTGTTTTGGCAACTTAAAAGATATAGTTTGCTTTCCGGAAGGGTTTAAACCTGCTGATGAGAAGGGGCCAGAATCTCAGGAAAAGCCATCTTATTCAAGTAAGAATGCAGAGTGCTGGGCCACGCCCTTGAAAAGGGGGTTTTGGGTATGGGATTTTGGTTTTGAATTGGAACAGTTAAGGGGGAATTCATTAAGTATTATACATAGATTACTGTAGCTGTGGGGTGTCTTTCTGTTTGTAATTGATAAAATTTCTGCTGTGTATTTAGATAAATGTTAACTATGTTCTTAGAATAAAGCGTGTTTGATTGAAGTGTCTGGGAAGATTGTTGAATCACACCTCAAGTGAAGGCTCATGTGCTTATCCTAGCCAAATTCAACAAAAAGTTAAAGATCAGATGAACTCCAGAATACACTTTGGAGTTTTTAAACCCTGGCCCATAACAAAATCTTGGAGTAGAATGGCAAATAAGGCATGGTCATTGTCAGTCCCTCCAAATGGTGAGGATGTCTGCCAGATGTCATCATTTGAGTATCCTCACCTGACTCTGTAGGAAAATCCTTGAACAGAGAACAAGAGTTATCCTGAGGAAGAGTAGTGTTTCTTGAGATGGGGTTCTGCTCTATCTCCTTCCATTTTCATTGCAATCAAGAAGTGGTACAGGTTTAGTTAGCTGCCAAGGACTGGAGTGTGTGATTGCAAGCTCACAAGTCTGGTTCCTGGGGTGAGAGGGCTGTTTTATGGTGAGAGATTAAGTAGACTAGACCTATAATTCCTTGAATCTAGAAGAATGTGAAGTGATCTAATTGAATTATATAAACTTCTTAAGGTGCTTGATGAGCTTAATGCTGGGAGAATGTTTTCCGCTGGCCAGAGAGGCTGAAGCTAGGAGTCACAGTCTCAGACAAAGTGGGCTGACTGTTAAGGACTAAGATCACAACAAGTTTGTTCAGTCAAAGGATTGTGAATCTTTGGAATTATCTGTCCCAGAGACCTCTTGATGCTCAGTTGTTGAGTGGGTAGCACAGTGGTTAGCACTATAGCTTCACAGCGCCAGGGTACCAGGTTCGATTCCCGGCTTGGGTCACTGTCTGTGCGGAGTCTGCACGTTCTCCCCGTGTCTGTGTGGGTTTCCTCCGGGTGCTCCGGTTTCCTCCCACAAGTCCCGAAAGATGTGCTGTTAGGTAATTTGGACTTTCTGAATTCTCCCTCTGTGTACCCGAACAGGCGCTGGAATGTGGCAACTAGGGGCTTTTCACAGTAACTTCATTGCAGTGTTACTGTATGCCTACATGTGACAATAAAGATGATTATATTCAAGAAAGGGATTGATAACACTGGATATTAAGGGTATTAAGGGATTGGGGATAATGCTGAAAGTTGGAGTTGAGGTGAAGATTGACTATGACCTTATTTAATGTCAAGGCAGAATTTGAGGAACAAAGAACAAAGAACAAAGAAAAGTACAGCACAGGAGCAGGCCTTTCGGCCCTCCAAGCCTGCACCGACCATGCTGCTGGTCTAAACTAAAATCTTCTACACTTCCGGGGTCCGTATCCCTCTATTCCCATCCTATTCATGTATTTGTCAAGGTGCCTGTTAAACGTCACTATTGTCCCTGCTTCCACTACCTCCTCTGGCAGCGAGTTCCAGGCACCCACTACCCTCTTTGTAAAAAAATTTGTCTCATACATCTCCTCTAAACCTTGCCCCTCGCACCTTAAACTTCTGCCCCCTAGTAATTGACCCCTCTAGCTGGGAAAAAGTCTCTGACTCTGACTATTGAGCTGAATGGTCCATTGCAATTTCTATTTCTCATGTTCTTATTATTTTCAGATCCTTTTCTAACGTGCCATTCAAAGTCCAGGACTGAATTAGCAGCAATTTTCACCAATTAAACAATCGGAAGACTAAAACAATTGTCTTGGTCCCTGCTAAGAACCAGACTGTTTATAATCTTGGTGCCATATTTAACCCTGAAATGAACTTCCAACCACATCTCTATGTCATCGCTTCGACTCCGTTTTTCCACCTCTGTGACAGCACCCAGCTCAGTCTCTGTCACAGCTCATCTGTTCCTAAAACTCTCATTCATACCTCTTTTACTTCTAGGCTTGACAATTGCAATGCTTTCCTGGTCAGTCTCCTACATTCTATCTTCAGTAAACTTGGTCAGGGTAGATGCTGAGAGGATGTTTCCTCTTGTCTAGGACCAGAGGGCATAATCAAACAGTAAGAGATTGCCCTTTTAAGACAGGGATGAGGAGGAATTTCTTCTCTCAGAGGGTAGTTAATCTGGAATTCTTTACCACAGAGGGCTGTAGACGTTGGGTCATTAAGTATGTTTCAGGCTGAGATAGACAGACTTGAAGAACTGAATGGTCTATTCCAGCTTCTATTTCTCATGTTCTTATTATTTTCAGAGATACTTTTCTAACGTGCCAATCAGTAAGGGAATCAAGGGTTATGGGGATAAGGCAGGAAAGTGGAGTTGAGGATTATATCAGATAAGCCATGATTGGAGCAGACTGGATGGGCTGAGTGCCTACTTCTGCTCCTATGTCTTATGATCTTATTCCAGATTGGTACCATCATTATGGAAATGAAAATCAGGAAAATGATCAACATTGGCATGTTTTACGCACTAGTCAAAATTACCCAGTTTGTCTCCTCGAGATATCATGGGGTAAGTCACCATCTCTACTCCCTGTGGAAACTGTGGGAGAGACGTGAGTTCCTCCTAGCCATTATTCACTTAAGCTGCTACAGTCAGGCTGAAAAGAGAATACTCCACCTTCATTATGCTTGGAAGTTATGATTTGGTCACCAGTTACATATTGTCAGCACAAAGTTTCTTGAAACTTAACTCATGTTGGAACAACATTAATTGCCTTTCAGATTAACTTTGTCTCAAATATTTGGAAATAATTCGGCACAGCAGTTGTCCCTTGATTCAAGGATGACATCTATTCAGGTTCATTAGTTTTTGCTGTGGACATTCATGTGACTAACAGGCCAATTCCCAAACCACAGGTCCCTGGGCACTTGGGGCAGGACATCCAATGAGGTAGTGGCATCCAGGGTGTAGAATTATCTTCCCTCTACTTCCTTCTCTGCCACTGCTCTGCCTCATTATTAAGATGTTTGGACTCAAAACATGATGCAGCTTGATGGATAAGTAAACACCATTTTGAAAGATTGGTAGCAAGCTCCTCCCAACTGTTAACTCTCCAATATTGCCATGCTTCAAGGAGAACTTCAGAATGTCATTGAAGCATTTTCTTGGTCCTCGACCGACAGGTTTTCCATTTATGAGCTGCGAAAACAGTACCCGGTGGGTCGTCACCTTCTGGTTACCCAGACACAGTGTCCAGTCCATCATAGCTGATTTTGCAAGCGTTTTACCTGAATGTTTGTGGAGCTTGCATCAATAAAAATACCATCATTTATTTGACAGTCCTCCCATTAAATCTGGAGGATGTGGCAGAAGCATTGCTGATGGAATTTCTCTCACAGCCTTATGTGTCATTGATACGCAATCCAGCGGGCGGCACGGTGATACAGTGGTTAGCACTGCTGCCTCAAGGCGCTGAGGACCCGGGTTCGATCCCTGCCCCTGGGTCACTGTCCTTGTGGAGTTTGCACATTCTCCCCGTGTCTGCGTGGGTCTCACCCCCACAGCACAAAAAGATGTGTAGGTGAGGTGGATTGGCCACACCAATTTGCCCCATAATTGGGAGAAAAAAAAATTTGGGCAGTCTAAATTTATTTTAAAAAAGATACACAGTCCAGGTCTTATAGTAATACAGGAGTGAGGTACAGGAGTGCCGTGACGACAACTGCTCTGTACACTAGGCCGGACGATTTGGCAACTGCATCTGCCATCAGCGAGGTTGGCGATGCAGGCGCAGAATCTCGTGAGAATCAGGAAACGGGGTTGTTGCTGGCGAGATCACGTTTGCCGATTTTTCACACCCCTTGACCGTGACATAACAAGGTTCATGCCCATGAAGGGCAAGGACCTAATTTTGATAGATTTCCATACATTTTAATCTCATTATTGAATCCCCCACCACATTAACCCCCTGGCCAGGGTGGCATAGTGGTTACACTGCTGCCTCACAGCGCCAAGGATCTGGGTTCAATTCCGGTCTTGGGTGATGTGCTGTGGGGAGTTTGCCCGTCCTTTCTGTGTCTGCGTGGGTTTCCTCCGGGTGCTCCGGTTTCCTCCACAGTCCAAAGATGTGCAGGTTAGGTGGATTGGCCATGATAAATTGCCCTTAGCGACCATAAAAAAGGTTCGGAGGAGTTATTGGGTTACGGGGATAGGGTGGAAGCGAGAGCTTAAGTGGATCAGTGCAGACTCGATGGGCTGAATGGCCTCCTTCTGCACTGTATGTTCTAAGAGTAAATAGGGTGGTCAATAGGACTTTAAACTAGAGATTGGGGGGAAGGGAAAGTCAGGGACAAAGAGGTAAAGTAATCAGTGGGAAGCGTAGCTGCTTAGGAATACAAAAAAGCACAAAAAGGCAGCACTGAGGAGAGGTTACGATAGTCCCCATCTCACAAAATATGTCACAGTGTATGGAAAGGCTCAGTAAACCAAGGTCCACCACACTAAGAAAACAAAAAGGGATAGTTAATAGAGAATTAAAGGTGCTATATTTAAATGCGCGCAGTGTACGGAACAAGATAGATGAGCTTGTGGCCCAGATTGTGACTGGCAGGTATGATGTGGTAGGCATCACAGAGACGTGGTTGCAGGGGGTTCAGGACTGGCATTTAAACATCCAGGGATTCACAACCTATCGAAAAGACAGCGAGGTGGGCAGAGGGGGCGGGGTTGCCTTGTTAATTAGGAATGAAATTAAATCAATAGCACTAAACAACATAGGGTCAGATGACGTGGAGTCTGTGTGGGTAGAGTTGAGGAACTACGAAGGCAAAAAAACCATAATGGGAGTTATGTACAGGCCTCCTAACAGTGGTCAGGACTAGGGGCACAAAATGCACCACAAAATAGAAAGGGCATGTCAGAAAGGCAAGGTCACAGTGATCATGGGGGACTTCAATATGCAGCTGGACTGGGTAAATAATGTTGCCAGTGGACCCAAAGAAAGGGAATTCATTGAATGTTTACAGGAGGGCTTTTTGCAACAGCTTGTGATGGAGCCCACGAGCGAACAGGCCATTCTGGACTTAGTGTTATGTAATGAGCTAGACTTGATAAAAGATCTTAAAGTAAGGGAACACTTAGGAGGTAATGATCATAATATGGTAGAATTCAGTCTGCAATTTGAAAGAAAGAAGGTAGAATCAGATGTAAAGGTGTTACAGTTAAATAAAGGTAACTACAGGGGCATGAGGGAGGAACTGACGAAAATCGACTGGGAGCAGAGCCTAGTGGGAAAGACAGTAGAACAGCAATGGCAGGAGTTTCTGGGAGTAATTGAGGACACAGTACAGAGGTTCATCCCAAAGAAAAGAAAGGTTATCAGAGGGGGGATTAGGCATGCATGGCTGACAAAGGAAGTCAGGGAATGCATCAAAGCAAAAGAGAAAGCCTATAATGTGGCAAAGAGTAGTGGGAAGTCAGAAGATTGGGAAGGCTACAAAAACAAACAGAGGATAACAAACAGAGAAATAAGGAAAGAGAGGATCAAATATGAAGGTAGGCTAGCCAGTAACATTAGGAATGATAGTAAAAGTTTCTTTAAATACATTAAAAACAAACGGGAGGCAAAAGTAGACATTGGGCCGCTCCAAAATGACGCTGGTAATCTAGTGATGGGAGACAAGGAAATAGCTGAGGAACTAAATAAGTACTTTGCGTCAGTCTTCACAGTAGAAGACATTAGTAATATCCCAACAATTCAGGAGAGTCAGGGGGCAGAGTTGAATATGGTAGCCATCACAAAGGAGAAAGTGCTAGAGAAACTAAGAGGTCTAAAAATTGACAAATCTCCGGGCCCAGATGGGCTACATCCTAGAGTTCTAAAGGAGATAGCTGAAGATATCGTGGAGCGTTAGTTATGATCTTTCAAAAGTCAATGGAGTCAGGGAAAGTCCCAGAGGATTGGAAAATCGCTGCTGTAATCCCCCTGTTCAAGAAGGGAACAAGAAAAAAGATGGAAAATTATAGGCCAATTAGCCTAACCTCGGTTGTTGGCAAGATTCTAGAATCCATTGTTAAGGATGAGATTTCTAAATTCTTGGAAGTGCAGGGTCAGATTAGGACAAGACAGCATGGATTTAGGAAGGGGAGGTCGTGCCTGACAAACATGTTAGAGTTCTTTGAAGAGATAACAAATAGGTTAGACCAAGGAGAGCCAATGGATATTATCTATCTTGACTTCCAAAAGGCCTTTGATAAGATGCCTCACGGGAGACTGCTGAATAAAATAAGGGCCCATGGTATTCGAGGCAAGGTACTAACATGGATTGACAATTGGCTGTCAGGCAGAAGGCAGAGAGTTGGGATAAAAGGTTATTTTTCGGAATGGCAACCGGTGACGAGTGGTGTCCCGCAGGGTTCAGTGTTGGGGCCACAGCTGTTCTCTTTATATATTAACGATCTAGATGACGGGACTGGGGGCATTCTGGCTAACTTTGCCGATGATACAAAGATAGGTGGAGGGGCAGGTAGTATGGAGGAGGTGGGGAGGCTGCAGAAAGATTTGGACAGTTTAGGAGAGTGGTCCAAGAAATGGCTGCTGAAATTCAACGTGGGCAAGTGCGAGGTCTTGCACTTTGGAAAAAAGAACAGAGACATGGACTATTTTCTAAATGGTGCCAAAATTCATAATGCTGAAGTGCAAAGGGACT
The DNA here is from genome assembly GCF_047496885.1 of Scyliorhinus torazame. Classification (NCBI taxonomy): domain Eukaryota; kingdom Metazoa; phylum Chordata; class Chondrichthyes; order Carcharhiniformes; family Scyliorhinidae; genus Scyliorhinus; species Scyliorhinus torazame. The sequence continues at coordinate 107,900,394 of NC_092721.1, forward strand.
TGGGAGTCCTAGTCCAGGATTCTCCAAAGGTAAACTTGCAGGTTGAGTCCGTAATTAAGAAAGCAAATGCAATGTTGTCATTTATCTCAAGAGGCCTGGAATATAAAAGCAGGGATGACTTCTGAAGCTTTATAAAGCACTAGTTAGGCCCCATTTAGGATACTGTGAGCAATTTTGGGCTCCACACCTCAGGAAGGACATACTGGCACTGGAGCGGGTCCAGTGAAGATTCACTGAATGGATGATCCCAGGAATGGTAGGCCTAACATATGATGAACGTCTGAGGATCCTGGGATTATATTCATTGGAGTTTAGGTGGTTGAGGGGTGATTTAATAGAAACTTACAAGATAATGAATGGCTTAGATAGGGTGGACGTTGTTTCCATTAGCAGGGGAGACTAGGACCCGGGGGCACAGCCTTAGAATAAAAGGGAGTCACTTTAGAACAGAGATGAGGAGAAATTTCTTCAGCCAGAGAGTGGTGGGTCTGTGGAATTCATTGCCACAGAGGGCGGTGGAGGCCGGGACGTTGAGTGTCTTTAAGACAGAAGTTGATAAATTCTTGATTTCTCGAGGAATTAAGGGCTATGGAGAGAGAGCGGGTAAATGGAGTTGAAATCAGCCATGATTGAATGGTGGAGTGGACTCGATGGGCCGAGTGGCCTTACTTCCGCTCCTATGTCTTATGGTCTTATATTCTTATGTTCTATGTGCAGGTTAGGCGGGTTGGCCATGCTAAATTGCCCTTGGTGTCCAAAAAGGTTAGGTGGGGTTACGGGGATAGGGCGTGGGCCTGGGTAGGGTGCTCCATCAGAGATCCGTGCTGGCCCAATGGGCCAAATGGTCGCCTTGTACATTGTAGGGATTCTATGATCAGGCCTTCCTCACTGAATATTGCCGGTGATGTCACATCAGTTTACAACAAGCTTGGAAACAGGAGATTCAGCCAGGGGAACAAAGGTAAGTATAGCCCCCAGGGAGAGAGTGACATGCCTGGCACTACATCTGGCACAGGTTGGCATTGCCAGGTCGGCACTGCCAGCATGGCACTGCTAAGCTGGCAGTGTCAACCTGTGCCAGGCGCAGTGCCTGAGGTGGAACGTCTGGAGAGTTCCTTTGGGGGAGGGGTACATGTTATGTTTGTTGGGGAGGAGGAGACCCCGACGCTGCTGGGTGTGATGGGATATGGAGAGCCCCCGATGCTTGTTTGTGGCGGGGTGTCTGATGTCTGTGGGGAAGGCGGGCTGGAATGGGGGGGCGGGGGTTATTTTCTGCGCTGATCGCCGCCCCGATCTCTGTGGAGCTGGCCTTGAGGTCTGCGCATCACAGTGATGGTGTAAACTACAACCCCTGACTTCCTTTTTCAGAGTAGCTCGAAATCTGGACTAAAACCTCGGCTGTACAGTTAGAGGGTTTTCAATCATAGCCTGACACTGACAAAATATGAGAAAATTCCACCCTGGGGCTTTTTGACTTGTGGAGGTATTTTGCAATATTTTGCTTTTGACTTGGTACCAACCATTGGTTGTCCCAAAAGATTACCCGGTATTTCTATTATAAAGCTCCTATTGTTCCCTCATGCTTAATCACTCAGCCCAGATTGGCATTACTTCCACCACAAATTTAAGAGATTAAGGTGCCACTCTCAGTTCTCTTTGACTTGCAATCTGTAAAACTGGGACATATGGGCGATTTAAAATTTAAATACCCATTAGCAGGTGGAAGGTGTTGGATTTGAAAATACATTAACAGGTGTTTGATTTAAAAAACCATTAACAGGTTGAAGGTGCATGTTCAAAATTTAATGGGGACAGCAATCTGTACTCTGCTGTTTAATGTGAGATAATATGAGGAAGAGAAAGATTTAACAGCTATTTGGATAGAATTTAGAGAGAAAAGACCAGGCATGGAGCTGAATGAAGTACAAAACACTATTAAAACTGTATCACTGATAAATTAATTTAATTCCCACTGTACTGTAAGTCTAGCCACCAATCCACTAACACAACTGCAAAACCTGCAGATACTGGAAATCTGAAATGGAAACAGAAAATACTGGGAATAATCAGCCAGACAGGCACAATCTGTGGAGAGAGAAAAACGGAGTGAACAGAATCAAGGACCAGAAACTGTTGGGCTGGATTCTCCGCCCCCGCGGATCAGGCGTCTGGCCGAAATCGAGATTCACTCCGGGCGCCGAACCGACCACTCTGCTCCAGCCCCCCTGCTGGCCGCGGGATTGGGGTTCGCTCCCACGCGCCAGCGGGAAGATTCTAATGGATGCAAATGGGTCCTAATCCTTGCTAATCCCGGGACTGAATCGGTGGTGTTCTACCACCATGAAAGCTGTGGCCTTCCCAGAGCAATTCAACAACCGTCAATGGGCTAGCACTGACGCCACATGGAACTGGAGAAAACCAGGCTGGGGGTTGTGTCAGGTGGTTGAGAGATTGGGATGCCATTTAAAAATGACTTCCCGATCTCTCCCTGAACTGTGGAGTTCCGGCGAGCGGAGTTTCTCGCAGAAAGCGGGACTAACTGCGGCCTTGGCCTCACGTTCCCCGCTGTGGCCCCCCAATCTACCCGACTGGCCATGCAATAGCGTGTCGTTTCTCGGCGTTCCATGCACCAAGAAACACCCGGCTAATTGAGCACGCTATAGGGTTCTGTTCCTATTTGTGTAGATCACGCCCTTTTCAACATTAATTACCAGCGTTAAATGGCAGAAGCACGATTAATTCTCATTTATGCTGCAAATTCAACAATTTCATGGCAGGAAATTAATTTTAATGGAGTGACTCACGGCAAGGTGGTAATTTTCTTTGGTTTTGATGATACTGATTGTGGAGAGGCACAAATCATTCAGCCATTTGTGGGAAATGAGAAGCTATGGAGGATCACTTCAGCACAAAATACTGAGATTTCTGATCAAGAATGACGTACATTGTGAACTTGCTATTATTTTTCTGCGGCCAGTGTCGAGAAGTACAGCATGTGTGCACCAAGCCGGACTTATTTGCAAGATGTTGAACAGTGCAAAATATTACCTATTTCAGTATACTTTGTCCATACATTTACTAACATTGAAATTGATATGGAAATATTATACTTAAATTAATATGTTTATTCATCAAGTAGCTGACTCAGACAGATTGGAAATGTCTCTGGACAATTCCCCAGTCTGTGCTGAATTAACTATCTCAACTGCAGAAACAATCTGGCTGTTCCAATTGGCCTTCACTCTATTGAATGAGCAAATGAAAAGTCCGGCAGAAATCCAGTTCCTGGTTACCATCCAGTCCTCTTGAATCTACAGGCAGGATTTCTGAATTCCGATTGGGATGGGACTGGAGGAAGACAGTTTGGAATTTCACACTGCCAACTGACATTTGCAATGATCACCCCATCCCTAAGCCATTTTCGAGGACGGGTCGGGGTGGAAAGGCTATCTGCCAACAAGTGCAGGAAGCCAAATTATGTAATAAAGGGACGTATTAAGACCCATGTTCCATACCAACTGGAATTTTTCAGTCAGCAGGTGGGCCCCACCTTGCTGCAGGAACACAGGCAGTGAGAGGCGGAGCCCTCCATCTGTGATTCAGGGGAGGAGGCAAGGCTTCATGGGGAACCTGAATACTCACAATAGCCATTGGGCCGGCTGAGTGAAGGGGTTACCTGTCTACGATTACAGCTTGGCAGCTGTGGCTGTTTTCAAATCAATTTTTTTGCCCGCTCTCCAGAGAGCAGCTCGTTGGGAGGTACCCTCTCTCTAGCTGCAATGATGTGGAGATGCTGCCATTGGACTGGGGTGAGCACATTAAGAAGTCTTACAACACCAGGTTAAAGTCCAACAGGTTTGTTATGAATCACTAGCTTTCAGAGCACTGCTCCTTCCTCAGGTGAATGAAGAGGTGGGTTCTCTAGCTGCAGGCAATGGCTGCTCTAACCTCAGATGGTGAGGCTGCTGATGTGTCATCGTTGGATGGCCGCCTATTGGCCCTCCATGCTTATGAGCTTGCAAGGATGACAAATGTCCCTTTGGCCACTAATAGGCCAGCTCGCTAGAAATCGAATCAAGTGACTATTTCCAACACACTTTGGGATCAGGACCCATATTTAATTCAAATGTCGGGGTCTCAACCCCAAACAGAAATTCCTCAAGCATAAATGTGTTTGTTGGTGTGAGACAGCAGTTTTTCACTTGCCCTTGATGCAGCTGCTGTTGACTAGTTTGCCAACACCCACAATCAATCATTACATATTATATATATATTTATACATATATATTACATACATAACAGCATTTGAGCAAAGTGCCCCATGACAACTCGAACTTCTGCAACTGAACTCCTGCCTGGAGCTTGTTCCGTTAGGGCAGGAGGCGAGGCAAAGAGAATTGGAATGGAAAAAATAAAGAATTGATTAAGTTTTTTTAACTCATTCCTGGAATAGAGCATTGCTTGGCTAAGCCAGCATTTTATTGCCCATCTCTAATTGCTCTTAAGAAGGTTGTGATGAGCTCTCTTCCTTAACCATTGCCGTCCATGTGGTTTGGGTGCACCCACTATGCTATTAGAGAGGGAGTTCTAGGATTTTGGCCCAGAGATAGTGAAGGAACAGCAATATATTTCGAGGTCAGGATAGTGAGTGGTTTGGAGAGCAATTTCCCGGTGGTGGTATTACCAGGTATCTGCTGTTCTTGTCCTTCCAGATGATAGTGGCTGTGGCTTTGGAAGGTGTTGTCTGAGGAGCCTCAGTGCTTCTTGTAGATGGTGCACACTGCTGCCAGTATGCTTGAAGGAGTGAATGTTTGTGCATGGGATGAAAATCAAGCAGGCTACTTTGTTCTGGATGGTGCTGAGCTGCTTGAATGTTGTTGGAGCTGCATTCATCCAGGCAAGTGGGGAGTGTTCCATCACATTCCTGCCTTGTGACGTGTAAATGGTGGATAGGCTTTGGGGAGTCAGTAGGTGAGTTACTTACCTCACGATTCCTAGCCTCTGACCTGCTGTTGCAGCCACAGCATTTATATGGTTAGTCCAGTTCAGTTTCTGCTCAATCAAAGCCACCAGGATGTTGATAGTGAGGGGATTCAGCAATTATAATGCCATTGAGTGTCAAGGTGCGATGGTTAGATTCTCTCTTGTTGGAGATGGTCATTGCCTGGCACTTGTCTGGTGTGAATGTTACTTGCCCAAGTCTGGATATTGTTAAGCTTGTGTTGCATTTGGACATAGACTGCTTCAATATCTGAGGAGTCCCGAATGATGTTGAACATTCCGCAATCATCGGCGAACATCTCCAGTTCTGAACTTATGTTGAGGAACTCCTGCAGTGATGTCCTGGAGCTGAGATGATTGACTGCCAACAACCACAACCATCTTTCTTTGTGCCACGTGTGACTCCAACCAGGAGAGAGTTTTCCCCTGATTCCCGTTGGCTCCAGTTTTGGTAGGGCTCCTTGATGCCATACTCGGTCAAATGCTGCCTTCATGTCAAGAGTAGTCATTTTACATTACCTCATGAGTTCTGATCTTTTGTCCATTTTTAAACCAAGACTGTAATGAGGTCAGGAGCTCAGTGACCCTATCGAAACTCAAACTGAGCATCAGTGAGCACGGTATCGCTGAACAAGTGCCACTTGAGATTATTTGGGAAGACATGGTAAACCAAAGAGTAGACTCAAGGCAAGAGAGAAAGATATTATTAAGGATAATGAAAAGAGAACTTGACAGGAAAGGACAGAGAGCACAAGTCTAAGACTAAATCAGCAGACAAGGCCAGACATTACAAAAATAATACACAATAAAATTAAACACCCTGGGCGTGATTTGCCCGCTGCGTTGCACGCACCGGTTAAATCACGGGGGAAAACAAAATCAGGCTCCATGCTGGACGTGAATCGTTTCACGATCTAACGGGCCCGTTCCTGTTGGCAGGTTCCCGAATCTGTCCAGACATGGTGGGACACCAATTGAGGCCAATTAAGAGCAATCTGCATCTCATTAACAAGATCTAACGGCCTCCCGGGAACCACCCACCTCCCCAGTGAGAGATTGTGTAGGCACCATTCAGCATTCCTATTTAAAAACGGGAAGTTAATATAATGGCTGTTGAGGAGGTGAGTAGCTATTTCCAATCCCTGACATGCAGCACAGGGGCACTGGAGCTGCATGGTCACTTTAACTCCCTTTGGCTGTGAGCAGCCTCTGGCTGCAGAGCTGAAGGCTATTGCTCAAAAGGAATTGGCCTTGTTAGTTATGTGAGCGCTTCACAGCTGCAGGTTGTGTTTGCTGCTTGCTCCTGCTTGTGGATGCCAATTCCTGGAGGCTGTTGTAGCTGGAAAGCAGGACAATTGTTTCTCAGATACCTAGGTTCTGGAACACTGGGCTCAGGGGAACGTATGAGTCCAGAAGACAATCAGGTTTGAAACAAGAAGACACTGCGGGATCTGGTGCACAACATTGATCCAAATGGGCCACCTGATTTTGCAGATTGCTGATGCTTTTGTTGCTGGTGTGGTGAGTGCTGCGTGTAACTGGCATGTCACCGTGGGTTAAACACGCTGGAAGTCAAGGATTTTCATCTGCACCTTGACTGCCAGTGAAACATGTGGATGCCAGGATTTGGTTCCAGTGAAACTGGGCTGTGTGGGAGGGCCTGCACAGCTGCGCTCCTGGACCGAGAATGGCACTGATACATCACATATTGATGGACAGATTCTGACAAAGTTCCATACATGATAACACATTCTCAGGCTTATCCTCCATTTCTGTTGAGGAACTTGTGAGGGGTAAAACCGTGTGTTTAGTTTTGTTGTGAAAATCTGCTGATATTACTTTGTATTGGTACCACTATGGAACGGTGACATTTCCTTGATGTTTAATGGTTAGTTTAAAAAGTGGTATGTTTCGTAGTTGATTTTCAAATCTTTGTTACTGTTGACCGTTCAATAAACAAAATATTCCCAAGTGCGTTCTTGTGGGTACATGTGCCGTGCCTCAGATGAGTGTTCTGCCCAGAATTTCAGTCAAATTGTGAGGACTGAACATTTGAGGCATCAGCACCACATTGACAGCAGCCATCAAACAAAACTTCTGGAGCTGGGCTTCAGCACTGGGGATATCATCCCAACAAAAGGATGAGTGTGTGGACCAGTGGAGGGCACCTGAGCACGGTCCCCCAGATGTTCCCGCCAGGGGTCCGGGGTCAAGGGTCTGGGGGGGCTCCTGCTGTGGCCGAGGATGAGTGTGCAGAGCGGGGTCATCCAGTACTACTGATCCAGTGGATGGCATTCTGAGAGAAAGCGGGACATGTAAGGGTGGGGGAGGCCCGTGGATACGAGTGTCCCGGGGCAGAAATCCTAATTGATTGTCAGTCTCTCTGCTTCTCCAATTCCTTACAGCCACCAAGGTGGATGTTGTTGTTGACCCCTCAGTGGCAGCCCTCGTAGTGCTGGTGGCAGCCCAGAAGGCCAGATGCTGAAAGAGGCAACAGTAGCGTCAGCGCAGGTTGGAAGAGGCACCCTTTGTGCAGAGAGTCGCCGACCACCCTGCAGACCCAGCCACCCATCAGGCTGAGGAGGGACCCAGAGGCAGACATCAGCGGAGACTCAAGCAGTACAGGTGTCGTTGGTCATTCGAGGAGATGACGGACAGTGTGTGCCGCAGGAAGCTCTGACTCAACTAGGAAATGGTGCGGCACCTGTGCCATGTCTATGCTGACTGGCACCCCATGGAGGAAGGGGACGGCTGCTCCGGTGGCCGTGAATGTCACCGCAGACTTGAACCTTTATGCAACTAGTTCATTCTCGGCGGTTCCCAAGCCACAGCGCACAAGTGCATCTGTGGTGTCACGGATGCCCTGTATGCCCAGGCAGCTGCCGTTATTTTGTTTCCCAATTAAGGGACAATTTACCATGGCCAACCCACCTACCCTGCATATCTTTTTGGTTGTGGGGTGAGACCTAAGCAGACACAGGGAGAATGTGCAAACACCACATGGACAGTGAACCGGTGCCGGGTTGAACCCAGGTCCTCGGTGGCGGGACAGCAGTGCTAACCACTGCGCCACCATGCCACCCGCTGCTGACGATATTAACTTTGTGCTGGAACAAGCACATCAAAATGCCCGGGCAGCAGGATTGTCCGCCATCGCCGGGATGCCCCAAGTTCAGGGTACTTATTTCATTTGCATGCACCAGGCATCAAAGAGTTTCCTTCTCAAACAGGATGGGGTTCCACTCCCTGAATGTTCAACTCATGTGCGACCACCACTCCAGATCATTCGCCCCTTCTTCCCATCCCCCGACCACCCCCAACCCCCCTATTTCCTGGCTCTCCCACACATCCCCACATCCCTGCCTACCCTGTAACCTCCCAGTATCTGTGTAACATCACTCCATGGAGATAGGCCTGTGTTGACACTGTCAGCAGGCCACTAACAAGGCAGGAGAGTGATGATAACTCACTGTGAGGTAAGCTCTGGTGCTCCTCAGTTTATGCCAAAGTTTGACTCATGTCTTTCTGCTGTCAGCTTGCTCACACACACCACCTGCTCGGGGTCTGCATCAGGGGCTCTTGCTGTAGTACCACTGTGCAGGGAAGCAGCGGTAGGGGCAGTGGAGGCAGCTGGGGGTGGGGGTGCGGGCAGCCCTGATTTGAAGAACAACGTGACAGAGGCTTCACATAATCAGGTGTGACATGTTTTAATAGTGAACATTCGAAAGTCCCGTTGTCCCTAACTACAGATGTGCCCCTCATACCTCCAGTGCCCGCTCAGTAATCCTCAATCTTCCTCATCTTCCGTGCTACACCGAAATGTCTAAGTGTATCCCCAGGATGCACGTCAGAGGTGGACGCAGCCTGCTGCTTCTCGCAGCCTGTGGCCTTTGATGTCCTTGATGGGCGTCCTCTGGAGGACCTGGAGCTGGAGGGCGCTGGCTGATTTACCAGTGTCACTTGCATCGCTGTTCTGTCTGCTGACCTTGAGACGTACCGGTGTCAGGAAGGGAGGGATTCGGGTGAGGTAGAGACCGCCGTCATCCACCTGGTGGCAGGCCTCAGATTGGCCTCCAGAGCTCCCTTCTTCTGGACAGTGTCCGTGGGCCCTGGTGATCTTAATGGGATGGACAAGCAGCTGGAGTGAGTTCCAATGGCCGCTGCATCATCCGGCACCTCCCCGTTGTCTACACCATAGTGTTGACGCCCACGGCAATGCTCCTCAGTGACTGGGCCACGCTCTGCAGTGTCTTGGATATGCTCACCTGCATCTAGGATACGTCCCTCAGTGACTGGAGCATTTGCTGGAGCCCTCAGGCATGGCTATCACTGACTGGGCCATACCTTGGACACCACCACTCAGGACGCTGACCTCTTGCTGCAGGTTTTTCACTGCAGAGTTGGCCTCAGTGCCAAGAATTGCCCGTGTCATCTCCTGCACCTGCAGCCTTTGGGACTCCTTCTCGCACTCGCCCGAGCGTCGCTGATATCCCCTCCTGAATGTCACAGCCATACCCTAGCATCTGCATCAGCTCCAGGATAACCTTACCCAGAGGCTCGGACTCTGACTGGGACCCAGCTGAGTCCTGGGATTCAGCAGACCTCCTGCCTCCACCTGATGTGTATCAGCAACTATGTGGTGCTCATCAGAATTGTGCCCCAGAGGGCGGCATGTGGCGCAGTGGTTAGCACTGGGACTGCGGCGCTGAGGACCCGGATTCGAATCCCGGCCCTAGGTCACTGTCCGTGTGGAGTTTGCAAATTCTCCCCATGTCTGTGTGGGTTTCACCCCCACAACTCAAAGATGTGCAGGTTAGGTGGATTGGCCATGCTAAATTGCCCCTTAATTGGAAAAAAAATAAAATAATTGGGTACCCTAAATTTATAAAAAAAAGAATTGTGCCCCAGAGCCTGTCCACTAATGTCGCCCACCGAGCTGTGTGTCTCTGCACTGATAGAGGTGCCGTATTATAGCTGTGATGCCTCAATGGTAGTCTCCTCGGAGCTGTCTTCCAAGGTGTTCTTTTGGGTGGGGGAGGGGGCCACCCCGAGTAGCCCCATCAGGTGGAGATTCTATGAGAGAAAGAACATGTGGTCAGTCAGAGGAAAGGGTCATTTTGCCTGACATGAACTATTCATTTGTGACAGGTTATCTGGATGAAGGGGCAGTGGATCCTCACCTCTGAGGCGCAGGCCAACCTCACTGTCAGTGAACGCTCTGCTCTCTCCATGACCAACCCTGTGATCTCGAGGGCCTGTCCTCATAGGGGTTGAGGACTCCGATGTCCGGAACCCCGCCACCAGTCTGGGCCCTTCCCCACGTGTTATAGGCTGACTTTTTGTGCGGGGACAGAGAAGGGGCATTGTGAGCCTTACGCTTGATGCATCAGGGGTCTATGTGAGGCGGCATGTGTGGGCTCTGTTGTGGGGCATGGAGGAGTTGTGCTGATGGGTGTGCTGGGGCACAAGCACGGTGATATGCTGTGGGGGGCTTTAATAGTCAGGTCAATGTCCATATTATGGGGGAGGTTGCGAGGTACCAGCTGCCCACTTGTGGGAGGGGGTTGCTGTAGGTTAGGGGGGTGACAGGTGGGATTGGTGCCAGAGGGCTGGTATTGACTTACCCTTGCAGCCCAGTGGAGGTTATTGGTCGTCTTCCGACATTGGACAGCAGTCCTCCTGGTCACGCTGCCCGAACTGACGGCCGTTGCCAGGTGGCATTGACAGCCTTGTTGCTGGTCCTCCAACCCCTCTCATTGGAACAGACTGTCCCGTCTCGCCTCCATGTCATCCAGCAGCCGATCCAGGTCAACATTCCCGAAGCTGGAGCAGATCTATGTGGTACTATGGTCGTGCGCTGCCTGGGAGTGAGTTCAGAGGGAATGTTTATGAGCAGCTCCCCCTTGTTAGCGGGGTACTGCTGGGTATGGTTCTGGTGAATCAACTGGTGAGACTGCCAGTTCCACCGTGAAGTTTGTGGGGGATCATTTTTGGCACTGAACGCCGTTAAATATGGGCCGCGGTCTCGCCGGCTCGGCCGTAGGGAAGCATCCGCGAAGTCGCGCCTGATGTGACACTTAGAACCTATCCCGTTAAATCGCACCTTCTGTATCTAAATGCAAGTAGCATTAGAAACGGAACAGATGAAGTGATAGGGCAACTAGAAATAAATTTGTACAATCTGATAGCCACCAGGAGACATGGTTGCGGGATGATATGGATATTGACCGGAATATTAAAGGGTGCATCCCATTCAGGAAGGACAGGAACTTAGGAAAATGCAAAGGGGTGGCTGTTAATTCATGCACCAGATGGGGTGACCTAAGTTCAGAAAACCGGAATGTAGATGCAGTTGGGGTTGCGATTAGAAATGGTAAAGACACACAATCACTTGTGGGACGGTGTATAGGCCCCATAATTGTAACGACATGGTTGGGCAGATTATAAAAGAAGGAAAATGGGAGCTTGTCGGAAAGGTGCAGAGATAATCATAGGGGATTTTCATCCACATAGACTGAAATAATCAAAAGGGCAAAGGCAGCATAGTTGAAGAGATCATGGGCCGTTTTCAGGCCAGTTACTTGGAACACCACGTTATCACTGCACAAGAAACGCCCCAGCCCCGGAGACCCGGCAAAATGGCCACCTGCCGCACAGCGCCAAGTGATACCCCCCACTGCCTGCAACTCTTTCCCCCTTTCCCCAACCCCTCCATATTCCCCATTCCCCCATATCCCCCTTCCCCCATATCCCCATTCCCAAATATCTCCTTCCCCCATATTCCACTTCCCCCCATATCCCCCCTTCCCCCATATCCCCCATCCCCATATCCCTGTTCCCCAATATCCCCCTTCCCCCAAATCCCCCATCCCCCATATCCCACCATATCCCCCCTTCCTCGATATCCCCCTTTACCCCATATCCCCCCATATCACCCTTCCCCCATATCCCCCATATCCTCCCTTCCCCCATATCTTCTCTTCCCCCATATCCTCCTTCCCCATATCCCCTTCCCCATATACCCCTTCTCCCATTTCCCCCTTCCCCTACATCCCCTTCCCCCAAATCCCCCTTCCCCCATATCCCCCTTCCCCATATCCACCTTCCCCCTTATCCCCCCTTCCTCCATATCCCCCTTCCCCCATATCCCCCTTCCCCTTATCCCCTTCCCCATATCCCCCCTTCTCCCATATCCCCCTTCCCCCATATCCCCCACATCCCCCCTTCCCCCATACCCCCACTTCCCCATATCCCCTTCCCCATATCCCCCTTCCCCATACCCTCTTCCCCCATATCCTCCTTCCCCATATCCCCTTTCCCCCATATCCCCTTGCCCATATCTCCCCTTTTCCCCTATCCCCCCTTCCCCATTCCCGCCCTTCCCCAAATCCCCCTTCCCCATATCCCCCCTTCCCCATATCCCCTCTTCCCCCTTGTTCCCCTTCCCCCATATCCCCCTTCCCCCATATTCCCCTTCCCCATATCCCCTTCCCCATATCCCCATTCCCCCATATCCCCTTCCCCCATATCTCCCATATCCCCCTTCCCCAATATCCCCCTTCCCCCCTATCCCCCTTCCCCCATATCCCCCTTCCTGCCTGCCCCCTTCCCCCATAACCCCCTTCCTCCATATCCCCCTTCATCCATATCCCTTCCCCCATATCCCACATTCCCCCATATCCCCTTCCCTCATATCCCGATCCCCACATCCCCCCTTCCCCCATATCCCCGTTCCCCCATATTCTCCCTTCCCCCATATCCCCCATTTGCCCATATCCCCTTCCCCCATATTCCCTTCCCCCATATCCCCCTTCACCCTTATTCCCCTTCCTCCATATCCCCCGTCCCCTCATACCCCTGCCCCCATATCACCTTCCCTCTTTTCCCCTTCTCCCATACCCCGTTCCCCCATATCCCCCCTTCCCCCATATCCCCCTTCGCCCATATCCCCACATCCCCTTCCTCCATTTCCCCCATATCCACCCTCCCCCATATCCCTCTTCCCTCATTTGCCTCCAGATGGGGGATATGGAGAAATGGGGATATGGATGAAGGGGGGATATGGGGGAAGGGGGGATATATGGGAAGACGGATATGGGGATAGGGAGGATATGGGGAAAGTGGGATATGGGGGGAAGGGGTATATGGGGGAAGGGGTAACAGACCCGGCCCATCAGGCATACAACGCCCCCAGGACGTTCCAGGGCGGCCACGAGCCAGGGACAGACCCAGAGCACCAGGCG